>NC_087065.1:24050059-24327166 GCF_963678635.1 Symsagittifera roscoffensis | reverse complement strand
CCTCGTGACGACATGGATAACAGGCAGTCATGTGCGAATTGTGGTTCGATGGACCACCATGTTTCAGCCTGTTCTACTCACAAGCAAAATATGAAGGCGATAGGCTACTTTCTTGACGACGTCCATGCAGCCGACGAGGACCACGAAGAGTATGTGAGAGGGCTGATAATGAAACATGGACCGAGATGCTTCTTCTCAAATTTGGAGGGACGTTTCAAGTTGGATTGCACTCAACTCTGGGATGCAGTAATGGACGCGAAGCATCTCCGCCATGAAGAGGCGCCTTCAAGGGTCAAGGCTAGCCGAGCACACCTGATGAATGAAGCCGAATCGCGGAAGAAAGAGGTGACACCAGGCACATTCACGACCAAGAAAGGGAAGACCTTAACTGATGACGCGATTGACTCGAGCCTGGAGGCAGAGTCAGCGGGTGCGCTCAAAGTGAATTATGGCCTAGCGGCACGGACCGCATTAGAGAACGTTCAGCAAGAGTTGGCTACGAAAGAAGTAGAGCATGAAAAGGTCTGAGTTGGAGAACACAGAACTGCGCGAGAAACTTGACATTCTAGGGAGAACAACGAAAGAAGAGGACAACCAGAAACCCAAGAAGCAGGGTCTAAAGTTGAATGTCATCCCGGGGAAGACCTTCGGCATGACAAGAGGGCAGACTAAAAAAATGTCGATCATATCGGTTGCGGGCCATCAGGTGGTGAAGAACTTGAGCGAACCGTCCGAGATCACGTTCTGGTTCCCAATCCATTTCTCATGAATGTGGACGGCATAAACACTTACACTAATGCTCACGTGACCAATGCAAGTGACCAGGTAGGCCAGATCTACGTCATTCGAGAAGAGCTTAGGATCCGACGAATCAGACTCAACGCCGTGCTCGAACAAGACGCAGTCCACATACGCTGTGAAGCAGATCTGGCCGCGCATGTACTAGATGTGCAGGGTAGACAACTCTCCGTGAAGAGAATTTTAGACACCGGAGCAGTGGTCAGTGTCATGCCTGGGAGCACTTGGGCAGACATGCGTTTTGATAGGTCGGATCTGATTCGACTAATATCAGACTGGCAGCGGCTAATATGCGTGCAATATTCGTGACCGGAAGAGTCCCCATCATCTCGTTGCAGCTAGGAGAGAGGCATCTCTGGGTGAGTTTCCTGGTCGTCGAGAATCTTGATGAGTCCGATCAGTTCATCCTAGGACGGGATTTTGTGCGCAACTTCGATGTCACGATTGACCTCAACGACGGGTTGATAAGAATCAAGGACCTAGAGAGAAAATTTGAAAAGAAACCAATTTAAAAAGTCCTGATTAACCAAGCAAAGGTGACAACTTTCCTGGATCCGAAGGTTAGGTTAAAACCACATCAGGCTGTAATACCGAATTTGGGATGAAGAACCTGAATGAGCTTAGTAACGACAGACAGGTGTGTCTGGTTCCCAACCCAAACAGTAAAAGCTCAGCTAATTTAGGAAAAAGCTTCTCACTCACTCAGAGCGGATTGTATGTGACTGTGTTGTTGAACACAGAGGCAGCAACGGTGAAGATTACAACGAGGCAAAAAAACTTGGTTATGCATTGCCTCCGAGCACAGAGTATCGGAGTCTGGAGAACTTCAAGAAATTTGAATTAACTGAATGTCCTTTACACGCCAACCAAGAATGCATATTAAAAGGGATAAAAGAATTGAAGTCTTTTGATAAAATGTTCTCAATGAAATCAGAGACAGACAATGGGCTGTCTAGTTGCTCAAAGGAGCTAGACTCGCTCAGAGCTGCGTTGGACTGGAAAGCAGACTTTTTTCGAAGCACAAGGCTGATGAAGGCTGCTGCAGTTTTGTAGAACATGAGATAGAAATAGAAGAGGGTTCGGTACCTTCATAGGGAGGGAGCTAGGAGAATGACCCCACCCAAGTCCGAAGCATGGGGAAAAGATATTGAAATAATATTGGAATATGACATGATCAAAGTCCCCGTGGACTTGCGGCGTGGTCGTAGCAAAAAAGAAAGGGGGCAAATTAGGTTTTGTTGTGATTTCCGCTACCTGAATGCGGTAACGATAAATGACGCATACCCGATTCACTGCATCGACGAGAGCCTCTCCAAATTAGGAGATGCAAAATTCTTCGCGACGTTGGATTTGGGCTCTGCGTTCTGGCAAGTGCCCCTCAGAAAACAAGATCCAGAGAAAGCAGGCTTCGCGTGTGAATTGGGGCTGTACCAGTGGAAATGAATGTCGTTTCGACTATGCAATGCGACGGCTGAGTTCCGACAATTAATGACTCAGGGACTCACGATTGTAACTAAAAAGTATGGCAACCTCATAGTGTGTTACTTTGATGAGGTGGTCATTGCGACATCATCGCTGGAGGACCATATAAAGAGACTAGATAAGGTCTTTACATGCATGAAACAGGCCTGCCTGAAATGCAAACCTTCCAAGTGCGAAATCCCGAGAGACTCAATCAAGTATCTGGGCGGCTAGATAAACACGGGGTCTTTTTGGATATCATTTTCCGGAGCCATTTCAATTTTTCCAAGTTCAAACCACCGTTTAAGCGCATCATCATAGGTTCCATCCACATGCTCCAAACCAAAGATTTCGCTCAAGGCATCTTTTGCTCCTACTACTGAGGCTAAGAAAGCGGGTAAAGCGAGTTGACGAGCGGAAGAAACGCCCAAACCACTTTTAGCTGCCGGGAGAACTGCTTATAAAAACTGGTTATCATCCATTTTCACGTTAGTGACCTTGCATAACAAATTTCTTAGTAATCTGTCGTAGCGTTTCAAAAAATCATTTTGCAAAAAACAAGGCCTCGTACGCAAAATTTATAGGAGTTTTGGCATGCTAAAGCAACTTTTCAGGAGGTAAAAACCATAATGGGCGTCCAGTTTGTCAATGACATCCAAGAATTTTCAAGCTCTCTATTTTTTTTCTCGAACAATTCTATTTGGCAAAGTTCGCCGATTGGAGATCCTAAAATGAGGAGTTCTTCTTTTGTTTTTATTTTTTTTTGGGGCATATTTTTTGAAATTGTGTTAAAATTGAATTATACTGTGTACTAGTAGTCGGTCCCAAAAAACAAAATTTGCACTTCTTAGTGTTCAAGCTCAGGCCGTGATTTTATTCCGATTTCAGAATGTTTTTAAGGTCCCGGAGTACTACCTTATAGTCGTCGGCTAAATTTCCATCATCTAAACGGCAGATGTTAATTTTCGACTCCAACTGTTTGAATAAGCGAATTGTTTCCGCAAAAGGGGGTGGGGCTTCAGGATCACCTTGCTGAATTCCGTCTCCTGACATTTTTATAGCGCTTCCGTAAAAAAGGTAACTAGGTTTAACATACGCGCAATGGGTGTAATTATACAATTCGTGGCGATTTGTATAAACATGTTTCAGCCTTGTTTCTCTATTTAGAGAGTAAAAGGCATTCTTAAAATCTACAACAGTGCATCTTGGATTGTCGTCGCGTTCATTTAGGTTTCGAAACGAATGTGCAGCTATTTCTGCTCCTCGTTTGGTACCGCATCCTACCTGTACATTTCCGATAAAATTTTGTCGCTCGGAGAGGGCCTTGCTTCCAGCGCATTAGACGCGACACGTCTCAGCGTGTTGCCTATGGCAATCAGTGTCAACCTATGAGGGCAATAAGCTTTGCGCCAAAAAAGAAAGATCTTAGGGATTCGGGTATTTTGCCATCTCCAATGAGGTTTATCAGCTTAATAAGCGACTTCAGAAGTTTAAGTCCTGCACTGCCATTTGACTTACTAACAAGCTCTTTAAAAATTTGAGGAACTATTTCATCAGGAACTGCTGCTGATCCGTTCGGAAAGGACATTATCACTTTGTTTAGATAAAAATTGGTTACGAAAAAACTATCCAATATTTCTGGATTTGTTGCTGCAAATTTGGCTTGCTGAGGGTGCTTAGCCAACAATTTTGGGTAGTTATCAGTTGAAAAAGGAGCAATTTTGTCATCCGAAACAGCAAGCCTTATTCCTCCCTTTACATTTCCTTCATCGAGCTTACTACTTATTAGCTTTGTTCTCTGCTCAAGGTCACTCAAAGGCGGGCTTGAAACATGGGAATGGGTTTTTGGAAGTGATACGTCATTTGCTCGAATTGTTTTTATATATCAAAGAGCTCATGCTTGTGGTCTGTTTGCGTCTACTTCTTTTCGGTTGCTCCAAAAAAAACAAGTACGACGTAAAAAAAATTAGCCATTTTGTAACATCTTCTACATTGTAGACGAGGTCATCTATTTTGTCCGACAGACTTTCCGCCAATGGAACACGCGAGTCTTTTGGTACTCTCTTGAGTACTCGGACATTTGAGATGGCTGTATTAACATTATTGTCTAGCACTAAATCATAACCATATTGTTGATTCAATAACAGATTTTACACCAACGCATAAAGGACGATGAAACCATTGGGTTTTCCTAGAGTCGCTAAGAGAAATATTTACACAACTGATATGATAGCAACTAGAACAACAATCACATCTAATCCAATTTATCAGTACTGAAGGTTTTAAGCAATCTTTTCTTGTACGTTTCGTTGTTTTTCCTCATCTTGACGCAGCATAAAGGTGAAAAAAAGGAATTCGACTGGACTTTAGGGGACTGAACTAACCCATGATAAGCGGTTAGTGGGAATTTTATAAATTTTATTAAAAAAATAAAAAACAATTAAATTATTTTTAATTTTGAAATCGAATTTTAAAAATCGAAGTTCTCAGCGTGTTTACTCAGCCGTTCGGTGAAAAGGAAAATTAGTAACTGCTCAGCTGAGTGAATAGTGACCTAGCTGTGACGTCCCCGTGAATACGTCCTAGCTCCAGATCCGACGAATCAGACTCAACGCCGTGCTCGAACAAGACGCAGTCCACATAGGCTGTGGAGCAGATCTGGCCGCGCATGTACTAGACGTGCAGGGTAGACAACTCTTCGTGAAGAGACTTCTAGACACCGGAGCAGTGATCAGTGTCATGCCTGGGAGCACTGGACAGACATGCGTTTTGATAGGTTGGATCTGATTCGACTAATATCAAACTGGCAGCGGCTAATATGCGTGCAATATTCGTGACCGGAAGAGTCCCCATCATCTCGTTGCAGCTAGGAGAGAGGCATCTCTGGGTGAGTTTCCTGGTCGTCGAGAATCTTGATGAGTCCAATCAGTTCATCCTAGGACGGGATTTTGTGCGCAACTTCGATGTCACGATTGACCTCAACGACGGGTTGATAAGAATCAAGGACCTAGAGAGAAAATATGAAAAGAAACCAATTTAAAAAGTCCTGATTAACCAAGGAAAGGTGCCAATTTTCCTGGATCCGAAGGTTAGGTTAAAACCACATCAGGCTGTAATACCGAATTTAGGATGAGGAACCTGAATGAGCTTAGTAGCGACAGACAGGTGTGTCTGGTTCCCAACCCAAACAGTAAAAGCTCAGCTAATTTAGGAATAAGCTTCTCACTCACTCAGAGCGGACTTTGTGTGAGTGTGTTGTTGAACACAGAGGCAGCAATGGTGAAGAAACAACGAGACAAGAAACTTGGTTATGCATTGCCTCCGAGCACAGAGTATCGGAGTCTGGAGAACTTCAAGAAATTTGAATTAACTGAATGTCCTTTACACGCCAACCAAGAACTGAAGTCTTTGGATAAAATGTTTTCAATGAAATCAGAGACAGACGATGGGCTGTCTAGTTGCTCAAATTTTCCTGAGAGACCAACAGAAACAGAATAAGCATCAAGCAAGCCGGTTCTACCTGAGATAGAGCACTTGAGATTTAAATTATCAGACAAGGAGCTAGACTCGCTCAGAGCTGTGTTGGACTGGAAAGCAGATTTTTTCGAAGCACAAGGCTGATATAGGCTGCTGCAATTTTGTAGAACATGAGATAGAAATAGAAGAGGGTTCGGTACCTCATAGGGAGGGAGCTAGGAGAATGACCCCACCCAATTCCGAAGCATGGGGAAAAGATATTGAAATAATATTGGAATATGACATGATCAAAGTCCCCGTGGACTTGCGGCGTGGTCGTAGCAAAAAAGAAAAGGGGCAACTTAGTTTTTGTTGTGATGTCCGCTAACTGAATGCGGTATCGATAAAGGACGCATACCCGATTCACTGCATCGACGAGAGCCTCTCCAAATTAGGAGATGCAAAATTTTTCGCGACGTTGGATTCGGGCTCTGCGTTCTGGCAAGTGCCCCTCAGAAAACAAGATCCAGAGAAAGCAGGCTTCGCGTGTGAATTGGGGCTGTACCAGTGGAAATGAATGTCGTTTCGACTATGCAATGCGACGGCTGAGTTCCGACAATTAATGACTCAGGGACTCACGATTGTAACTAAAAAGTATGGCAGCCTCATAGTGTGTTACGTTGATGAGGTGGTCATTGCGACATCATCGCTGGAGGACCATATAAAGAGACTAGATAAGGTCTTTACATGCATGAAACAGGCCTGCCTGAAATGCAAACCTTCCCGAGAGACTCAATCAAGTATCTGGGCGGCTAGATAAACACGGGGTCAAACCGGATACCGAAGCGGTTGAAGCTGTGTTAACATGGAAATCATCAAAGACCGACACCCAATTAACGAGCTTTCTCGGACTCGCTAATTACTACCCAGAGTTTATCAAAGGGTATGCTGACAAGATATACCCCATGCAGAAAATGATGCGAAGTAAGGGTAAGAATTTCAGCTGGACTGACGAGGCTCAGGTCTCCTTTGAGATTATCAAGCGCGAACTTTGCGAGGCTCCGGTCCTCGATACGCCGACCGAAAAGGGGTTGTTTGTATTAGATACAGATGCATCAGTAGTCGCGATATCGGGCATACTTCACCAAGAACAGCAGTGACATGGGGGGACTGTTCTCAGACCAAAAGCTTACGGAAGTAAGAAACTGAGCGACACTGAAATGAAGTAAGGTGCACCAAAGGCGTAGATCTTCGCAGTGATCACTTTCGCTGAAAAATACAGAGCCTACTCAGGGGTGCTCCCTTTAAATTGCGTGTAGACAATCGTCCTCTTGCCTGGCTGAAGACTTATTCGATGGACCAAAGCTACCTTGGTCGCAGGATCGTGCGTCTGGACGGCCGTCACATGATCATAGAGCATCGAACCTGTGACAAACACCAGAATGTCGACGGCCTAAGCAAAAAGACTGAATTTTATGAGCAATTAGAGGAGACGCGGGCTAACTAGGCATAAATAAAGGATGGTTTCTCGTTTATGGATAAGGAAACCTATGACAAGCTGCCAATCACCAAGTAATTGACAAGTCCGGGCACCCCATACCAGAACACCGCGAATATACCGTGGAAATGACTGCTGAGATACAAATGTTGGCGAAAAGTGATTCGGTTCCATTGGATTTGCTAGGTCGATCAAACCTGGTGAAGCAAGAACTGACCAGGTTGGGTATCAACAGCATAGCCCTGCTATACAAGGCTGAAACTCCGTGACCTGCTTGACAGAGAGGTTGAACGGCATGACCATGAATGGATGGATACCATGTAGAGATTGACAATCACCGAAAAAACGGAGAAATGACTAGTAGCAATTCGGAGTCGGAGTTGAACTGGATTGCCGATCGATAGTGAATCAGTTAGTGAGTTCGATTCCGAAAGATGTCCTTATCAAGACTTCGTAAATGGAGTGTCAACAATTGTTCGCTACTCAAACCGCTCAAGTGGTCAGTGTTGAATTAAGATCCAGCGTAACGAGAGGAGTTCAGTTCATCGAGACGAGGGAGGAGTACGAGCCGAGCTCGGACTGTTAATCCGGAGACGAAAATTTGTCCAGGGATCCGGGGAGTCATGCACCTTCGGGCCCGGACAGGATGGCTTGTCCGGGAAGACAATGTCGAAGCGACCAGGGGACAGAATGATGTCAGGGGAGTCAACTCCAGAGCGACCAAGGGACAAAATTCTGTGCGGGGAGTCGAGAAACATCATAAACAAATCAGAAGACGATGATGCAGAATCCATCAGCTCAAGTAATCACTCGCAGTCTCAGCCTTGGGAGAATGACTCAGAAAGTAGATCCACTTCGGACGTCTCGGAACTCGCGATTCATTTTTTGCTAGTAGAATGGAAGCATCGCGGGCTGGATAGAGAAATGCATCAAGACCCCGACAGAGACCGGTATACCTCCGATGAGGAGGGTGCGGTAGTTGATAATGCCTCAGATGAGCTTGAGTTATTAGCAGTGTCGAAACGTCCGACTAGGTTACATCCGCATGCTACAGTCGTCCGTGCCAACCTGGAACCATCAGTGCAAGAAGCGACACCTTTGAAAAAGGTATGGTGTGTTAAGTTGATGGACGATGCCCATGCACCGGAGATAGTTAGCGGACAACTAAACGTGATGAAGACATATCTGAAAGCCAGGTAAAGACTGTTGGATTTTTAAGGGTTCAGCGAAATGATGGAATGACGAAATTCTAAAGAGATGGATCAGAAACGGAGCACCTGACAAAGGTGATTTGAAAGAATGCAGCTATAAGATCCTAAAGCTATTTTATTTAAAGAGACTTGTCGTACTTGAATAAAGAAAGGATTGTGGCCTGCAAACGCAAGGAAGGGTACAAAGTCCGTTACAAATGTAATACGATAGTGTTACCACAGTTGTACCAAACTGAATTGCTCTTTCGTTCATATGATCAGATGGCTATCAAGCCGTGGACAAAGTGTATAATCGGATACAGAAGCGGTTCGATTGGCCTGGCTTGAAAAAAGCACGTGAAAAGTGGATCTCTGCATGCTTGTCATGTCAATAGGCGAAGGACCCCAGGAAACTGAGGTTTCCTCTGCAGTCAATAGAGTCATCAGGACTCAATGAGGTGGTGCAAATCGATCATCAGAAAACATGCATGACAGGCACGGGCTATAATCAAGTGCTGGTGATGATTGATCATTTCGCAAAATACGCAGAAGCAGCTCCCTGCATGAATGCATCAGCGGAAGAAACGTGCGATCACTTGATAAATGTGTGGGTAGCGAGACACGGCTGCCCAATCACAATCCAATCAGACAATGACAAAGCATTCGTCGGTGATCTCACAAAGGAGTTATTGAAGAAGTCACAAGTGACAGAGGCCCACTCGGCCACTTATTACCCACAAACGAATGGCCTAGTTGAAAGGCAGGAAAGCACGTTGATGCAATGTTGAGGGTTTATTGCTCTCGATACATGGACGACTGCGATAGGCACTTGCCGCAAGTAACGGGCGCTTATACCAGCACCGAACACTCTACCACGGGAGTAAGCCCGTATGTTAACCGGTCACGAGAAAGCCCTTCTCTTAACGTTTTTCTACCCTGAGTTCGAAGGAAAGAAAACGGCACCGCAAACGTACGTGCGTGATGTGATCAGAAGGCTGCAGGAACTCAATGATCTGTGCAGAAGGAACACGCAACAGGCGCAAAATTAGACAAAAAATGAGATTTTATAAAAAAGACTGCGGATGCAAAATCTTACTCAGTCGGAGATTATGTCTGGGTTTTCTAGGAGGTAGTTCCACCAAAGGGAACCGAAAAGTTAAATAACTGAAATGCACCAAGGAGGTCAATTTTATCGATTGAGCACCGGACGGGCAGCTCATTACGAAAATATCAAGCCACACAATGCCTCATCAGAAGACTGGTTTATTCCGGCCGACATGCATGATGAGGACTACTTGATAGTGGATTCTGCCTGCTAGGTGAAAGAGAGGCACGCGCGACAAAAACGACGGGAATGAGGTGGTAGATGAATGTGATCTGCCTCTAGATCTGGAATTAACCGATCGAGTGGAGGTGGACGACAAAACTTTTCCCTATGCAGAAGAAGACTGGGACTGCCCAGAGCAAACTGGAACTGACAAAGGAGTACAGCCTGACTCCCCCTTCACCATGAAAACACGGCAGAGCAAAAAAGGAAAGAATATAAAGAAGTACAACCCGTATGGCGAGGATTTTGTCGTAGACAGGATAGTTTTCAGCGACATGATGGACTCGCCATTGGGCCTGGACGAAGTAGTGGTGCCACAAGAGATCGACTTGGTCAACGACACCGAACAGGATTGGATCGACGGTTGCTCTGGACCGGAAGTGGAGTTCGAACCGGAGATGGAGCAGATGCATGAGCAAGAATTGGCAAATCGGCGAGTGCTGGAATGGCTTCATGATCTGCCAGCAGATCCCAAAGAGACAATCTTGACGATTCAGAATGTTGATCAAAATAGCATCAAATACATCAGCCACGACAACACTGAGTCCAACTGGGTCGCTCCAGATGGTCTTTTACGCGTTCCTGTAACCAATCTCGATCTGCTCGATCTTGGGCCATCGACGTGGAAGTCGATGGATATTCTGGTCCGGGGAGTGGGGGTAGGACTCACTCACAACTAAAACCTTATGATCAAAAAATTTAAATCGACAAGGGAAACCGGAGAGCTGGAAACGGAGGGCAAAAACGCAAAAAAAACGCCTTTTATACGAAATTTTGAATCATATTAAGATCTACCAAATCACTAGTTAGGCAATATCGTTATCACGGACAGTGATTTCATGCTCAGGGAACGTACGTGCGCTATAGCGATAACTGCAGATGAAAGTTATAAGACAACACTAGCAGCCGACTTTGAGAGAGAGTACAAGAATATCGGGTTTTTATGGAAACAGAGGCCTAGTGTGGGAGGGATGATAGAGTTACCTCCTGCTGCCTCGCAGATACCAAAGGACTATTTGTGTTTCCTGGTAACAAAGGCCACTGATAGACAACACGTAAATCCGGAGAGCTTGGTGCTGGCCTTAATTCGACTTAGGGATTTACTGGTTGAGAGAGGAGTGACCTCTCTCTCTCTCTCTCTCTCTCTCTTTACCAGTCTACGATCCCAATAGGGAAAAACTGCATCCGAGCGAGTTATTTGCCCTCATACATTTATTTTTTTTTCAGAAACTGACTTAGAGGTCTACTTACATAAAAACATTATCTGAGCATATGCTAGAGCCACATTTGATGTTATGAAGTCTTAATTAGATTACTTTTTAGGCCTTAGGATTCAATTTTATGTTAGTGATTAGGTATTAAGTTTTTATGTGATAGTGTTGATGTGTGTTATTAGGATGTTATGTTATTGTTAGGTTATGTTTTATTTGACGTTTAGTTCATGGAAGCCTGGAACTTTCCAGGTACGCTAGGTGACAGCGCTCAATTAGGTTACTATGACAAGATCGCAGGTGGACGATCCGCCTTCGTGCTAGCTTTTGAACTAAGAACAAAAAGAGAACTTAAATTGAATGTTTTTCAAAGATGTGAATGATGTTTTATCTTAGAAATGAAACAGCTCGTAATGAATAATCTAAGTTGTGACTTGTCTTTTAGATCATGATTGATTGCACGCTTTTTTATTGATTTTGAATTGGAATTGAAGAAAGAAAAGACAAAACCTATACGAAAAACATGTGTGACAGTAACAACTTGATCGATTTCATCTCAATTAGCCTCGGAACGACTCTAGACGAGATATACCATTACTTGATGGATTGCAGTTTCGCACTAGAAGACCCCGAGTTTGCGATGTTCACCGTCGCACTCCTTATTGCAATGGGAAGAGAAGGCCGTGGGGACCGCCCCTCGGAAGTGACTTGATGTTAGCCTTCGGCTAGTCCGGGACCGCCGAGAGCGGCCGAAACAGACTGGTGAGATGGCGACGAGGGGTAATGTGTGGTCGCGACTTAGCTCGTGAACCAGGACTAGGCGAGCAGCGGGATCACCGGCTAGGGGAGGTGCCCCTACATGTTCGGCCTATGCAGCCTCTCATTGGAACCAAGCGATCACGTGATGGGCCGGGCGCATCACTTTAGGCAGATTCCCCAACAGTAGCTCCTCCACAGAAGAATGTCAGGATGAGCGAAATGGAGATCCGAACTTCAGAAGCCATTGAGACCTTGGATAAGAAGGAGAAAGACTGGCAGGAGTTGCGTGCCAAGTTGGAGGAATACAAGGCGATAGCCCGAGAACGAGACGAATGGAAGAAGAAACATGATGAACTGCAGATAAACTTCAAAGAGGAAGAGATAAAGCATCTGAGGAGTTGTATATGGCGACGGTGGGCCAGATCTCACCGGAAGTCCTGGCGACGATGAAATCAGATGGGTCCAAAGACGCGCCTTCTAGGACAAAGACACAGGAGCTGTGTATCGCTAGGGAGCCCGTGGCCCCTCCGCAGATGTCGCAATCTGCCTCGAGTTATAGGAACACGATACCTGACCCTTCGGACACCAATATGGCTCCCCAGTTTCAAGAGTCGTTCAATCAGATAGCCAAAGCGGCAATGAAAAAAATCAGCATGTTCAGCGGACGGACGCTGGGTAGGGCCGTCACTTCCCAACGCACGGACCGCTCTTCAAGCAATTCAGAACGAACAACACGAGCCATCGTGTCAGCGGGTCCGACACGAGGTGAAACTGCCTTGAGATATCGTGTGGTGGATATCATGAAGAATCTTGCGGTCCGTAATTTCTTGTTGCAAATGGCTGCGGAGCATCTTCGAACCTGCCTGAACGGAATGAGCAGGAACCCTGCCATAAGCAATCAAGCGACTCCTTCAGGGAGTCGTCATCTGATTGTACGAGTTAGCTTGGTGAGGGACCTGAACGAGATCTTTTTTTTTGTGGTCAGACCACTGTTGTATCTTTTGGAGGAGTACCTGTGGCCCAAGTCATCAAGATGATGGAGTCTCAGAACGAAGATCAGCTGGACACCTTGATAGTAATGCTAGGCACCAACAACATCTCGAGGGCACCTGTTACCCCAGAGAGCAGGTGGGCATGCCGGTGGCTGACTTTATGTTTGGTAACGTGATCCGATGGAATGAAATGATCCGTAGCCTGATCAGGAGCAAACCAGGCGAGTTACGTCTCATGGATTTGGAGAACACGTTGTGCATGTTTGACCATCTCGCGCTCACCAGAGATGGCATACACTTTAAAACCTTACAGGGAAGGCGATTGATCAACGACGCCTTTCAGACAAGGATCGAGGAGATAGAAGGAGAACTCAGGACGACTGACGCCCTGGTGCGGACCAGCTTGACTGGCAGAGGCAGAGTAAGGAGCAATGCGCCACAGCCACTCGCTTATCGTCTTGGGCCTCTGAAATCCGAAAGGGCGTTGCTGCTCCCTCGGCTCCTAGCTCAGACGTAAGGGAAAGGCTGGGGACGGTTTCCCCTCCTCGAAGACAATCACTAGAGAGCCGGCTGGGAAGACCTGCTGATACGAGTTCTCAGGCTTTTATGAGTGCCAGTAACTTGTCGTTGATAAACCCTGCTCCTACGGGAAGTTTATCGTCAACTACTGCACCTGCAGAGGGAGTTGAATCAACCAGTGTGCTGCTCTGGAACCGTCCAGATCCCAGCGCGTGGGGGCAAAACAAGGCTGACATGCAAGCTACTTTGAATATGAATACGTTGACGAGTCGAGCAAACGGTAGAAGAATGATGGACGGTAATGGCCCCACGGTGTCGGGTTTATACCGGATATCGGGCGTGGACTGGCTATTGGAAGAGCAAGATCAGTTCAGCTCCGCCACAGCGCTCAGGTTTGTGGATCGCGATGGGTTGCTTTAGGACAATACCATGAGACCGCTACATACACGATCCCTGAAGGATGTCTGTCGGAGGGCCAGAGAGTTGATACCACCTCTCCGGAAGGATAAATTCACGACGGAGAACCAGACCAATAAAAAACACCACAAGATGTATCGGCAATTTTCCAAGCCGCTGGGCCGATTGCCGGGCGAATATTTGAGAGAATATTGCGAGCTACTTCGGTGGAGGGAGATGACAGGAGGTATAAATGACTGGAAACACCGATGGGTGATAGTCTATTTGCTGGCTATGATCCCTAGGTATCAAGAATGTCAAGTATCCAATAGTGGCTAATTCGGACTACCTCTACACGCATCGATCCCTCTTTTGGCCGGATTTGATTTTCCTAATGGCTCCCAAACTGGATTGAGGACAAGCAGTGGGTATGGCGATAAGCGTGCGCAGAATTGTCAGTATGGACCTACAAGTAATGATAATCGCCGGCTCCAATGATCACCTAAAGAGCCGAGGGCTACTGGCTCGCCTAACGGACGGATAAGTTCCCAGCAATGAGGTTATGGGAGAAGCAATTATGACGCTCCTTTCGGCCATGACTAAGGTGGAAATAGCGGTGCGGCAATGTTTCACCAAGAACTCGGTGAAGATTGTCTTTGTGTTATCACCAGGATATGCGGCGCTGCCAGAACCATTACAGTTCGTGTACACAATGGTCACTACAATAGCAGAGTGACGAGTCGATGTGATGGCTCCCGCGCCGAACAGATCTGTCGATCATGACAATTACTATCCTCTTCGCTCTGAACTTCCTGCTGTCTGGGCGAACATTTCGAACGCCATCCAGGGATTTAAGGAGCATAACACAACTCGTGTGGTGCTGGAAGAAGTCCTGGGTTTGGAACTGTCCAACTTCGCCAGGTTGTTAAAACTGAGACCAGGAGTGGATGACAACCACTTGTTGGTACAACAGGTGGCGAACGACCTCTGGTTCAGGCAAATGTATTAAGTAAGGAATGCACAGGAAAAGATGGTCAGAAGGACCTCATGGCACTGGCCCTGAGGACCAAGCCACACTAACTCGTGGCTGTATTTATCACCAAGAGTGTGTACATTGGGAGAAGACGCTTTCGAACATGCTCCAGCGGTAATTAAAGAAAAACACGTGTACCTGAAGAATTTGTTGAATGAACGGGAGCTAGCTGGAGGCAAGATGCTCCAATTGATGCAAGATGTGAACACAATGTCGTTGGATAAGTTTCAGACGGACGTTTTGGCCACAAAGGCACAATACGAAAGATCTGACGCAATTCTGGGAGGAATGGGAGTGGGATGGAGTGTGTACATTGGGGGAAGACGCTTTCGAACATGCTCCAGCGGTGATTAAAGAAATACACGTGTACCTGAAGAATTTGTTGATTGAACGGGAGCTAGCTGGAAGCAAGATGCTCCAATTGATGCAAGATGTTAACACGATGTCGTTGGATAAGTTCCAGACGGACGTTTTGGCCACAAAGGCACAATACGAAAGATCTGACGCAATTCTGGGAGGAATGGGAGTGGGATGGACGCCATCCTTCTTGTCCACGTAATACCCGAGGGCCTCCAGGAACCTGATCGCGAGCTGCGTCAAAGACATCAGGAAATTGTCGATTGGCTTAGTGTTGGCACTATACGTGACGTTTGGCCATGAAAACTTCGTGAAACGACCTGCGTGTCTCTTCACTCCAGTGTTGGCGGACCTGAGGCTGGATGGACTCTTTATCCTAATCGCGATGACATTTGGTCGACCGGGTGACTTCGTGCTACAGGTTACGAGCCGAGAGTTCAATGCGCAGTTGGAAACCGCCTCCTATCAGAAGATGAAAGATTGGAGAATGCTCCGATCCAACATCTCCTGCAACAGAACAGGAGCGTCACGGGAGAAGATAAGGACGCAACGGGAACTATTGAGTGTAGACAGCATGTGGTATGCCCCTGCTGACAGACCTGGCCGTGATGATGCGGATCGATCCGCTGGCTCTAGTCTTTGGGTTGAGGGAGTTCGTCGCGGTGGTGTATGGACCGGTGATGACACACGCTTTTCCTGACGTGCAGGTGAGAGCGTATAGGAATTCAGTACTGCATGTCAGCTTGATCTCAGTGGTGGATTGTTTTGTGCTGAATTGGGTGAAGAATAATGAGCTGAGAGGGTTGGCCAGTGACGTCAGATTGTTTGGAAGGATAGCGGAGCCGGGATGGATGTTGATGGACTTCAATAACAACTTCAAATGTAGAATGAGCGGTGAGGACCTTTGCTATGTCCAGTTTAATTCTGGGCTCTGGAATCTGGGACCAGTGGTGAAGGATTCAGGAGACGCGATGCGGGTCCCGGCTTGGCCGGAAGCATACGCAACGTCAAGGAGAGTCAGCAGGTTTGGCTTGCAGGGTCTAGACCACTGCCGGACCAAGGCTTTTGATATCTGCCGATAAAGAGGATGCTGCTGGGAATCACGTCTCCCGCCATTGCCCCTCGCACTGGAGCGGCTCGTGAAGCGGAAGAAAAGGTACGGAAATGGAGTGAAGGGATGGAGCCGCGCTTCATCAGCTGGAACGTTGCGCCATGCATACATTTGATTTCACTTTTCCTGATGCATGGAGCCAGATTATGGCACTACCTTCCAGGAAGCCCGGGGTTTCCGCTGATGTGTGGAACAACGGGTACACGCCTACCGATGCTTGGTCACGACTGAGGTGACCAGGAGAAGTGATAGTGATACTGTTGGAGGTGTGAAGGGAGTGCAGAGGTGGCATCTACATGACGGTGGATGAACTGGCGCCACATGGTGACGAGTCGGTAGAATTCCTGGTGAACGATGAGCTGTTCTATCATGCAGGGGATTTGACTGTGCCGGCTGGACCGGACACGGGCATGGATATTCACAAGGGCCCTTCGGGACCTGAACCAAAACCAGATGCCAGTGATGACGACGTGATAGATCAGGATGATGATCCCATGGAATGGAAGGAGGACAAGACGAGTGGACTAGATTTAGGCGCGTTGGAGATGGACTTGCTGGAGTATCAATTCAGTGAAGACGACGACGACTGGGAAGTCGATAAGCCTCTATTGTTTATGACGACATCTTCATTTATGTCCCGTACGAAGGAAGCACCAGTCAGCCTGTCTCCAGTGGTGCTAGTAGGCCTGGCATTGGGTTCCCGGAGTAGGGAGAAACAAAAACAGCTTCACGAGTCACCTAGGAGAAGAAGAATTGATGACACGATGAGGGTATCCTTCCTGGGCACATTACCAGAGGGGGAATGGGAGAGATACCAAAGTGAACTGGAACGCAAGATGGGAACCGAGTGGCCTTCATAGAGAGGACTTGGGACGTGATACGTAGGTACGGGACGCAGTCTGTGATGAATGTGGGGTTGAATCAGCCCATTAGGCGCAAAGTTCTAGGGAAACAGTGCGGATGATTATCAGATCACGAAGAAACAACCAATCAAGCAAGCCAAAAAAGGACTGAAGAGATTGAGAAGCAGAGTAGGGAGTAAAACAGTGAATCAAAGAGTAATAAAGTTGAAAGCAAACGCGGTAGTGGCCTCCTTAGCAAAAGCAATTCGCCCGAATGAGAATGGACAAGGAGATTGCGCGGCATCAGGTGGGGGAGAAAAAGAAAACCTGAGACCACCTATTATACTGGTAGGCTTGATCTAAACGGCCTCGAAATCGAAGAAGAATGCACGAACCTTGGCGGATACGAGGCTTGAAATGGAAGTCATCAGCCAGTGTGGATCTGGTGGGATTGATGACTATAAGCCCTTGCGAACAAACATGGCACGAATGAAGCTGGTAGGACAACTCGGCGTGGTCGAGTACAGTTCAATCACAGTAGTCCCGCCGTACAGTCGGATCACATTGTCCCGCCGGGGACTATGTGGAGATGCTCAAGGCGAGGAACTCAGCGAGAGGGCATTTGTTCGCCTGGAGTGAGAAGAACGCCATGCAAGAAAACCTACAGGAATTGACGGAGAACTCTAATCTGAAGCGAAAAGAGTATGGCACTGTGATGTCCTCGAAATCGGGCTGGAGCAAACGAGGCAAGCGAAATCGGACTGAGCAGTTGTTAGAAATATCTTGGAGGGCGGCCCTCCAGAGTTACTTCGATGATACCATGCATGCGCCTGCGATGGTGACCGCGTACATGTCCTACCTATGAGCAAGGACCGACTTGCAAAAGCGATTGGCTTGGTGCTTGATGGGAGTTAAAACATCAAAATATAAGGCCAGTAACTATTCGAAATCGAAGGAGCAGGAGTTGGAACTGATGGAAGCCCTGCGAGTGTTGATCAGTGACTCTGCGATAGCCTGAGCTAAGCGCAAATATGCCCTATGTTTTGTTAGATTCGTCGTGGATCGCATCCCCACTCCTCTATTGGAGGAATGTATAAAAATCATTCGGCAACGGAAAATTGATCGTGAACAAGTTTTTCTAAGGGCTCTCCTAGAGTTATATCCGGACATTCCGCTGCTGATACCAACCAAGAAGTCTAACGATGTGGAGAGCTACCGCAGGATAGAGGAGGTGAGACACTCCAACAAGGAGCTGAAAGTGAGTCGTGAATCCATTGAAACAGTCAGAGATCCGAAGGATTATCCAACCTTCGGTAAGCTGGAGTCATTTCAAAACGTATCAGGCATACCAGGAATAGCGTAAACATAGGACCGGGAGCCTATAAGGGAGTCTTCCTGACGCACAGGAACGCCATCATCGCTGCGGTGAAGCGAGTAGCTGGAGCACCTTGTGTTACTAAGCAAGACAAGAAAGAACGAAATGTGAGCCTGTGCCTACACAACAGCTTTTGCAGGAACAGGGAGCAAAAGGTGACCGTGGATTTGCTGCTGCGTGGATTTGCTGGAGCAGGAAAGTTGGGGCACGGCCCGCAACTCCGTTGACATGTTGCAGAAAGTCCTGGAGGATAGTGAAGCAGGAGAGCAGGAGCAAGAGACAACGGAGTGAGGAATAAAGACGGGACGCGAAATAGAAGAGAGAGAGAAAAAACTTAATCGTTGTAGTGCGTTGAAACTTGTACCAATCAACTAAGATTGACTATTGAAACTTTTAAACTTTTTGTTTTGATGTAGTTTAGTTAAACCAGGCTTTTAGAATTGTTGAATTGTGCAATTGTTGAAATTTTTAGCTGATGTTATAAGTAGGGTAGAGGTGAATATAGTTACATATTTGAACCTGACTGAAGTTTTTAACCTGTCTAAGACACATCTTGACTTTGCGGCGACCCGGTAGAGTTTGGGTACGCTTGCTGGAAGAGGGTGAGTACCTCATTAATTTTCCTAGCCACAGAGTTTCTTAGTTTTAATATTGAGGGCAACAGCATAAATGAATGATTATACTTGGTGAGTGACGTTAAGTTAATTTTAACGGATGCGTGGCCGTGCCACGTCCCAAAACGTTTTAATCAGCAAGAGCGAGAGAAAGTTTTACGCAGAAATGACGTAAGTAATCGAAAAAGAAAAATTTATCTAGGACACTCCTCATAGTGCAAACTTTGTGAAAAAAGGGGAAGGCAGTAAAATGTAGTACGTTGCCATTTGTGACGCGCGGTTAGTTGAGGTGGAGTAGATAGTTTTCTTTTTCTAAGGCGATTTGTAGAGTTAATTGTAGAAAACTGGATCACCACTTGAAGCCACTTGAAGATAACCCGAAGTTATGCGTTCAATAAGGACATTGAAGGGGACTGTCCGGGGAGTATGTGCCATTCCCCCGGATTGGCACAATCGAACCTGCTGCAACATAATAAAAAATGACGTTGAGGGACTTAGTGACCAATTATTAGTTAAAAGGAGAGTCAGAATGTTCTGGACTTTTTAATTCTTTGAATTTTTTTCTGAGCGGTCTATTTCTGAGAAATGCAGAAACGGCCATAATTGGCAGGAAAAGACGAACGAAACACACAACCGGAGATACAGAACAAAAAACGGTCGATAGAAAAACACGAGAGTAACGAGACGTAACATGACACGGTAAGACACTTAGCAGAAAGAGATCTCACAAAAGGAGACTTCAGTGGAACATCCGGAGCGGAACAGTACCCTCCCGTGCCGCGAAATTAAGGAAACAACGACGTTGTTTCCAGAGAAGCGCGGAATTTGAGGCCCGCGTCCGCAGACTGATCTATGCTGAGAGACTGCGATAAACGCAATTTTTTAGCTATTTTAATGCCCTGAACATTTGAACTTACTCCGATTTTATATTGTAATTCAGAGCATGAGTGGCTGGAAAAAGGAAAGAGTAAATCCATCTTCAATGGATTTAGTATATAATTGTCACTGAAAACATGGTAAAATAGGATGTTCGAGCCGTGTTTTATATGGTAATCACGTAATCTGGGGATCCGAGACTCAGCTATGTGGTTACCAGGATTTATTGGACGGGCATTTAATGATTGCTCCACTAAACGAAACGTGGTCGATAATACATCATCCGTTAATTTGCAAGTTTCAAGGATTGCGTAGAAGACGCGTTTTTGAATGTGCACTAACCTTTCTCAAAAACCACCAGGATGCAGCGCGCCAGGAGGGTTGTATTTCAATTTTGTCCCCATATGAACTAACAAGGCGGGAGCTTGTCTGTTCCAACTTTGAACGCAAAGCATAACTTCTTTCTCAGCTCCAACAAAATTGGTATAATTGTCTGACCACACAACACTTGGCGTTTTACAGCGGGCGACAAATCTTTCAATCACCATGACCCAAGAGCCGGTGTCCATAGACGGAAAAATTTTGACGTGCACGGCTCGGGTTGTCATGCAGGTGAACAAAAAAGCCCATCTTAACTCACTGCTGCGGTGGATAGTCCCAAAAAATGGATCAAAATACTCCACAACACAGTTACTGAAAAGCCAATGGCGGTAACCAAGCCGTTCGATAGGGAGGTCTGACATCATAGGATGTAAGGTGTTTGCCTTGCTTTTTCTGTAAACAAAATGTTTTAAAGGTATGCCAAAAGGAGTTGTTTGAACTCAACCAGGAACAATTCGGATTGCACCAAAAGTTAAAATTTATCTTTTGCAATTGCCAATTCGACCGGATCGGTTATTTGAGTGGTAGGCTCGCGGGTCCAAGCTTCTTTTCAGGCAATGAGTGACCTTTACATAGGGATAATTAGGTATAATCTATACCCAAGGATCCCTGTAGGGATCACCCCCCCTTCGATTACAGTGTCGTATATCTATACTACTATCAATCACCGTATGAATTCTCCCCCTAAGTGATCTACCGTAGAGCCCTTTTAAGACCTTCTGTATTACATCCTATAGATCATTCATTAAGAGTTTTAATTTAAATTACTTTATCAGAAAACTAAAATAAATTTTGATAAACCGGTTTTAGATCTTGTTAACTAAATTCCCCCCTTCATGGTACCTTGTAACGAATATCCCCCTTATAAAGATAAATCCCTCCCCCTAATGTCCCCCCGCACGACTTTTTTAACTTGTTAACTAGTCTCCCCCCATTGTAATAGAGTGAAAAATTGTTAATAAAAAATCCTTGGTTTTTATTCCCCTAAATCGATTGCGGGATTTTGCGGTTGATCCCACATGTATTGGCTATTGCAAGTATTTGGGATTTTACAGAACTGCAACAAACTATCGGTTCCAAAGTTTGGGATTTTTCAGAACTGCAACAAACTATCGATACTGACAACCAATATTTGGGATTTTGCAGAACTGCAACAAACTATCATTGTCAGTTTACGGGACTTTGCAGAGCTACAACGAACTATTGTCAGTATTTGGAATTTTGCAATTGCAACGAAACTTTTTCATTAATTGTAATTTTCCCATATGTTATTAAACTATTTTGTTCCAAATTCATTCTGTGTTTTCAGTCAGTATTTGTTGAGATTTTCTCATTGAGTTAAATTTGATCTGTAATTGGAAGTTGGAACAAAAATGGAACAAATCTGATCAGTATTTGAAGTCGATTTTAACTGCAATACGATCTTTTGTCAATGAGATTTTGCAAACCTTGAACAAAGTTTTTCCGTTTTTGAGAAGGGCAATAAACTAAGCGGCGCTATTACACATTCCTCTCAGAACCTTGGCGGATACGAGGCTTGAAATGGAAGTCATCAGCCAGTGTGGATCTGGTGGGATTGATGACTATAAGCCCTTGCGAACAAACATGGCACGGATGAAGATGGAAGGACAACTCAGCGTGGTCGAGTACAGTCCGATCACAGTAGTCCCGCCGTACAGTCGGATCACATTGTCCCGCCGGGGACTATGTGGAGATGCTCAAGGCGAGGAACTCAGCGAGAGGGCACTTGTTCGCCTGGAGTGAGAAGAGCGCCATGCAAGAAAACCTACAGGAATTGACGGAGAATTCTAATCTGAAGCGAAAAGAGTATGGCACTGTGATGTCCTCGAAATCGGGCTGGAGCAAACGAGGCAAACGAAATCGAGCTGGAGCAGTTGTTAGAAAAATCTTGGAGGGCGGCCCTCCAGAGTTACTTCGAAGATACCATGCATGCGCCTGCGATGGTGAGCGCGTACATGTCCTACCTATGAGCAAGGACCGACTTGCAAAAGCGATTGGCTTGGTGCTTGATGGGAGTTAAAACATCAAAATATAAGGCCAGTAACCATTCGAAATCGAAGGAGCAGGAGTTGGAACTGATGGAAGCCCTGCGAGTGTTGATCAGTGGAGATGACTCTGCGATAGCCTGGGCTAAGCGCAAAGATGCCCTAAGTTTTGTTAGATTCGTCGAGGATCGCATCCCCACTCCTCTATTGGAGGAATGTATAAAAATCATTCGGCAACGGAAAGTTGATCGTGAACGAATTTTTCTAAGGGCTCTCCTAGAGTTATATCCGGACATTCCGCTGCTGATACCAACCAAGGAGTCTAACGATGTAGAGAGCTACCGCAGGATAGAGGAGGTGAGGAGATACTCCAACAAGGAGCTGAAAGTGAGTCGTGATTCCATTGAAACAGTCAGAGATCCGAAGGATTATCCAACCTTCGGTAAGCTGGAGTCATTTCAATACGTATCAGGCATACCAGGAATAGCGTAAACATAGGACCGGGAGCCTATAAGAGAGTCTTCCTGACGCACAGGAACGCCATCATCGCTGCGATGAAGCGAGTAGCTGGAGCACCTTGTGTTACTAAGCAAGGCAAGAAAGAACGAAATGTGAGCCTGTGCCTACACAACAGCTTTTGCAGGAACCGGGAGCAAAAGTTGAACGTGGACTTGCTGCCTTGTTGCAAACCGAGGTTGCTGGAGCAGGAAAGTTGGGGCACGAAAGTCCTGGAGGATAGTGAAGCAGGAGAGCAGGAGCAAGAGACAACGGAGTGAGGAATAAAGACGGGACGCGAAATAGAAGAGAGAGAGAAAAAACTAAATCGTTGTAGTGCGTTGAAACTTGTACCAATCAACTAAGATTGACTATTGAAACTTTTAAACTTTTTGTTTTGATGTAGTTTAGTTAAACCAGGCTTTTAGAATTGTTGAATTGTGCAATTGTTGAAATTTTTAGTTGATGTTATAAGTAGGGTAGAGGTGAATATAGTTACATATTTGAACCTGACTGAAGTTTTTAACCTGTCTAAGACACATCTTGACTTTGCGGCGACCCGGTAGGGTTTGGGTACGCTTGCTGGAAGAGGGTGAGTACCTCATTAATTTTCCTAGCCGCAGAGTTTCTTAGTTTTAATATTGAGGGCAACAGCATAAATGAATGATTATACTTGGTGAGTGACGTTAAGTTAATTTTAACGGATGCGTGGCCGTGCCACGTCCCAAAACGTTTTAATCAGCAAGAGCGAGAAAATTTTACGGAGAAATGACGTAAGTAATCGAAAAAGAAAAATTTATCTAGGACACTCCTCATAGTGCAAACTTTGTGAAAAAAGGGGAAGGCAGTAAAATGTAGTACGTTGCCATTTGTGACACGCGGTTAGTTGAGGTGGAGTAGATAGTTTTCTTTTTCTAAGGCGATTTGTAGAGTTAATTGTAGAAAACTGGATCACCACTTGAAGCCACTTGAAGATAACCCGAAGTTATGCGTTCAATAAGGACATTGAAGGGGACTGTCCGGGGAGTATGTGCCATTCCCCCGGATTGGCACATTCGAACCTGCTGCAACATAATAAAGAATGACGTTGAGGGACTTAGTGACCAATTATTAGTTAAAAGGAGGGTCAGAATGTTCTGGACTTTTTAATTTTTTGAATTTTTTTTCTGAGCGGTCTATTTCTGAGAAATGCAGAAACGGCCACAATTGACAGGAAAAGACGAACGAAACTCACAACCGGAGATACAGAACAAAAAACGGTCGATAGAAAAACACGAGAGTAACGAGACGTAACATGACACGGTAAGACACTTAGCAGAAAGAAATCTCACAAAAGGAGACTTCAGTGGAACATCCGGAGCGGAACAGTACCCTCCCGTGCCGCGAAATTAAGGAAACAACGACGTTGTTTCCAGAGAAGCGCGGAATTTGAGGCCCGCGTCCGCAGACTGATCTATGCTGAGAGACTGCGATAAACGCAATTTTTTAGCTATTTTAATGCCCTGAACATTCGAACTTACTCCGATTTTATATTGTAGTTCAGAGCATTAGTGGCTGGAAAAAGGAAAGAGTAAATCCATCTTCAATGGATTTAGTATATAATTGTCACTGAAAACATGGTAAAATAGGATGTTCGAGCCGTGTTTTATATGGTAATCACGTAATCTGGGGATCCGAGACTCAGCTATGTGGTTACCAGGATTTATTGGACGGGCATTTAATGATTGCTCCACTAAACAAACGTGGTCGATAATACATCATGCGTTAATTTGCATGTTTCAAGGATTGCGTAGAAGACGCGTTTTTGAATGTGCACTAACCTTTCTCAAAAACCACCAGGATGCAGCGCGCCAGGAGGGTTGTATTTCAATTTTGTCCCCATATGAACTAACAAGGCGGGAGCTTGTCTGTTCCAACTTTGAACGCAAAGCATAACTTCTTTCTCAGCTCCAACAAAATTGGTATAATTGTCTGACCACACAACACTTGGCGTTCTACAGCGGGCGACAAATCTTTCAATCACCATGACCCAAGAGCCGGTGTCCATAGACGGAACAATTTTGATGTGCACGGCTCGGGTTGTCATGCAGGTGAACAAAAAAGCCCATCTGAACTCACTGCTGCGGTGGATAGTCCCAAAAAATGGATCAAAATACTCCACAACACAGTTACTGAAAAGCCAATGGCGGTAACCAAGCCGTTCGATAGGGAGGTCTGACATCATAGGATGTAAGGTGTTTGCCTTGCTTTTTCTGTAAACAAAATGTTTTAAAGGTATGCCAAAAGGAGTTGTTTGAACTCAACCAGGAACAATTCGGATTGCACCAAAAGTTAAAATTTATCTTTTGCAATTGCCAATTCCACCGGATCGGTTATTTGAGTGGTAGGCTCGCGGATCCAAGCTTCTTTTTAGGCAATGAGTGGCCTTTCAAACCAAATCTGGATGTTGTTAGTAATATCCTCTCACAGAAATAAATCTGTGGACGTCACCATAGAAAATTCGACACATGCTTTCACGAGTACTTCGAAGCAGTCAGAGCCCGTCTTTATTTGGGATAAGTAAAGTTGTTTTACGAAACTGCAGCAATAAGCCAATTTATCGCTGCAGTTTCGTAAAACTACTATACTTCTCCCAAATAAAGACGGGCTCTGACTGCTTCGAAGTACTCGTGAGAGCATGTGTCGAATTTTCTATGGTGACGTCCACAAATTTTTGTGAGAGGATATTACTAACATATCCAGATTTGGTTTGAAACGCCACTAAATGCCTAAAAAGAAGCTTGGACCCTGGCCCAAACTCTTTCTCTAAGGCATTCCGTCGATAATCTGCGGGTGCCCGTGTTTCTAACTCTATGGTTGCTAACTCATGAAAAATACATCGAACCTCTCGCCTCTGGAAGCATTGTACGAGCCAAAAATACTCGCATCATCTATGATAGGCATAATCTGAACACTGTTTGAGCAAACAAAATCGCATTCTCAGCCTATGATGACAAGTGATACATCCTCAGCGATGGTATCTCCACATTGCCATAAAGTCACTATAGAACTGTGATTGCTTCTAATTTTACCTGACAACACCGATAGCAATCAAATTGATGATGATGAAAATTATGATAAAGAGAGGAAATTGAGTGAAACTAAAAGAAACAGTCACCACGAGGATGAAGATATAGACGCTTGGCTGAAGTTTTTATATTGTAGTTCAGAGCATGAGTGGCTGGAAAAAGGAAAGAGTAAATCCATCTTCAATGGATTTAGTATATAATTGTCACTGAAAACATGGTAAAATAGGATCTTCGAGCCGTGTTTTATATGGTAATCACGTAATCTGGGGATCCGAGACTCAGCTATGTGGTTACCAGGATTTATTGGACGGGCATTTAATGATTGCTCCACTAAACGAAACGTGGTCGATAATACATCATCCGTTAATTTGCAAGTTTCAAGGATTGCGTAGAAGACGCGTTTTTGAATGTGCACTAACCTTTCTCAAAAACCACCAGGATGCAGCGCGCCAGGAGGGTTGTATTTCAATTTTGTCCCCATATGAACTAACAAGGCGGGAGCTTGTCTGTTCCAACTTTGAACGCAAAGCATAACTTCTTTCTCAGCTCCAACAAAATTGGTATAATTGTCTGACCACACAACACTTGGCGTTTTACAGCGGGCGACAAATCTTTCAATCACCATGACCCAAGAGCCGGTGTCCATAGACGGAACAATTTTGACGTGCACGGCTCGGGTTGTCATGCAGGTGAACAAAAAAGCCCATCTTAACTCACTGCTGCGGTGGATAGTCCCAAAAAATGGATCAAAATACTCCACAACACAGTTACTGAAAAGCCAATGGCGGTAACCAAGCCGTTCGATAGGGAGGTCTGACATCATAGGATGTGAGGTGTTTGCCTTGCTTTTTCTGTAAACAAAATGTTTTAAAGGTATGCCAAAAGGAGTTGTTTGAACTCAACCAGGAACAATTCGGATTGCACCAAAAGTTAAAATTTATCTTTTGCAATTGCCAATTCGACCGGATCGGTTATTTGAGTGGTAGGCTCGCGGGTCCAAGCTTCTTTTTAGGCAATGAGTGGCCTTTCAAACCAAATCTGGATGTTGTTAGTAATATCCTCTCACAGAAATAAATCTGTGGACGTCACCATAGAAAATTCGACACATGCTCTCACGAGTACTTCGAAGCAGTCAGAGCCCGTCTTTATTTGGGATAAGTAAAGTTGTTTTACGAAACTGCAGCAATAAGCCAATTTATCGCTGCAGTTTCGTAAAACTACTATACTTCTCCCAAATAAAGACGGGCTCTGACTGCTTCGAAGTACTCGTGAGAGCATGTGTCGAATTTTCTATGGTGACGTCCACAAATTTTTGTGAGAGGATATTACTAACATATCCAGATTTGGTTTGAAACGCCACTAAATGCCTAAAAAGAAGCTTGGACCCTGGCCCAAACTCTTTCTCTAAGGCATTCCGTCGATAATCTGCGTGTGCCCGTGTTTCTAACTCTATGGTTGCTAACTCATGAAAAATACATCGAACCTCTCGCCTCTGGAAGCATTTTACGAGCCAAAAATACTCGCATCATCTATGATAGGCATAATCTGAACACTGTTTGAGCAAACCAAATCGCATTGTCAGCCTATGATGACAAGTGATACATCCTCAGCGATGGTATCTCCACATTGCCATAAAATCACTATAGAACTGTGATTGCTTCTAATTTTACCTGACAACACCGATAGCAATCAAATTGATGATGATGAAAATTATGATAAAGAGAGGAAATTGAGTGAAACTAAAAGAAACAGTCACCACGAGGATGAAGATATAGACGCTTGGCTGAAGTTTTTCGAGGAAAAAGTTGAGATAGTCGACTGGGGTCAGGAGAACTCGAACCAAGAAGAAATCTTCACGCAATATACGAATTACGGTTCAGAAGATAACTTTCTTGTGAAGAATACTCAACCGAGCTGATTGTTGACAGACCTGTTAAATAGTGTCACCAGCTATGAAGCTCCAGTTATACTTAGAATTGTCATGGAAATTGCTGAGAGAGATATCAAAAGCGATGTTTTGGTTGATCCAAATGCAGTCACTTATTCTTCGTCTTCGGATGTTGAATGGTACCTCGACCTCGAAGCAGTTGAAAAATCTGCACAGCAGTCAAAGAGACGCAAAACAAACGAAAATCTCTAAGGTTGTGTGTTTGATTCAAGTTAAATACAAAAATTATTGTTGTAAATCAGTGTAAAAATTTATACTTACTTTCCACGTTTGTTCACAGTTGAGTAGTGTGTGGCTACTTTAAATCAACTTTCGGTTTTGTGTTGCACTGTTTTGTCTGGATTGATTGCGAGAGTTTTTATATTGGAATTGACCGCAAACTGTTTTCGGTGCTTTAACTGACACATGTTTTAGAATATTATGTGTATAATTCAACCTTTTCCTTTCAGAACTATTTTCACCAACACCATAGAGTATGTAGAAAAATTGAAAAGACCAATTCGCAAAGACATTCAACAGCAAAATACTTTGCACAGTTTTAGTTCAATTCGAATACAACATAGCTTGCCGAGCGATTGGTGGCGAAAAGAAAGAATACATCGCATCAATGCGTAGAAAGATTTTGTTTTTAACCAGAAAACAATTTTTTTATAAGAATCATTAAGTATAAAAATAATTTTTAGGTGTCATTAGGAATAATTATTTTTACATGGAGATTTACATTAAGTAGAAATATTTTACAAAGGGATCATTAGGGATAATTATTTTACATAGGGATAAATAGGTATAATCTATACCCAATGATCCCTGTAAGGATCACCCCCCCCCCTCGATTACAGTGTCGTATATCTATACTACTATCAACCGCCGTACGAATTCTTCCCCTAAGTGACCTACCGTAGAGCCCTTTTAAGACCTTTTATATTACATCCTATAAATCATATACTCAGAGTTTTAATTTAAATTACTATATCAGAAAACTAAAATAAGTTTTGATAAACCGGTTTTGGATCTTGTTAACTAGTTTCCCCCCTTCAAGGTACCTTGTAACGGATATCCCCCCTTATGAAGATATAGCCCTCCCCCTAATGTCCCCCCGCTCGACTTTTTTACCTTGTTAACTATTCTCCCCCCATTGTAATAGAGTGAAAAATTGTTAATAAAAAATCCTCGGTTTTTGTTCCCCGAGGATTTTTATTGCAAGTATTTGGGATCTTACAAAAGTGCAACAAATTATCGGTTCCAAAATTTGGGATTTTGCAGAACTGCAACAAACTATCGATACTGACAACCAATGTTTGGGATTTTGCAGAACTGCAACAAACTATCATTGTCAATTTTTGAGACTTTGCAGAGCTACAACGAACTATTGTCGGCGATAAACTAAACGGTGCTATTACACATAAGGTTTACATTCCTCTCAGTATTTGAAGTTTTGCAAAACTAGAGAACAAACTATTTCACGGTATGGGACGGGCCATAGGCTAAACGGCGCCATTCCACTCCTATCAGTATTTGAGATTTTGCAAAACGGACTTTTTTTGCATTTGCAATGGGCTAATTGACTGAGCGGCGCCATTACATATCCAATTCACTAACGATCATAGAATTTCTGATTTGTTTACTGGGAAAAAAAGTCAATATTTCAGAGGGGAAACAAAATTACCCTTGATTTTTTTAGTTAACTAAAATGTTGGGCCAAATAACAGAAAAAAAAGACTCGCATCAATTCATGTTTTCCAGTTTCCGCCACCCCACTCTCTTTTCATCTAAGGTTTAACTACCAGGTAGTTAAAATGAGTAATTGAAGTATTTTTGATCTTCTCCGATTAACATAAATAACCGTTTGAGGAGCGTATGATCATGACGAATTGTGAATACTAACACATGAAAATCAATTAATCAGCAAAGTAAAAAAAACTCACTAAACAATTAGTGACTTTTTTAGTTGACGGCTTAAAAAAGTATCGAAACAATTAATAACTCTAGTTGGCTATGAAGTGTCTATCCGCTGGCTCTAAAGCTTAACACAACTTTGGCCAAGTTAGGCCAAGTTAAAAATCACACCATATTTTATCCACAATTAGTTTACCGAAAAAACAAATTGGTAATTACGGATGAGGATAAGCTAAATAACATCGCTTACTTTCATTCAACACTGCAACTCTTTCAAATTTAGTTTGAAATTCTTTTAAATTCATTTATTACTGCAATTTCTTTAGATTTCAGTTTCCAGCGAACAATTCCGATAAACAATCCGACTCGAATCGACACAAACCGATACACAAATCGACATACCATTCGACGTATCGACAAACGAACCAACATACGAATCAACAGACAAATAACCCACATACGAAACGGGACGCAAACACCGACTCGTACAAATCGACATACGAATGCACGATTCGCCCGATACGACCAACGACTCTATGGAGCAACTATTGTGGAATTGCTATTCGATAGCAGTAGATAATGACCGAAAAAATGTAGAGGCCAAAATTCTTGACAAAATATTAGGACAAAAGTTAGCAAACAATTATCAAACTGTGCAAAGACTGCTTTCAGAAATGTTCGATGAAACTACATTAGAAGTTGAAGATCTTGTTGACGAAAAATGGCAATACCAAGACAACGCAGGGATTCGATAGCAGTAGCAGCAAGAATTATGCAGATATTAATTCTACGGGGCTTCAAGAAAAAACCGTGGAACGACAAAGTAGGAGCCTGGTCAATTTTCTCTTTTTAGAAACAATGCTACCCGAATAGTCACTTATTAAGGTTATAAACCATCAGAACAGATTGGCACCGTCCTTAGAACAGTTAGGAACCTCATCAGTTGTAGGAACTTCATCAGGAACCCCGACATCAACAGCATCAGCAACCTCACAACCATTAGCTTTTCCAGCACCCTCTGAACTATCAAGAAGTTCAGCAACCGCATCCGTATACAAGCACCAATAAATTCAATTTTCGAAGCTGGTGATTCTTTGCAAGACTTTTTGGCAGAGAGCACTGGCGACGTTACAACAGTGATGGACTCCAAAATGTTCCGAAAGATTTTGGCGCCAATTTTTGTCTTATCTTCGATGCCATAAACTTAGCCTCCAAGGAGTAGTGGAATTAGCTGTAAAGTACTCCCAGAAAGTAAAACGCCGCAAATGTGGTCGCAAAAAGTGTAAATTAATTTTTTCAACCCATTTTATGATTACTCGCTTATTTAGGAAAAAGGGATTTTCTGACGATTTCAAGTACAATTTGACTAAGGCGACACAAATTGGAAATCAACCCTATTCAATCTCAGCTTGAAATTACAGGCTTCAAATATTTCGTTCCTTCTCTTAGACAACTATTTCTTCATTCGTTCCTCCTTCTTTGAGCAACTGCCTTAATAGTGGCTCTATTTACGAACTTCTGTAAGCCCGAAATTTTTTTTTCTGGATTTAGAAGTGACCTAGTTTCTTGTAACGAAGCATTTGTTTTTCTTTCACTAAAAACCACGGAGCTTCAAGGACTACGCGTGGATATCTGGGGGGACAGCTGTAAGATTGGGCGGAGTGGAGGTTACCAGGCTCACATTCAGGCTCGTCGATGTCGACATTAGGGCACAGTCGACTCTCAGCGTTTTCTGTTTCGCAGGTAAGTCAGTTTTGTTTTAGATACTTTATATATTTTTTTTACTTTAGAAAAACATCACTCAGGGTTGTTGGTCAAAGCATCGCCCACAAGTCATATGGTTATTATGAGGTAAACTTGTTTGCTTAATATAACTAAATTAGATTTTTTGGCTCCAAGAAGCATTTGATTTTCCAAAATAATGTTTGTCCATGTCGCAAAATGTTTCTGCATATGGACAAAAACTAGAGAGGAATTTAGGAGCAAATAGTGAACCAATGTTAATGTAATCCACAACCAAGTATTTTCTCAGCATTTGGAACGATCTTATCTTTTGAAACCAGGTAGCGCTATAATGATGCGAAATTCAACAAAAAGAACTCACATATGTTCAAATTCAAATCCGATCGTTTCATGTCGCAAATTGGATATGTTGTTTGCTCCTAACTTATTCGACAAATGTTCAACGTACCCTGGAAAAGACAGCAGATAGGCTATGGAGCAGAACGTTTGTCACACCACAAGAGGCGACCAAGAATCAGGCTGGTTGTTGAGCCAAATAAATTCCCTAGGATATTTAGGAGCCAAGCTGATCTATAGTGGCGATTCACCTTTTTTGTTGCGGCTGGTTAGTGTTGTCCATAATGAGCAGGCATCTGATATAGTCTCGTGGCTCCCAATGTATTGGTCTAACGACACTACAGACTTCTGGCCACTAACTTGCAGCCGGAGACTGGTAAAAGAACTGAACTCAATTTGCCATTTCGAAAAGAGTTACCCGAGACGTCACTGGTCAGCATCAAAGTTATTCGTTGGATTGATCCAGATGCCACCCACGTGATCACTCGATAAGTGGAAACGGATCTTCTTAAAATCGCACAAAAAATAACCGATGATATGCATCCTCACGGAAATTTTGCCATTCTGCGCTTTGAGGAAAATTTGACCTGAAATTTTTTCATTTCACCACTGTTTCGACTGGAGGAGCAGAGAAAGCTGGCAAAGTGGGTGCAGTCTCTCTTTCTGGAATCTGAGCACCGAGGGTCATTGCTGAGAAGGAGGAAATGAAAGAGGCTAGCTAAAAATTGAAGATCTCTCTGAAAAATTATGGAAAAATGAAGTTGTTTTTCGCCCCGAAAAAATACAGATACGTACGTTAAGTCTGTAAAAGTGCTACAAGCCCCCTACCCGAGTCTCGTCTCAAAAGTCCCTGGAAATAGCCTCGGGTGCACCACCACTAAAGATGCCAGTGACATTTTTTGAGAAGGAGCTTGAACGAATGCACGAAATTACTGAGAGCAAGAGTGATTTTAACGCTTCAGAGTACGAGAACTGGGCTGAAGTCTTTTATCAAGTTTCGGTGCTTATCTTTTGAAAACAAGGGTTGACCCCCTACAAACTAAAATTAGTCTCAATGCCAGAGCTTGTGGTGAGCAACTTTTATACGAAGTCACTGGGAACATTAGTGCGAAGCTATCGAAAAATTCAACCAATATGAGAACAACGATTTTTGAAGTAGGACAAGGCGAGGTGGAGGAAGATTGCATGACCAATACCATTGTTCCTCGAAAAGTTTTTTTTATTCTGTAAACTACTAAAGTCTGGCAAGTGCACAGGTACTTTTCTAAACAACGCGGGAGACGTCTTAGGAGGAACCAATCTTATCCCCTTCTATTTACAAATATATCAAGAAAATCTGGATATTCCGAAAGTTGCCGCCGGTGAAAAGCGTCAATCTAGTCTACTGTTTTTTGGTTTCCGATTTCATATGTTGGATACTTTAGGATGTACAGCGGCAGCAATTGCTAGAAAGAAAGTGAAACCGAATCTAGCACCAGAAGCTGTGGTGGAAATTTGAAAAAAAAAATGGATCTATGCTTCAGGAGGTACTGTCCAAAAGCATTGCTCGAACCAGTATTCGGGGACATTCCAAGACACTTAATTGCTTTGTTTTGATGAAAGACGACAAAGATTTGGTCTAAAGAACGATAACTGTGGAGGAAAGGTTGCAAAACCGAGTAGCTGGAAACGAGTCAACAAGTGATTTGGAATCTAGTGATACTGAGCAAAAACCAAACGCAAGAGCTGGCAAAAAAATTTCAACTACTGCCATTGAGTGTTTTCAAGTGATTTCAAGTTTTTGAAGCTAGATTACATAGTTGACTCTCTGTACTCTGATTCACATATTGATCCGAAATAAGCAGCTATATCCGGTGAATAATTCAGCTATTCACGTCAATGACAAGCGACGACTTTTGATGGAGCAATGTCGAACTGGTAGTGGAAGTAGAATTTCTGCAATCATGGCTCTAAGGGAAAAAAAGAGCTGAAAAATTGCCGCATATCCCAAATACCGAACCCCAAGTACCCCCTTCGTGTAGCTGAACAAACTCAGCTCACATAGCAATGAGTGCGGGAGAGCTAAGCTCCCTTGAAAGAATTAATTAGCTTGACAGAGGATGCTGACCTCACAAGAGCACTAAAAAACGAGAGATCAATTTCGACGAGTCCAGTGTTAAAACTACGTTCAAGTAACCCAAGTTAGTGTTATGCCCCACATATCTCGTCGGGGGGCCAATAACACTGGACGATGGACGAGACGAAACCACAATTAACTTAAAAAACGGAACCAGGGTTAACGAGGCTACTGCCAACAACAACAACCGTAGCCAACGGGTACGAGCCATATGGCCATGTCAGCTAGTTTTTGGCCATAAGAAATGGTTACATTTACGAATACAATATTATCACGTCGACTAGTCTGTTTTATTCGAAAACATGCTGATTAGTTTTTTCTGTTTTTCTTGTTTTTGCGGGGCCCATCTATATCTTTCGTGGACCTTTCTATCATTTTTTAAACATTTTTGGGCGACAATGAGTCTGGGTGGCTCCCAGATGATACCCTCGGCATAAGGCCAGTTAATTCTCCCCTCTGAAAGGTGGAGGACCCGAGTAGCTGTTTTTAAGTGATCTCACCTGATATTTATAAATAAATTTTTGTATACGAGCGCGATAGTTTTTTATTGATTCCACGAACTGTAAGCCGTTTCCAGATTGTAAGTGAGATATCAGCAATAACTAGCTTGAACAATGGCTAGCTAGAACAACGAATGCGGATATTACGAACAAACATTTAACCATTGTTAGTAGAATCTACGAACAAATCTTGAATCTTTATTTAATTAAATACGTTGAAATATCCTTTTAGAATTTAAATAGTTTGAAACACTTATTTGAAACGGCCATTTTGATTTGTTAATCCGTAATTTGGTTACCAAGAGCCTTGAACAAAGAATATAGCTAGAAAAAACGAATGCGGATCTTAGGGACAAATTTTTAAACATTGTGAGTGGAATTCCAGAACACACCTTGAACCTTTACTTCATTAAGTTCGTGGATATACCCTTTTACAAATTAAACGTTCAATTGAAAACCGCCATTTTTATTTGCAAACTTAAAGTTCCTAAACAATCATAATCAATAGTCATTGACATATCCCAGCAAATCTTTGTTGTCATTTCAAAAACAGTCACGCCCGCGGCTTAACGCAACCAATTCAAACTGTCAAACCAAACAATTCCGTTCATTTTAAATGTATAAGTAATGAACAAAGTGCCTAGGGATATTTAAAAAAACTAGCAATTTTATTGGTTGGCTTAACTCGGCTAAAGGAAACTTTTTGTATTAAGCTATTATTGTAAGAACTGAATCCATTTTCATTAGGATGAATCAACCGTCATAATCAATCCTAGTTTTAAGTTTAAAACTAGGGCATACTGCGAAATAATTCGTAAACGCCGTCGAATGTAAAAATGAATTGGTTCGCACCAGCCAGATATTCAAAAAAGAAGCTATTCAAAACTTGAAGCTTAACTCATTAGGAGTAATTTTACCCTTACAATTTTTTTGAGTGAACTCTGAACTTAAGGAAAAACTGATCTTTTTTTTTCGACCGTGTTAGTTAACAGAAAATGGTGGATCTTAAGATATTAAAAGGAACGTGAAAATTGTTACGTTAAACGTACACCAAAACCTCAACAATGTTATACGCTTGATTATTTCACTGATACTGATTTTACAGTACTAATGAAATAATCAAAGCAAATAACATGGTTGAGGCTAGAGTGTACAATTAACGCGACCGTTTTCACATTCATTTATTATCTTAAATGCATTTTCTATTAACTAACACGGTCGAAAAAAAAAACAGATTAGTTTTTCCTTAAGACCACGGTTTTTGAACAAACTTACGCTTTAGCCGGTTTTTTGTGAGTATGTTTTTTGAAATGAATTGCATGTTTCATTAGTCGTAGTGGCTGTACTTTTGATAAAGTAAGCCGCATAATTGCCTAAATTTAAAAATTTGTCTTGTCTTATGAAAATGAGGGATGAAAAGCTGTCTTCTTAAAATTTGGAGCAAAAAAATTTTTGAATTTAATCTGAACTTAAATCAAAACAGTTCCAAAATATAAAATCACGATCAAAAATATAAATTGTTATTAATTCTAATTGAATTCGAAAATAAAACTGACAAAACGTTCAAAACGAGGTTTTTTAAAACCCAAAATTCCTTCAAATGCTGTCATCAAACAACGTTTGAGTATTTTTGTCTCCATAGTCAAAGTGCAGTTGCTCGAAAGGTACAATGTCTCTCGTGGCTTTTAGGATGACTAATTTTTCACCTATGCAGGGAAATACAACTTCTACCATCTTCATATTAGCCTCGTCTATCTTCTGGGAGACGTGTTTCGCTAAACGGCCCAGGCACCCGTTGCATTTATGTAATGGGCAGTATTCATTTGAAGCGTTGGTCAATTGCCTGGGAGGACCCGCATTATCTAATATTCACTTAGAACTCCTTATTGGAGGCGTTACTGGCCGCAATTGATGTTGGTGACTACTTTCCCGTGATAATCCACCAACACGTCATCTTTCTTGAATGATTGCAAAACAATCAAAATCAAACCTAGTAAAAAGAAAAGTCAAATTTTTTACTCAAAAATGAATTTTTATTAAGATATATCGAGTCATTAAAATTAGAAGTCCCTCTTCCCAAGACGGAAATTTCACTAACAGCTCTTGGTCAATACACTACTCTGCAACACTTACTGAAGTTTATATGAAAACCTCTCAATGTCGTTGGTGGTTTATTTCAGGCTTGGAGATTACTCAAGCGTATGAAACTTTCTCTTCGACCAACTATTGAGCAGCTTCGCCACATGGTCAGCCACCTTCTTCAGGTCATGGGTTGCCCACTTCTGCTTTGAACAAAAGCTTGTAATTTTACTCGACACCACATGAGATGTCGTCTTCTGCTGAGCGAATATCTGTACGCGCTGCAAATGGCGAACATAACGTTAAGAATCTAGTCGGGATCGCACTGCAAGCAGAACCTCTTCGTACGTATATCCGTCTAACTTCTGGTGAATTTCTGAAGCTTGCTTTTTCAGCTTCTTCATCTCTAATGTAGGGTTTGTAGACAAAAACATAAGCCTCGCAACCTTACGTGCGAGAGAGCGCCTCGGCTTGTTCAGATTTTTGAAGCTAGTCTATAAAAATTGAAAATGAATACATGTGATTCCATATCGGTTTCTCTTTTGAGATATAAACCCCTTTGGAAGAAACATGAACATTATATTGATCTACCCGGCGTTTGAACTGATCAACTAGTGAATCAACCCGGAACACCGCTTTCCCAGATGAATTGATGAAAAACAGTTGAGTCATCACCAGGTTTTTGGTGTCCCGAACAGCCTGCTGAATAACAGTTTATATTGCTCCTCCTTAAATGGGTTCTGGACTCCGTATAGAACAATTTCATAAATTTACTAGCCAGACTGGAATTCTGTTGGAGACGCGAGAAATTGATAGTATAGAATCGAGTTAACAAATCGAATCATCAGTATTTTTTCATCAAATCAGTATTTTAGATTTACAAAGATAATAACAGGCTGCTGGTTGTACGCTCAGCTCCACGGTATTGTCTTCGTTGCCCTTTTTTCGACTATATTGACAAACACCTCGATGACAGCATGTACCGTGCTGATGGCGATCATTTTCTCGAGCATCCCCGTGCATGTAAATACAAAAGTGACAATGGCCCTGAAAGAAGGTCATTTGTTTTTTTTTGTGGGTCAAGGTTCCGTAGCTTTTTACGGCGCAGCCTTTCGACTTCTCGACAGTCTGTAAAATGATTGTTTTGAGAGTCTCGTTTATTATCGCGTTTCCGGCTCGGGAGACTTTTCCAGGTTGCTAAAATTAATATAATTTCGTGTCGATATCTAGTTTAACAAAAGTTTTTGTGATTGTATAATGTGCTTGCTTTTACAGTTATTTCTTCTACTAGAAGTTTCGCCTTCCTTCTCTGGCTCTGCATGATCTCTTTTGCGGCTTCATGAGTGCTCGTCATTCCTGTGGTCTCGTGGTTCCGTGGGATCATCGGCTCGTGGTTCCGTGCGAAAGTGGGTTCGCCTCTCATGGACATGCGGTCATTTTTCCTTTTCTCGAGGAAACGAAGATAGCCATAGATAAGTCAGATAAGCTGATGCTGACATATAGAAACCTAGGTAGGCTGGATATGGCTGATATTGCTGAGGCTGGAACTGATGTACCATCCATCGAGGGGCCTGAATGGACAAGTCGCAGAGGGATATATGGTTGGCCATATGTCGGCGAAATTGGCGGGGCGAAAGGTCGCGGGGGCGCTCGCAAAGGGGTTACCGGTGTCGGAGGAGAAAACGATGTTGTCTCTGGTGCTGCGAGTGGTGACGGAGGCACAGGGATGTTGGAAGGCACTGCAAATGGTGATGGAGAAACTGGAAGGAACTTGACATGAGCTTTCAGCATTTGACATTTTACTTGATTACTTAAGTTTTTATTAGATTCGGGTGAAAAATGAGAGATGCAACTAATATTGAGCACAAAATGAGGAGGAACTGGTTCCAACTTTGCGACCAAGCTCCCATCACTTATCAGCACCATTTTAATCTAAGCACCAGGTCAAGATAAGAGGTGGAACAAGATAAGAGTCCACCAAGGAATAGCTTCGACACTTTCCACTCTTTCTAGCACATATATGCATATATACATTACGACTGCTTAAAGATAAGACGGCTGATTGATAATGACGGCTTCACTGATAAGCGGAACCAGACAGTGCAAATCCTATGATTAAAACCTTCATTATCAGGGACGCATTAGTCCTGTATCAAAGAAGTTGCCATTAGTCAATTCTTGAAGTAAACTCATTTGATTTCAACCATTCAATCGCTCCTCAGTTCAGTCATATTAGAGTCTTTCATACATGTCATCATGCAAAGTAGAAATTTTGGGCAAAGCAAAAAGTACAAACTCTCGATGCCGTCACTTCCATCTAGGAAAGTGCTGTAATTTTTTCATTAAACAGCGTTTTCTGCGTAAAAATTAAGCGGTCTGATTGGCCGGGAAGTGCCATGTTTAACGTTCCAGAAGACAGAAAAGAAAACGCAGCAGCTTGGCTTAAGAAAATTCTAAGAACACAATGATGCTTGTGTCATCAGCAATAGGCGGAATTCGAGAAAGCAGAAGCTATCGTTCAACCTCAAACGGCTGCACAGGGTTTCGATAATTTTTTTTCAACGTGCTGGGAGTGTCAAAAAAAAAGAGATTGACCCTTTCGTGTACCAGTGCACAGTTCGTTTCGTCGACAAACTTCAGAATTTTGCGGGGAATGGACCATCAGGCAGTGGAATTGGCCGTTTATACGTTAAGCACTCTGATTTGGGAAACGAGTCACAAGATGATTCAAGGAAACGAGTCGAAGATTCACTGCCATACAATTTCATAAAATTCATGATTAAGGATGCTGAGAAACCTAGAACCGTCAAAAATCCTCAGAGCTCAAGGCCAAAAAACAAGGGTGAAAAATCGCATGAAGATATTTTGAGGTCGCCTTGATCATTTTGAGTTGCCAGAAAGTGACATCCCCTTGAAATTTGCTCCATGCATCAATGCTGTAATTCAGGTAAGTTTATCATGTAACTAACCAAATGTGTAACTAATCCACTAATTAATCACAACCAACTAACCTGATAACCTGTATAAGATCACCAATTTCATCTGATAACCTGAAAAAATATACTGCTTTTCTAGATGCAACTGATTTTTAATTTTATAGATATTAAAATTTACCGTATTTTCATTATACACCGTATTCTAATTTGTGATTATAGCTAGGATCGACTATCTTGCGCGCCGGAGAATTGTTCCGTTTTGATTATTTGTTACTCGATTGAATGATAAAACGAGCATTTGCTGGAAGGAGTTCTATCGAAAATGCGGGTGTCGCCCTGAGAATGCCTTCTGTTATGACATAGCTTGCTCGTGAAAATTTTTTGGTTTTTGGCTGTTTGTTACAATTTCGATTTATTTCCAAAAACAATATATAATTTACTCTTTTGTGCTTGGTCTTAGAACAAAATTATCTGAAATCTGCCAAATTAGCCAAATTTTGCGATTTTTATGGCAAAAAAAAGATGCGTCACCAGTAACCAGAAAGCCCATTGGTTAATCATCCACACGGTGTGCTACTAAAGTTTTGGGCAGTATAACGTCAGAACTTTTTGGATGCCATCAATCTTGGGGTTCTGTGCTTGGGGAAAATGGGATTTGTTGCCAGCAGAAAAAGAACGTGAGCTGGACGATGTGGTAGATATGCCGTCGAGAATAAATACCGAGAAGTATTTAGACATATTATGGCGGATTGCGCCCAAGATTTTCTTATGACTTGTAATGAACAACTTGAAATATTCATACAGTTTAATGCTATGACTGCATGTTATTATTTGAGCTCTTTAAATTAAACGTAATTTGCCCTACTCTTTTTACTGTATGCAGTATGTGTTTTGGTCTCAAAATTATGCCGGGCCGTCAAAGATGCTCATACGGAGTAAATTATCTATTTGGTGTGATTTTCTCATAGGGAGTAAATCATCTATTGAAAGAAACTAATTTGAGTAAATCTGTTTTATATAAAAAAAAGCAAAACTTGAACTTTTACAGCTGAAATAAATAATAATTTTGAAAACGAAAAAAATGTTCCTGAAGTTTTTGCTTTTACAAACTATATGTTCGCAATTTGAAAAAAGGCGAAAAAGCCTAAACTAAAATATTTTTATTTTAATTGAATTAAAAGATTGAAATGAACTGATGATTTTAGATGCCAAATTACTTCATAGTTTGTTTAGTTTGTTCATTTTGCACATTTTGAGATTGATCGCAGGAATTGAAATCAGCATTGGGTTGGCAGGAATTGGGATCGAAATTTAGTATGTTTGACAGAAATTGAGATCGTAGTTGGTTTACATGAATTCAGATCGAAGTTGGGCTACAGGAAATGACATTGACAGATATTTCAACTGGTAGCTGATCAACTTAGTAATTGAGATTGAACTTGCTGGTGATCTTTTAGTAAATAAAATATATAAACTAAAACGATACCACAAATAAACCTACATGTAAATTGCATCTGCAAACAAAGTGCGGATTCTACTCATAGTTTGCTGATTCCACTTACAATTTGCAGATTCCATTTTTCTTTTGTGGATTCCTATTACAATTGTGGATTTCGCAACAGCTCAGTTTAACGATACAAAAATCTTATCATTTATTTGTAGATTCCACCTACTGTTCTGGATTCCGTAAATACAGTCGCAGATTCCGCAAATTCGCCTATTTTTGGAGCGAGTTTGAGAAGTAAAATGTTTTTGGTAACCAAAATAGCAAAAAAGATCAATGAAAAATATCAATGTTGCGGATTCCACGACAAATCTGATTTTGGACTGTTGCTAATTCCGCTTACAATACACAGAATGCACAGTTTGGCCTCGTAATGTGGTTTGTTTTCGTCAGACAAATTTCGAGTCAATAACTAGCTATTTTGGCTGCACGTTTTAAAAAATCGTTCGAAAGGTATTGTTGCGTGGAGCCTAAATTTGAAAACGTTTCTCAACTCTCATCGTTTTTCGTAAAGTTATGGGCTTCCAAGTTTGAGACATATTTCGAGTTATTAACGCGTGAGCCGAGATTTAATCTGTCTTAGAATTCGTTTCAAATTGGTTTAAGGAGGTTTAATAGCCAAAAATAAGTGTTACCAGCAGCGAAATCTATCACTGCGTACTTATATGGTGTGTGGGGGGATGATTTTCACAAAAATTCCCAATTTTAAAAAAAAACGTTCAATTTTTTCAGGTTATTACTGCTCCATAGACCTTAAAAGGCAGTCAGAACATTCAAGGCTTCGCCCATATTTGCGCAGTATTGTTTTTAGTTTACCCGCATATCAATCCTTGATGCATATAATTGTTGTAAACGCCAAGCATACTACATATTTTAGTTCAAAATTTCTTATTCTCTAAACATGAAGAGAAAGTACTTCTCAAAAATTAAGTCTGAATTTTTCCATCCAAAATTTGATCTTCCTGAAGCCAGGTCTCTTCCCTATCTTTTATATGTGTTGTAGCAACGCGTTTTTCAACTTAAAAATGGTATGTTAAAACATCATGAAGCTTACTATATGAGAAAATTCATTTTTTTCATGATAGATTAGAAATGTGATTTCCTATCTCAACAAATAGGTTGTAGACCAGATATCCCCCACTCCCCTAGCTTTTTCAAATGTTTGTAGAGACCTCGAAAATTCAATTTGGTCGGTTCACCTTTCTCAGCACTTTTTTTTTGCAAAACATACATTTGCAGTGCTTTTTTTTCCGACTGCTTCTCAAAGTAAGAAGGAACAATATAAGTAATTTACCAAAAACGTTTAAAAGGTTTTCATTGGGTGATTTGTAGTATAAATTTAACCCCTTTTCAATTGTATTTTGCATTGCAAAAAATAATCATGAATAAAAAGTCTGTGTTATGGAAAATTTGTCTGAAAATCAAAAAACTGACCTTCTTATTATAAATTTAACCATATTTTATTACTACAGTTCTAACGTGTTGTTTTGATTAGTATTTTTATCTAAATCAGTAGAACTTATTCGAATTTTTTTATAAAATTTTGCTTAGATTTGTTTCTTATTTTTACTTACCTTTTCTTTAGTCAGTGTAATCGGAACTTTCTCTTACTTTTGCGCATCAACTTGTTTAACACTTGGAAATAAAGTTTTATTTGACTTGTAGCCCATTGCATTTAATAGAACATTGAAACTTTTTTTATTTCAGCCATCCAGAAATAGTGACAACGAAAGATGAATAATAAATAGCAAACTATAAATCACAATTTTGGATAGACATAGCTTAGAAGAAACTCAGATGCGGTTTTTTTCTACAACTAGCTTGATGAATTGGTAGAGATTTACTTCCAAACCACTTTCCACAAAGTGGACAATCTTTACCATACTTCAAAATAGGAGGCTGCATTAAGTTTTTCAAACTGTCTAATTCTAGACTGTTTTTGACGCCTTCTGGGCACCATTGATTCAATAACTCGGTACCATTGTCGAAATTTGACGAAATGTCACCGCGGTTTGTTTCCGGATTTCGGAGAATCATCATCGTTTTTTCGCGCGCCATTTCATTTTGGTGACATAATTTACTGTTATGGTAGTGAACGGTCCATCTTGTTACCGGTTTGGCACAATGTTTACAGAAATCGCCGCCGTTTTTGTCTGAGGTTCCATTCGGAGTCGGGTTTTGTAGTCGGATGTCTTCGAGGCTTGTGGCAGTTCTGATGAAGTCTTGATTTGGGTGATGATATTGGTATGATTGTGATACTCGGTCGGGAAGTGTGTTTTGCCATGGAGAGCTGAAACATTTTTTGTTCATTTAAATCTCATTTAGACGTGACTAAAAAAAGCCGAAGTTTATCGTCATTTTCTTGGGAGCTTTCTTGGCGGTGAAATTGATGAGTCTAGTTTGAAAATTGTTTAACAATAATCCGGCCAAATTCTAAAAATCTGTAGAAGAATCTTAAAGAATTTTAGAAAGCTGCATAAAGATTTTTAATCAAATGAGTTTTTTCAGAATAATTTAACCAGAGGATTTTAAAATCAATTAATCAATTTAAGCTTCGAGAAATAGTATTTCACTTAGACTTTTCCGAAAAATCTTTTCATCGCCAAGCTCCGTTTTATAAAGCAAAAAAGCGTGTCACACCGTGCTTCTGATTTCAAATAGGGTTGCTTTTCACCGTGGATAAATGGTCTTAATCTTAATCTTTAGAGGCTCTTATTCATGTAATCAAACAGCGAATGATGCTTGCAGAAAAAGCCGACAAAAATTTTTTATCCTTTATTCTTCCAGTTGTTCTTTTCAGATATCCGTTATCCGTTAATTGTTCTTCCAGTTAATTTTTGTTTCAGTAGTCAACAGCAGAAAAACAGAAAGTCAGTATTAGTGTAACAGCTCTGCAAGCTCTGACCAAAAATGAATTCAGAAAAACAAATCGTAGGAATGCTCGGTACTAATTCAGTTCTGTTTCCGGACTTTGATAGTTTTGATCAGCGCAATGTCAGTGAAAAACAGTCAAGCAAAAACAGTACCAATCCAGATTCAAACCATTTACCCACCGCTCCCGATGTAGCCCTATGTTATTTCTACCACATGATGTACGCTATTAAAAAATCCGATAGACTAAAATATATTGCTAATCTCAGAGTAGCGTATAAATATATAACAGGGTATATTTGCAAGTGAAAAACAAAAATTGCAAATTTTTTTTCGCTGATTTTAAGCTGAATCATTTTAACACTCTAGCTCATCGGTGCTCTTACAAGATCTATATCTGATCTATGTTACAGTTCTGGTTTTCGAAGCATGGCTGTAAACTTGCTGATTCGCTCTGCAAATATAATCCAGGTAGTCATTGCAAACTTTTCACGGCTAATGTTTAGCTAAACTTTTTACTCTAAATTTCAGGGTACTTTTGATTTTTTCAAGTTTGTGCCGATTTTGGTGCAAAACTTGTGGATTCCGTACACAATGTTTATGAAATCCCTGTCACTACCTGCCTTTGGTTTAGTAGCTGTTCTTGGCGGTTTTGCTTCTTTTTTAATCAAAAAACAAGGTAGTTAAGCCCGTTCTCTCCAGCCGTACTAGCCTATGCTAAAAAAATGGGTCATTCAAAAACTCTCTGCTGGAAAACTGGATATAGTCCTAATCACGGGCATAGGTTTCGTTCTCCTAATAAATAAATATATTCAACCAAATACACTTGCGAGAACGTCAAAGGTGTTTAGCCTGCCGAGTGAAGCCTCAACTGCCGCTTCATTGAACTGAACAGCTTTTTATGTTGGTATTTTTCCTCGAGGATAAATGGCTAAATGGTATCAAACTAACTTGAATTAACACAACCTATAAGCTACTACAAAAAAACGAGTGCATTTAAAAAATCATGACACGTACCCCATATAAGTTGTCTTGCCAAGAGGGTTGTCCCATGAGGTCCTGTTGCTCTTCCGAATGGTGAATGTTTTCTCCCTTACTATTCTCTTGCACTTGGCCTCGTTGTGGAAGTCCCTGTTGCAAATATTGACTGCTTTGCCACAGAAGAAACAGTTCTCTATTTTGTCCAACACTCGCAACTTTTCCTAACAATTCAGACAGAGGGCCAATTTATATGTTAGCTTATACATTTTCTAAAGCTCCCATCATTTTACAAACATTTGCTTATTTTTGATACTACTAGCAGTTGCATGAATTAAACATTTTTTTATTGCTTTAGCGCCATTATGGGTTAACCCTGAGGCGGGGAAAGCACAAAAAGATTTTTTTTTATTTTAGTTGAAGTCTTCCTTTAGGTGCTTAAAACGGTATTTTGGCACAAGATTTTAATGAGTTTTTGTTCTTCAAAGAGAGCTTAAAGGTACCTTAGAGCTTACCATTTTAAGCACTTATAGGAAGCTTTCAACTAAATAAAAAAGAATTTTTTAGTGCTTTCCCCACCTCAAGGTTATCCCACAATGGCGCTAAAGCAAATAGTGAATGTTTAATTCATGCTTTTGTTCATTCTATTGTGTCGTGAGCTTAAAGGTCGCCTTGAGCATTGATAGAAATTGACCCTTTCCTGGTTTGATCTCAAGTTCTTGGAATAACTTAAATCTTCTGTTTTCAAAAGGGGCTCATTTTGATGATGTTTTGATCTTCGAGCTGATTGCTCAGGTTCTCCGGGAGACAACGGGACGAAGTAAACTGAACCACCTTTCGAGTTTCGAAACTCCGACTTTCGTTTATTCGCCAAAAAATCTTCGCGTAGATTCGTAACTTCCCTAAAGGGACTTTTTTCACGCTGGAATTTTGGTTCGTAATCTTTTTTCTCTCTAACTTTTGGCTCTAAACTTCTTTTAGGCGTTAACGGTACAAAAAAAGTTTCGGGTTTTTCGTTTGATCTCTGTGATTGGCTAGAATTTGGAGTTCGTGTCTGTTCGCGTGAGTTCGGTTTGATGACGTCAAGAGTCTGAAAGAAGTCGGGTTTTGTCTGTTCACGTCTTTTCATCCATTTATTTTCCCTCTCGGGCTGAGGTGGTTGTTGAGGTGGTAAGTTGAGTCTGCTTTGATTCGATATAGCCGGCAGTCGGCTAATTGATGAGTTGTCTTCTGCCCTTCTCGGTGTTACCCTTGTTGGAAGTTCGAAATGACCAAAAGGGGGGAAAGATTCACTGTTATGATGTCGGCTTAAAGCTGGTAACTCTGCCATTTTGAAGTTTTTCTGTCAATCTTTGTGAAGTTATCAAAATAATTTGGTTTTGTTTTGTTTCATGATATGTTTTTTATTGTATTTTATGAATTTCGAATCCATAACAATTAATGGCAATAATAGTGATCTGAACAACTGATGTTGATGAAACGCATGGTCATTATCAGGTCCTAATAACAAAAGATGCTCGTAAAACAGCGCAAGTATATAGATGGTTTGATTGCTGTGTAGTGTTGTAGACAAAATATATATATAAGCATCTAAAATTTGCGTAATCAGAAACACGCTCCAATGATTAATCTGCACCTGCGTATTATATGACAAAAAATAAACGTTGAATTAATGGTTACAAATGTCTTATCTAGGCATAGGATTAAACAGCACACAGTTAAGTGCTCGGGTTTTTTTTGACATGATTCATTGACATTTTATAGTTCAACCATTTCAGATAATCGAGCTTTGCCGAAACCATGGATTTTTCGGACCACTAATAGATTTTTTTTCAGCGCGCATTGGTCAAAATTGGCGCCATTGTAGGCGCCAAAAGTGTCATTAAAATATGTTTTTTGTTAGACGAAGGAAGAAAAAGATGTCAATAACCCGGGTTGACCAAAACTTCTAATCATACAATTTCCATTTATGAAAAACTTCTTGTCATACAATTCCATACAATGCCATACGTACAGAACATTGTATGAAATCTCTATGATAAACATTTTTCCATATATGAAAAATGTATGATAGGTGTTTTTCCATAAACTAAAATTTTTGATTTTTTCTTTCTAAATTTAGTTTCTGAAAAATTTTCGGTTGTGGTTGCAACCGAACACAAGTCACAAAGACCTTGGTTACTCAAAACACCAAAGGTTAGACGGTCTTGCATTTACAATGCATAGCAAACGACCTGAATTTAGATGTTTTTCACAATTGATATAACAAAAGTAACGAACTTTTATTTTTTGGCAAAATTTATTAATGATGATTATTTTAAATTTTTGAATTTTCAAGTTATCAGACATTGATCGAGGCTTACATTAACACCTCATACAAAAGAAATAGGAATTTTCAGCGTTTTTGAAAAAAAAAATTAAGTGAAAAGAAAATAAAAGCCAATTTTATCGTACCCAGGACTACGTTATGCACACAAAATATTAAATCTTGCATGCAAAAAAAAAATTTCGAAAAATGTTTGTTTGCGTACGAAATTTGATTTGCGGTTGAAAAAAAAACAAACATTTTTTTGGGCCAAGTTTTCAAAATTACTTGAAAAATTTTTTGTGTCGCCATCAAAAAAATGCCAGTCATACAATTCCCATATATGGGAATTGTATGATAAGCATTTTTTTCAAAAAAACGAGAACCTCAGTTTTTTATCACCAGACTGTTTTATAAGAATCAAACATCCACAGAAATAAGTTTATACCAGTTTTCAACCATTTTTAGAAATTGTATGAAAATTGTATGATAACCATTTTCGGTGTATGGAGGTCAACCCGGGAATATTATCAAGCTAACAGTTAGATTTTTCTAGAACAAAGAAAGCCAATTTAATTTGGCGCGGGTTCGATTCTCACCAAGATAGTTTCTTTCAAGAATCAATTTTATGAATTGAATATGACGATCTTTAAAAAATCTTTAAAGCCTTTGCTCTTTCAATTTGATTGATGGGCTTTTGATTGACCGGCGCTTGACTGTCGTCATCTTTTGACATGACATTACGTGCGAAACTGACGAACGCTTTAAGCCTCGGTGATGTTCAAAATTGAAATTTTATTGAATTTATAAAACAAACAAAACTGCTCGTATCAGGGCGAAGCCCTGAATGTTCCGACTGCCTTTTAAGGTTTATGGACCAGTAGTAACATTAAAAAAATTAAATGTTATAAAACAAAATGAAACCATTTTTTTCTCCAAAATTTGACATTTGTTGTGAAAATTATCCCCCCACACGCCATGTAAACTACAAAAGGATAGATTTTGCTCCTTTTAACAAATCAATATTGACAAATAAACTTCTTTCAACCAATTTGGAACGATTTCTATGACAGATTAAATATCCGCTTACGCGTTAATAGCGCGAAATATATCGCGCGTTAATTGTCCCAAATTGGCCAAAATGACAATCTTTAAACCCCCATATTTTTAGGAAAAATAATCACAGGTGAAATATCTTTTCAAAGTTAAGCTCAGGACAACAATACCTTTTGAATGATATAAAAAAATTCCGTCAAAAATGGCTAGTTAAAAAGTCGAAATTTGTCTGAAGAAAAAAAAAAACCCACCCCGAGCACAAATATTCCGTTACTTTCGTATCGAAAGTCGGAACAACAAGTAAATACCGTTTTGGATATTCAGCTACCGTACTTTTTTCAGCTGCACAAGTGGTTACGAGCCGACCGGAGACATTTCAACGCAACTAAAAGTCTTTGAAGACAATTTTTCGGGAAGCTGGCAACGTCTCAATTAGGAAAGTTAAAGTCAACGCCTCAAAAAAAATAATTAAAGAACCTGAAGCCAACGCGTCGATTCAGAAAGCTGGATTTAACGCAGCGAAGACTGTTTCAGAAAGTTGAAGCTGACGCGGTGGTAGGGGAAAATGAAGTTTACCCGTCAAAAACCGATTTTTTAGGTAACTGAAGTTAAAGTGCGAAGCAATTACATTAATATTTTTAACCGGGGTTTCGACTAGTAAAACAAAATCAAAAAAATTGGAGGCCGTTTTAGAAGGCTCTTGGGGTTGTCATTCAAACGGGGAGTGCTTGCAATACCAGCTTTTGGGTTCAAGGATCTAGTGCGTTAATATTTCCACCGAGCGTGTTGGACCGACTAATTGCTGTGATGGGACGTCTACCCAGTGTGTAGGGGCAACCGCCCAGTGTGTTGGGATTACTAACCCGTGTGTTGGCTGGAAATTCTACTGGACAATCAGTGTGGACTACTGATCAACGTGTCATCAGGCGGTTGCGGATTCGTGAATGAATCATAGAACACTGTAAGACAAATCCAACCAGGGGCGGATTTAGGGGGGTCCCTTTGGTACTTTTTAAGAAATCCATTTTCGGCTGACCGACCCTAAAATTTTTTTAAGGACGTCTTTGGCGCCATTATATACTATTTTTGAGGGGGAGCGCGCGCCAAAAAAAAACACGATTTTTTGTCAACATTTTTCAAAAAGTGCCCAAAAACGGCTTTTCTTACCTGTTTTTTTCAAAAAACTGCCTGCGGCTCAGAAAATTTGGCAAAAACAGCGTCTTTTTAGTGCTTTAGGAGAGCTCGGAAAAATCAATTTGGTCGACCTAAAAAAAAGGTCGTCAAAATTTTCGAAAATTTTTTGAAAATCCGCCCCCCTCGAGAAAATCCTAGATCCGCCCCTGAACCCAACCCTCCTATTTTAACGCTTCAAAAATTAATACTAATTTTTTCAGTCAAAATGGTTTTAACCTTATTATCAAGATATATTTCATACGCTAAACTCTAATTTTCCAGTCTGACATTCGATCTTAGTTATACTGCTCATTTTGGGAAAACACATGTACTTGACATCTTTTTCTGTAAATAATATGATCAAGAAGTTTGTCTCTTTTTGTTGGAAAATTGAAAATTAGGGCCAAGAATTTGTAACCAGATCTAAACTGGTATTTATCATTGGTTATTATTATGATAATTTATCTCTATAAAATATTAAATACTAACCAATCATACTCCATCAAACTAACAACCTATTTATTTGTAAGTGTTGAAACTACTTTTAGTTTCAACACCAGAACAATTTCAATTTAACTTAGAATACAGTTGTTCTCATTCTGGAACTATCTCGCGTAAACCGCTGTACACTAGATATATTTAGACTAGGAGATATAAGAGTAAGATTAACATTGGTATTAGACTAAAAAGTGGCACGAATCTATCCGGCCGAAAATATGATAGCGTGACGAGCAGACGGTGTGCCTTATCTGAAATTACTCTAGAAGTATAGTAACCAATACAAAACTCATCTCGTGCGACCAAAAGTCTCAAACAGACCTTAACTAACCTAGACTTAGACAAAAATAGATTAGAATTAGACAAATACAACATTTTAAAAAAGTGTTATATGATAAAAACTTAGGAGATATGTCTCTACGACTCAATAGATCAGATCCAATATTCCGAAAAATAGGAGAACTACCCAAAGTTGGAAGAAGACGTCGAACAAGAGACGACATACGGTTAGGAAGAAATCTACCAATCGATTTCATGATAGTACGACAAAAACGAGATCAAACTTTTGTATTTAGGATACTACCAGCAGTAAATTTAAATTTTCATTCACTGACATAGTACTTTGAAGAATTTGCTTCAATGACCTTTCATGGCTCTAAACCTAATAATTGTACAAAAACGACTGATAAAAACAACATTGCCGTTTTCCTTAAATCAGCCTAAATTAAATAACATCTTGAAAAATTTTTATTGAAAAGAAAAATACAAAAATTAGTTAGTATAAATCATAAATTGTTGGTATATATAAATCATCTCTTCATTCCAGCTTCAGCACCTAAAACATAACAGCAAATTTCAAAAACTAACAATCATCAAAAATAAAACTTAACCTTAACACTTTAGTTTTAAACTATCAAGGCTTACCCTTGCTTTCACTTAATTTAACTTCATTTAAAATAACAGATCATCAAGGCTTTCCTTGGATCTTTAAACTAAATTAGATTATTTTTTAATTTCTAAATATCTAAATCTCTGATCATCAAGGCCTATCCTTGGATCAAATAGAACAATTTTGTTCTCCCCCTCTCAAATTTAATTAGTGTCTAACGACCTCAAACGTCGATTCACTACCCAACCCTTATTAAAAACCCAGAATTAACAGAAACTAATGAACTAATTGCGTTCTAATAATACCTGAACCCTCGATCACAAATCACAACCCCTCAGTAAGATTAGGTAAGGTCTATCTTAGCTTAGAATTTGTCACGAGAAAGTACAAATCATTCTCAGGAATCGATATATGCTTTTCTCTCCAACCCAAATATACAACCCAAGTTAAGATAACCAAAAAAAATTGTAAGAACTAACAGTTTAAGACATTAGAATCACTAATCCAGATTTTGCACCCATCATCCTAAAACTTTTGTCAAGAGACAATTTAGGAAACAAACATTCAATCATAATACACAATTGTCTAATTAACGACAATAGATACGACCTCGTAATCACACCACACAGACAATCAGTAGGATACATAAGAACAAAAACAAAAACACTAAGAACAAACAAAAACAAATTATTAGAAAAAAAATTCAAAACGAAGAAACGCAGTCTCAGAATCAGAAACAAACATACAAGAATTTCACAGTTTAAAAAACTCAATAAACAAAACCACCAAATTGACGATCAACTATATTTCACTGACTCAGAACCCACGTCACCAGCATCAATAAAAGTTGAACGTAGAATAAAAAATTGCTACACAAACAAACCAATACGTTTGCACAATTGGAATCGACTGATAAGACACATTGAAAATTACAAACTAACAGTTTACAACACAAAAATGATTCAAAACGAAGATAACTCAGAAAATTCAGTACTTCCATTCTTAATATCTTCATTAACTGAAGCTCGAGGACATGAACAGCTTTGCCAAAATTAACCGCAAACTTATTCGAAAAAGGAGAATGTCCGTGCACAAGAGAATTTCCCGATGTAAAAATCAAAAGACACCTTCTTGACCACTATCTCAAAGGTATATGTAGTCTCATATCCCAATATGAAATCTACACAATAGAAATCAAGTCACCAAATGCATTTCACGACAGATATCTCATTCAAACTGATGATGTTCAAAAGTTTGAATGTTCAAAAGTTTTTACACAATGCATCAAAAGCATACAAAACCAAAACTCAATACGAGCAAACTCAATATTCACAAAAGATGTATTCTCACTCATCTATAGCTATATATCTATATTAGAATTGAATGAACCTCAAAGCGATTCACCAGCTCAAACATCTCGACATACAATTGTACGACAGGAAAAACACATATTTTCAAAATTTTTAAATGCAATCCGAGAAGATCTAACAAAAATGAAATAACACAACATGTTAGACACGATTTACAAAAATATTAGCTTGGTTCATAATCGATTATTTTAGTCACAAAATTGATCTTATTGATCAAGCAAGAAAACATTTTAGACCACAAAATACAGTTGACGAAACCGTACTAGCAGAACAATCAGATTATATTTGGGACACTGAATGGTCCCATGAATCTTTTTTTTAATATACCAACAGATATATCAAATCAAACAATTAGCACTATCTCTATTAATAAAGATTATTTTAGAGTATACCCACTTACAGTTGACGCGACACCTTTAAACTATAGTTCATTCTTACCTGAAAGAACAGGAAATAATAGTTTAAAGTCTACATTTATAAATAATGACAACTTAAAGGGAACAAGAAATCTCACACAACAAGATATACAAACTCCATCTCATTTTGTAAGCAAAGAAGTTGTTGAAACAATAACAACAACAGAAGCACAACGAAGCATTTCACCTGTTCAACCCAACTTTACAACTCCAAAATTTAAAAACCCAACGCTACAACAAGCAATCATACATCCACAGTAAAACCTTCTGTGCCACAAAAATTTTCGCAAATGGATTATCCAACGTTCCGACCAGTAACAAAACCTTCATACAAACAACAAACATCACATACAAATACTTTTGCAGAACATAATTACAACTATGTAAATGGACCAAAAACAACAAAACCTTCTAAAACAAATACTCGAACTCCTTCTTTTTTTAAAGTCAAAATATACCACAAGCGACTCCAAATTCTGTAAACTTTCATAATCAACCACGATCATCACAAGAACATAGTGGAAATTACCCATTTTTTCAACAAAATAAAAATAAAACAGATAAATACCATGCCAGAAATCAACCTCATTATTATGCTCAAAATTCTTTGCCATCAGATGATGAAGAATACTATAATCAAAATCATCAGCGATTTTATTCAAGCCAACGACCTCGTTTTTTTAGTATTGACCAACCAGACATTTTCGAACCATACACACGAAATGAACAATACGGCAACCTAGAAATAATCCAACACCTTACAACAATAATTTTCAACAACAAAACCCAGATAATACACAATCATACCAACCAACTCAAATTCATACTGAACTTCCACTGCCATATTATTTACAACAACATGAAATAACAAAAAGTCAACTTACAAACTTTTCTCAAATGCCAAATGCCGCAGAATTACTACAAATGACTATGAATCCATACCTAATTGGTGGATCATCAATATCATCAAATGAGGCACTAATAGTATTTACAGGCACACATCCTGAATATTCTGCAGAAGATTATCTAAATGCAGTCACAGAAAATTAATTTTAAATATAAGACCTGAACCAGTAAACACGCCACTTCATCAAAATTGGATACATAGACGCACAGCTTTAATCCAAACCACACTTGACGGCGCAGTTCAAAATTGGTTACCTGTAGAAAAAAAATCAGATTGAAAAAGATTCAAACAGGAATTCTCAAAAATGTTTGATTCAGAAAGAAGCAAACAACATCAAAGAGTTTTATGCAATGAAATTCGTAGATTACCCAACGAAACGATTCAACAACTTGCAGTAAGAATAGAAACATTAGTCCAAAAAGCATACTCACTCAATACTCATGTTTATAAAAAATACAAAGATGACAGAAATCCTAATGATGACTGTAACACCTCAATTGCGAAATAAACCAATAAAAAAGAGAGCATAACACCCTTCCTCAATCCGAGAACAAGATTTAGACTTTAGGAGACTAGTAGATAAACTAGAGCAAACAGAAATCACTATGATATTAGAAGAAACGGCAAACCTAAAGCTACAATAAGTAAGCAACATCCAAACTAATTCTTCACAGATAAACAATGTCAACGACTCTGATACAGAATTATCCGAAAAGATCACTGAAGTTTTGAACATTTATGGGAAAAACCCAAATTTTAAAGACAAACCATTATTCAAAAAATGGTGTAATTATTGCCAACGATACGGACACAGCATTGTCGAATGCAGACAAAAACAACAAGACAACCAAAATAAACCACAAAAAAATAGAGAACCAAATAAATCATTTCATCAATACATGAAAAAAGACCAAAATTTACCCAAAAAAAAACAACATAGTATTAATAGTTCAGCAAAAACCACTTCCAATAACTCCAATTACTCTAGTCAACAATCACCCTATAGTACGAATTATAGAGGAAGATCGCCACACCAAAGAAATTCACGAATTTTCTCAGAAAACAGATATAGTCGATCACATAGTCGAAATAGTCAATATCGAAATAACTATTCAAGATCAAGTTCAAACCAACCTGAGTTTTCGTTTGATGCCAGTTCCCATTCAAATTCTACAAATAGAAATTGTTCAAATAATCGATCTAGAGACTCTTCATACAATTATAGAAATAATATTCCAACGATAGGAATAGAAACTATTCAAACAATCGAAACCCTAGATATCAAAATAATCGATCACGCGATTATTCTAACAACAGATCAAAATATAACAATTATCAAAACAAATCACGCGATAATTCACAAAACGGAAATTTAAGTTATAACAATAGACAAAGAAACTACTCTCAGTCACCACATAGGAATAACATACGTTATCAAAACTCACAACAAAATTATAGGAGTAGTACACCTATACATCAAAGGCAAATAAATGAAGTACAATCAACGGATGAAACTCAACCAGACTCCCCTGGTATTGACAATAACGAAAGCACAGAATTGCAATTAACTCACATTAATTGCGAATTCACAGATAGCGAAAGTGACACAGAAAATACAATTTCAATTAACATGATAAACATTGAAAATGACTACGAACCTATTTTATACGAACAACCGATATATTCTCACATCTATCAAAACCATAATCAATTTCTTTTAAACTATAATACAAGACCTATATCCAATAACCAAACAAAGGAAAAAATAGAAAAAATAGTAGAGGAAATAACATAACAGAAGAAAAACCCACAGAAAGATCAAGCACAAATAACATTTATCAAATACATACCTAAAGAACCACAGGTACCAAAAGAAAACATATGGACAATCCCACTTCTTTTAGAAAGTCCAAAGTCCAAACAATTGCAAACACCAGACCTTGAAATAGATTTTTTAATACATTCCGGAGCAGAATCAAATATCTTTAACATTCCCACTTGGAATGAAATAAAAGTTCTACACCCAAAAATGATACACTTCAAAACAACAAGCAGACTAGCAACCGCACAAGGATCAACCTTAACGAATTATTGAAAAATCCAACTTTTCCTTGTTCCCACTCGAACAATGGAACAAAACAAACTCATGAGCAAACCATTTAAACAAACCTTCCACATCAAAGAATAAACAAACCACCACCATTTTTCTCTAAAAGACTTTTCTTTCCAACATTTTCAAATTACACAAAAAGAAATTGAACAACTAGCCGAAATACTTCTAAAACACTCAATGGTTTACGCTAAACCTAAATTTGAAGTTGGAAAAGTCATTTCACCATTACATTTACCTCTAAAACCTGATGCAGTTTTCAAAAAACAACGAGCAAGTAAAGTCCCATTTCACTTGCAAGACAAAGTCAACCAAATACTTGAAATACTAGAACAATATGAAATCATCTATCCAGTAAATAAAGAAGAACAGCCAAAAGATAACACATTCATAAGTTCTGTTATCGTTTTAGCAAAAGGAGAATCATTCAAAAAAATTCTAGATGCAAGATACCTCAATTCACTCATTGATATATCTAAATGTATTTGGCCTATCGAACCAATTCAAGTCAATTTTACAAGAATAAACGGTAAATATTTCACAACAGCAGATAAGAACAGTGCATATAATCAAATGCCGTTAGACGAACAATCAAGACGATTAACACAATTCGTTATTGGAAACAACATTTTGAATTCAACAGATTATCCTTTGAAATTTCCATAGGAACAGTAGCATTTTCAGCATTTATGAGTAAAATTTTCAGACCACTAAAACTCAATAAAAACGCAATCACATTATTAGACGATGTTTTTGTGCAATCACAAACAAAAGACGAAATGTTCATTGTCTTAGAAAAATATCATCAAATATTATTATAAGAAAACATGAAAGCAGCTCCAGATAAATCACATTTTTTTTAGCACGAGTAATATTCCTTGGACATATTATAGAAAGAAACACTATAAGTCCATTAAAAATTTTGTATAGATGCAATGCAAAACTCCAACCACCTACGAATAAGAAAAAAAACAAGAATTTTTTGGAACATTAAACTTCTTAAGTAAATACGTATACAAAATGCAGCTATACTTAAGACCATTTTACAACATCCTTAGACAGCAGAATAATTTTGAATGTACAACAGAACATCAGAAACGATTTGAGGAAATAAAAACTCTTCTCACAGAACAATTATCAAACACTATTCCAGATCCCGATCAACCATTTTATGCCATGTGCGACGCCTCAAACTTTGGCATCGGCGCAGCATTTTTACAATCTCACAATGGAAAAAATAACCGCAGAAAACAGAAATTTAAGTTATAACAATAGACAAAGAAACTACTCTCAGTCACCACATAGGAGTAACATACGTTATCAAAAATCACAACAAAATTATAGGAGTAGTACACCTATACATCAAAGGCAAATAAATCAAGTACAATGAACGGAAGAAACTCAACCAGACTGCCCTGGTATTGACAATAAGGAAAGCACAGAATTGCAATTAAATCACATTAATTGCGAATCCACAGATAGCGAAAGTGACACAGAAAACACAATTTCAATTAACATGATAAACATTGAAAATGACTACGAACCTATTTTATACGAACAACCGATATATTCTCACATCTATCAAAACCATAATCAATTTATTTTAAACTATTATACAAGACCTATATCCAATAACAAAACAAAGGAAAAAATAGAAAAAATAGTAGAGGAAATAATAGAAGAAAAACCCACAGAAAGATCAAGCACAAATAACATTAATCAAAACATACCTAAAGAACCACAGGTACAAAAGGAAAACATATGGACAATCCCACTTCTTTTAGAAAGTCCAAAATCTAAACAATTGCAAACACCAGACCTTGAAATAGATTTTTTAATACATTCCGGAGCAGAATCAAATATCTTTAACATTCCCACTTGGAATGAAATAAAAGTGCTACACCCAAAAATAATACACTTCAAAACAACAAGCAGACTAGCAACCGCACAAGGATCAACCTTAACGAATTATTGAAAATCCAACTTTTCCTTGTTCCCACTCGAACAATGGAACAAAACAAACTCATGAGCAAACCATTTAAACAAACCTTCCACATCACTGATATAAAAACTAGTATCACTGGTATACCACTTATTTCTAAAGATATACCAACAAAAAAAAATTTTAAATAGTAGAATTCATATAAAAGTTAAATACACAAGAATAAAAACACAGCTGTGACATTTTTTCAAAGATTAAACAAACCACCACCATTTTTCTCTAAAAGACTTCTCTTTCCAACATTTTCAAATTACGCTAAAAGAAATTGAACAACTAGCCGAACTACTTCTAAGACACTCAATGGTTTACGCTAAACCTAAATTTGAAGTTGGAAAAGTCATTTTACCATTACATTTACCTCTAAAACCTGATGCAGTTTTCAAAAAACAATTAGCAAGTAAATCCCATTTCACTTGCAAGACAAAGTCAACAAAATACTTGAAAGACTAGAACAATATGAAATCATCTTTCCAGTAAATAAAGAAGAACAGCCAAAAAATAACACATTCATAAGCCCTGTTATCGTTTTAGCGAAAGGAGAATCATTAAAAAAAATTCTAGATGCAAGATACTCAATTCACTCGAAAAAGAAAAAATACAAGAATTTTTTGGAATGTTAAGCTTCTTAAGTAAATACGTATACAAAATGCAGCTATACTTAAGACCATTTTACAACATCCTTAGACAGCAGAATAAACGTAAATGTACAACAGAACATCAGAAACGATTTGAGGAAATAAAAACTCTTCTCACAGAACAATTATCAAACACTATTCCAGATCCCGATCAACCATTAATTGCCATGTGCGACGCCTCAAACTTTGGCATCGGCGCAGCATTTTTACAATCTCACAATGGAAAAAATAAACTGAACCTCAGAAAACAGAAATTCAAGTTATAACAATAATCAAAAAAACTACTCTCAGTCACCACATAGGAATAACATACGTTATCAAAAATCACAACAAAATTATAGGAGTAGTACACCTATACCTCAAAGGCAAATAAATCAAGTACAATCAACGGAAGCAACTCAACCAGACTCCCCTGGTATTGACAATAACGAAAGCACAGAATTGCAATTAAATCACATTAATTGCGAATCCACATATAGCGAAAGTGACACAGAAAACACAATTTCAATTAACATGATAATCATTGAAAATGACTACGAACCTATTTTATACGAACAACCGATATATTCTCACATCTATCAAAATCATAATCAATTTCTTTTAAACTATCATACCAGACCTATATCCAATAACAAAACAAAGGAAAAAATAGAAAAAAAATATTAGAGGAAATAACAGAAGAAAAACCCACAGAAAGATCAAGCACAAATAACATTAATCAAAACATACCTAAAGAGCCACAGGTACAAAAAAAATATAGGCAATCCCACTTCTTTTAGAAAGTCCAAAATCCAAACAAATGCAAACATCAGACTTGAAATTGATTTTTTAATACATTCAGGAGCAGAATCAAATATCATTAACATTCCCACTTGGAATGAAATAAAAGTTCTACACCCAAAAATAATACACTTCAAAACAACAAGCAGACTAGCAACCGCACAAGGATCAACCTTAACGAATCATTGAAAAATCCAACTTTTCCTTGTTCCCACTCGAACAATGGAACAAAACAAACTCGAGAGCAAACCATTTAAACAAACCTTCCACATCACTGATATAAAACATAATATCATTGGTATACCATTTATTGCTAAAGATATACCAACAATAATTATCTTAAATAGTAGAATTCATATAAAAATTAAAAACACAAGAATTAAAACACAGCTTTGCCATTTTTTCAAAGAATATACAAACCACCACCATTTTTCTCTAAAAGAATTTTCTTTCCAACATTTTCAAATTACACAAAAAGAAATTCAACAACTAGCCGAACTACTACTAAAACACTCAATGGTTTACGCTAAACCTAAATTTGAAGTTGGAAAAGTCATTTCACCATTACATTTACCTCTAAAACCTGATGCAGTTTTCAAGGAAAAAACAAAAGGAAAAAACAAAAGGAAAAAACAAAAGGAAAAAACAAAGGAAAAAATAGAAAAAAATATTAGAGGAAATAACAGAAGAAAAACCCACAGAAAGATCAAGCACAAATAACATTAATCAGAACATACCTAAAGAACCACAGGTACAAAAGGAAAAAATATGGGCAATCCCACTTCTTTTAGAAAGTCCAAAATCCAAACAAATGCAAACATCAGACCTTGAAATTGATTTTTTAATACATTCAGGAGCAGAATCAAATATCATTAACATTCCCACTTGGAATGAAATAAAAGTTCTACACCCAAAAAGAATACACTTCAAAACAACAAGCAGACTAGCAACCGCACAAGGATCAACCTTAACGAATCATTGAAAAATCCAACTTTTCCTTGTTCCCACTCGAACAATGGAACAAAACAAACTCATGAGCAAACCATTTAAACAAACCTTCCACATCACTGATATAAAACATAATATCATTGGTATACCATTTATTGCTAAAGATATACCAACAATAATTATCTTAAATAGTAGAATTCATATAAAAATTAAAAACACAAGAATTAAAACACAGCTTTGCCATTTTTTCAAAGAATAAACAAACCACCACCATTTTTCTCTAAAAGAATTTTCTTTCCAACATTTTCAAATTACACAAAAAGAAATTGAACAACTAGCCGAACTACTACTAAAACACTCAATGGTTTACGCTAAACCTAAATTTGAAGTTGGAAAAGTCATTTCACCATTACATTTACCTCTAAAACCTGATGCAGTTTTCAAAAAACAACGAGCAAGTAAAGTCCCAATTCACTTGCAAGACAAAGTCAACCAAATGCTTGAAATACTAGAACAATATGAAATCATCTTTCCAGTAAGTAAAGAAGAACAGCCAAAAGATAACACAATCATAAGCCTTGTTATCGTTTTAGCAAAAGGAGAATCATTAAAAAAATTCTAGATGCAAGATACCTCAATTCACTCATTGATATATCTAAATGTATTTGGCCTATCGAACCAATTCAAGTAATTTTCACAAAAATAAACGGTAAAAATTTCACAACAGCAGATAAGAACAGTGCATATAATCAAATGCCGTTAGACGAACAATCAAGACGATTAGCACAATTCGTTATTGGAAACAACATTATGAATTCAACAGATCATCCTTTGAAATTTCCATAGGACCAGTAGCATTTTCAGCATTTATGAGTAAAATTTTCAGACCACTAAAACTCAATAAAAACGCAATCACATTATTAGACGATGTTTTTGTGCAATCACAAACAAAAGACGAAATGTTCATTGTCTTAGAAAAATATCATCAAATATTATTATAAGAAAACATGAAAGCAGCTCCAGATAAATCACATTTTTTTTAGCACGAGTAATATTCCTTGGACATATTATAGAAAGAAACACTATAAGTCCATTAAAAATTTTGTATAGATGCAATGCAAAAACTCCAACCACCTTCGAATAAGAAAAAATACAAGAATTTTTTGGAATGTTAAATTTCTTAAGTAAATACGTATACAAAAAGCAGCTATACTTAAGACCATTTTACAACATCCTTAGACAGCAGAATAAACTTGAATGTACAACAGAACATCAGAAACGATTTGAGAAAATAAAAACTCTTCTCACAGAACAATTATCAAACACTATTCCAGATCCCGATCAACCATTAATTGCCATGTGCGACGCCTCAAACTTTGGCATCGGCGCAGCATTTTTACAATCTCACAATGGAAAAAATAAAATGAACCTCAAAAAACAGAAATTTAAGTTATAACAATAGACAAAAAAACTACTCTCAGTGACCACATAGGAATAACATACGTTATCAAAAATCACAACAAAATTATAGGAGTAGTACACCTATACATCAAAGGCACATAAATCAAGTACAATCAACGGAAGCAACTCAACCAGACTCCCCTGGTATTGACAATAACGAAAGCACAGAATTGCAATTAAATCACCTTAATTGCGAATCCACAGATAGCGAAAGTGACACAGAAAATACAATTTCAATTAACATGATAAACAAATAATGACTCAAAATAATGACCCACAAAATAATGACCCATTAAATAATGACTCAAAATATACAATAAACCATATTTTTAACCTTGATGACCCACTAGATACAATACCTCTATCAAAAATAGAAGTTGAAAACATTTTTCTCCCAGTAACAGAGAGAATAACACTCGAATTATTACAAAAACATCAAAACCTTGACCCAGTCATAAGACAATTTAAATCTTGGCACAAATTTAAAACAAAGCCAATTAAAGCCGATACCACCATTCTAGGAAACAAAACCCTTCTTAGATTTTTAAGAAAACTTAACAATACTTCTATCAACGAAAACACAGATATCCTAGAATACCAAACATCCGATATCGAAGTACCCTGCCTACCTTTAACTATGATGCTTATAGCTTTTCATACCTCTCACTCTTTACACACTAAAGGACACTCACGAGCAGAAAAAACATTCTCAAATTTTATACAAAGTTTTTATTTCCCAAATGCACCATTTTGAATAAAAGTATTATGCAACGATTGCATAACATATCAATTAAACAAACCATACCCAAACCAAAAACAAATGGCAGAAAAACAAGATTCTAAAGGACAAAGTTTATGAACACTGGATAGCAAAAATCTGTTTACCCGGAATCCTTGTTACAGATTATGGCACTGAATTTATAAATAACGAAAGCATTACACTATGCCACTTATATAACATTAAACACAATCCACGTACATCTCACGCACCTCGGACTAATGAGATTAGTCGAAGGCATGAAATGTTCATCACAAGAATATCTTAGATAAATCATCAACGGAAATGACACACGATATACTGAATGGTCAACAGATGTACAACTATTCACACTATCTTATAATTCACAAATCACAACAACCTTAGGACTATCACCCTATGAAATGGGTTTCAACCAAAAATCACGGAAACCTATAATGTTCACCGCAAACTCTTCAATAAAATACACAAGGCTATTGTCAACCCACTAGGGAATCAATATGTTACAATTTACAACTACATACCCAAGATGAAGATCACTTTCATCATCCACAAATTTTAAAATTAGCTTCCGGTACACACACCAAATGGATTTTAAACAGAGATAAAAAACACAAAGAAATTTACCAAAAAGTAACAAAAAAACTGTTACAAAGTCAAAATATGAATTACCAAATAAATTCCCGATTTACCCCAGCTACAAATTTAAAAATAGGAACATACTTTTTAATTCCAAACTTTACAACACAAAAAGGAATTTCTAAAAAATTACAAGCACTCCGAAAAGGACCATATCAAGTAATTGATAAACCCACTGATGTAACATACAAACTTACAGACTTAAACAAAAAAGAAATCGTTCAACATCGAAACAATCTTTTACCTTATTACCCAAAAGTGTACTCCCTTCGAGAACTTACTCAATTATACTCTATTACAGGACTTAGAGTTATTCAAAATAATTCAGATCACAATCAAAATCAAAGCACTCATATGAACTCCATCCAAAAACAATTGGATAAAAATGAAAAAGAACTTCACAAACAAACATCAAAAAATTTAGATAATAAAAAGATAACTCAAACAAAAAAAATCGAAAATAAGAAGAAAAATTTCTACCACAAGATCAGAAAGAAAAATCTTAATATAGATAATCATCGCGACTTCAAAATCAGCCACGAAAATATTATAAAAAAAATAATTCCACAATCTAAAATATGAAAGAAAGTTGAATTTCAGAAACCATTTTAAAACTAATCAACATTTTCACCTCTTGAAAGATGTTTTAAACACCCGTACATTTTCTCAAAATTCATGCTGAAAAGCACTTAACTAAAAAGTTCAAATTCAGCCAAAAAGGACCTTTCCGAATTTTCACCCTATTTTCAAGACGACTTCTTTAGCCGACAAACAATCACCCTCAAGACAATCTCTAACTATAACTAAAGGACCTCCAGGTCAAAAATAAGCACACCGCTCAACATTGACAGCTGAAATAAAGAAAGTCTCAATATTACAACCCTCCCCTATCAAGCAGTACAAAGATCAACAATATTGTCCCAACTTGGACCTCAAAAACCCCTCAGGCAAAAATTATTAATTAGCCTAAAGATCAAAATGGACATGATCATTTAGCCTAAAGTATGAATATCTCTTAGATACCCCCAATGATCCAATAAATAGCAACAAAACCAGGAAGACTCTTAAGAATTCTCCTTTTTCAAAAACTTTCCTCTATCAAAAATTGCCGAAATCCAGCCCACTTGTTAAAAAACCAATAATTAGTCCGACCTCACTTGAATTTAGCCTAAAACAAACAATTCGACGAAGAAATCATTTCTTCAAATGCTTCTTTCTCCAACAGTCAATAAATTTCATAAAATTCTTTCGAACCTTTTTTCAATTCTTTCAAATTTTTCAAACCTTGTATAATTTTCATATCCGACATTTTAGAAATATTCATCCTCATCCTAATAATTTTTGAAAATTTTTTCATCATTTTTTATTCCCTAGCCTAAAATTACGTTAATTTTTCCAAAATCATTGACCACCTCCTCGTGTGCGATATTTCAAATAACTATCTAAATGTTCCAACATCTATTTAGTAGAACAGATGTTTTTCTTCTTTTTAAAATATTTCTCACATTTTCAACATCCCTTATAATGACAATATAAAATGTATCAAAAAAGCTATTCTTACCTTCGCAATAACAATAGTAATTTTAAAACTTTTCATTCAAGAATATTACAAAAAACACAAAGTTTCATCATAAATAAAAAAAATTTCCCAAGAACTTTCTAAAATTGCCAATCAACAACCCCCACATCAGTCCCCACCAACACCGTCCCAATAACCTCCAACAACACCAAAAAATACTTAAACAAATAACCCCCAATCATCAACACGCATCTCTTTTCAAGACAATCCATACACGTTTGAAGGAAGACACGCACGATTGTCCGAACCACTAGAACCAGTAATTCGCCAAGCATCACTGAGCGAACCACAATACAAACCAGTATATAATATATAAACCCCTCTTCAACAAGCTCCTATTAGAGCAAGACACCAAGGTCAAAACCAAAACACACTCGAAATAAACCGACAATTTATTGATCCAAGACGAAATAGAAATTTGCAAAACCCCAGAGTTCAATTCAACATACCTCATTCACCAACAACAAAACATGTAGATTTTTCCATTAGTACAGCTCAAAGTACTCCACAGACTCCAACACAGCAAAACACATCAAAAATTCTCTCAGATTATTTAGAATCAACACCTACATGTGAACAAATCGGAGAAAACCCTTTCAATCCCCCAGCCACTACATAACATCTCCCATTTTGGATGACAGAAGCTTTTATCCAAGGCGAACCAAATTTAGTGAATCATCCAATAGACACATCTTTGTCCTTATCTGGAACTCTTTCACTCCCTCCAACTCCTTCTTTAACTCAATTTTCACAAACAACATTTCCTCCAATTTTTCCTAAAAATCTCGACGCCAAATATAGAGAAATTTCAACAAATATCATACACCTACGACTAGACTGGAATACATTCGTAGCACCCCCTCCATTATTTGGACAACATCACGAAAGTGACAAATTACACAACTGGGCACTAAACAGATTACAATATCGACAAGATATCCACAAAGATATACAAGAACATAATATACAATACTTACAAAAGATAATTTGACACTAAAATTTGAAATCACAGTAGGACTAAATAATATAATTCATCATCCCCTATCCCTAGTAGACCCCCCCCAATATAACAGCTCAATCTTTATCTCCCCCATTTATAACAACAGAAATCAACTACAAATACGATAGATACACGAAAAAGACAGTTGGATATATCACTTTTTATAATCCATATTCAGGACTATCATACACATGTATCTTCTAAAGATACTAGTTTTTCAGACCCTTCTATTTTTCAATCTCTCAAAACCTGATCATAACAATCCTTCTCCCCGGACAGGACCCCAGGATTTACTAGTCACACACTATGACTGTGAAAAAAGTGACCAGAAAACATTACACAAATATGCAATGAACCAAGTCACTCAATACGAATCACAACCACAATCAATCGAAACAACAAATATAATAGCAACACTTTAGTCAAAAGAACGAGCCACAACGCTAACAGGATATAGTTTCACAGCGACATTTTCAGAAAAGAAAGTACATTGTTCCCAAATTTCAACCGGAAACAAAAACAGACTAGAACATGAATCCTTCTACCAAAGTAACATCAAAAGACATTTACACCTCAGCCCTGACGATTGCAAAAACGAACTTGAACGCTTAAGAATCACATCAAACAAAGGCACAATCAGAAATTTGGTAAACTTTCAAGTTTTTCCAGATTCCGCACATCAAGCCGAACTTGAAAGATACCAATGTCATATAAAACTAGATGACAAATTTCCTTTCCACGGAGCACATGGATGATTAACTAACGATCTCCATGACAAAAATTGGATACAACACATTGGAATAAACAACCCCTCAAACTGTAAAGCCGACACAAAAATTAAACGATCCCAATAAATAATGTTTTTTGATTGGAAAATACAACTTGAAAAAGCACAATTATCACGTGATTTAAAAGATGACACTATAAAATATCAAGGAATCAGACTCCTTTATTGGTCATATAAAACTAGATGACAAATTTCCCTTCCACGGAGCACATGGATGATTAACTTACGATCTCCATGACAAAATTGGATACAACACATTGGAATAAACAACCCCTCAAACTGTAAAGCCGACACAAAAATTAAACGATCCCAAGAAATAATGTTTTTTGATTGGAAAATACAACTTGAAAAAGCACAACTATCACGTGATTTAAAAGATGACACTATAAAAAATCAAGGAATCAGACTCCTTTGCAAAACGACCAATGATAGTGCGATCCTACTACACGCACACAAGCAACAATTGTCTGGTTCCCCGAAGACCCCTGTACCACATTTCAAGTAGCAAAAATACACGCTAGAATGATAAAATTTCACCAAAAGTATTTTATTGAATCAATCCCAATTCAAGATGTAAATTTTCATCAACTCAGACAGGATAATTATAGATTTAGAAATTTTCATAATATAGAAAATAAATTGACACGTTTCCAAATACACCCAGAAACGGAACTTGCATGTAAATACACCAAACCACTTTACAAAACACAATACTCGGAAATTCTTGTCGAATACAAAGAAGGTTTCGACATGAATACAGGAAAACTAACTTTACATCCAATGGCTACATCTCATGCAGCCACTGACGAAAACTCATATGTCCGGGTACAATTTCTAAAAAACACAGGAAGAATTGGTGGAAAACTAAAAACACAAGACAAAGACAGTACACGTTTACAAGAACTATCACTCAAGATCAACGCTCATTTTGGCGCAATTCACTCTGACATACACTTAGACATGCAATTCGACTACACATTAAGTAGAATTTTTCAAGAAATGTCTTTAACAGAACTTGAAACACTCCATCAACTATGCGAACTTGAACGTACACAAACTTTACAATCACTTGCACTAGCAGTACTTAAAATCCCTTATGCAGGATATTTATTGTCAGGTAACAGATCAAATATTATTGAATACGAAGGAAACATATTATGGTATTACACTTGCACCAAAAAAGCATCATCTTTATATGTTTTTGAAGACAAACGATGCTATAAAAGAATCCCAATATTCTACAAAAACAAAGTACTTTTTGTTGATACACTCTGCCGCAGAACTTATTTTTGGGATACGGCAGTCCCATGTGGATCAAAAAACAGCCACAATGTAGTACAAATGAATCCTGACGAAGATAAAAACTATCTTCTTACACCATACCCTACACTTATTGATTTACAATCGATCGGCATATATTTTAAATCCGATATTCAACACCACATACGTACACATCAATTTCAAGAATTAATCACAAAAATGTACATAATACAACGACAATCCATTAATCAAAGCTTACGCAAACTTGCAGAAACAGCAGGCTTTTCAGACATCTACGCACTAGACTACAGCAGATATTTTAAAAATATAAAAGATTACATTTACTTAAATGGCGAAAAATACAGACCACAAGATAAATCACCAATAAAGGTTTTTAGTTTTATAAATTTGAAAAACGAACTTCTTACCTTTCTAGGATGGCCCCACTACATCTTAGAAAGATTGACTATATTATACGCAATGTTTATTTTTCTTGGATTTCTTTTCTCTCTCTTAAAAGGAATCTACATTACATGCGCAATACACACACAAGTAAACACACAAGCAAGCGCAGCACGCATACTTTTCGCAGGATTTTTTGAAATATTTTCTACATCAATCAATAAAATACTTTTAGACGCTCAAATGAAAGAATACAATACTAAGCTATCAACAACACCAAACACATATGACGAAGCACGAAACAAAACGAGTACAACGCCTACATTACTACAATCACCAAACCTAAACCATAACCACCCCCTATCACTGGTACCGCTAAATTTTAAAAATATTGCCCTAACAGACCTCATAACTTTGAGTTTTAATTATCCACAAAGAGCCCAATCCAACACATAAAAACCCAACAACCCAGTATAGAAGACACATACGAACAAACTATAGGACAACCACATAGCACTAACTTTCGTTCTCAGAACAACCATCTTTTTAGCCCACGATGAGCCGCCAAGTTGGATCCCTCCATCGATCAATTTCCCAACCAGCCAACCTCCAGAACAACCTTCCCATCATCCCACTTTTTGCTTTCTCCCCACCTCAATCACCTCATCATAACACTTCATCCAGCATGGAATCAGACACTAATTCCAACACAACAGTATATAAGACTATCTCTCAATTCAATAACTCCGATATCGAAACACCCGACAAATTTGCCAACTCTGAACCGTGTTCATCTACATTTTCCCGACCTCCCTTTCAACCTATTCATTCCCAAGTCAAAATTGAACCCCCTTCCCCTCCCTCTACCATTTCAATTGTGACACCCATATATTCCCCTCTAACCAGTGAACCATCCGATAACAACGACTCAGAAAACACGCAAATATCGCAGGAGCTTGATAACTTCATCACACTGCAACAATAATTACAACACCCTCAAACACTAACTATTCACCAACTCTCACAATCTACAATATCATCCAACGTATCAACCCCAACCCTCTCTTCACAATATACCCTTCACAAAACCCAACCTCTTCATCAACAACATCCTCCAGTACAACCAGAGCTTACCAAACCTTTAAGAGGAAATTCCCAAATACTCCTATTGCCATCTAACCCAGGAACATCCACAACAATTGTCGAGCATCCACTTCACACTAACACCAAAGAATTTCTCCAAATATGTCTACCCTTTTTCCCACAAAGCACATACTTCCATTCAGACCGCAATGATGAGAGACCCAATTATGTAAACGAGCACGTATTATACCCTACACTTTCATGGACATCATTCTATCACTTTAGTAATCCCCTATCACTGCCACTATATAACACCCCTTATGACAATGAAATGTGCAGCACCCAACTCTACCTTCTAACAACAGCACTAACCCCAAAACAATTCAATTCACACAGATAGGATACACACAATCACTAATCAAATTCACTGCACCCAAAACTAATGAATATTTTATCGATTATTACGATCATAACATCATACGACCCAACGAAGACATCTTCTTAAACAACGACCCATTTGCTAACCCCAACTAACAGAAAAAGTGTAAGGAGAATCAAAACCACAAACACTTTCAGACCCTAAATAAAAAATACTACAACGTCATTTCAGCAGCACTCCGTGATATTCATGCTTTGATTCATACTTTAACAAATTTAACCACTTTTCACTAACTTTTCATTTCCTCACACCCAAAAAACATGATTTGCACTGTTCAAACGATGTCATGTTACGAACTAAACAAACACACACGTACACTTACTACCAGTTCATCCAACACCATTACACTCTAAAAACACCAGCACGACAACCTCACCATAGATATCAATACATTAACTCTAAATACACCTCACGCTTTTTTCATAACTTCACCTATTGTATGAAAGACACTAACTTGCAAGGCACCCTCCGAAATTACGATCCCATCACCCAGGTGTATAACTTCTGTCCCCTAACCAAACTCCTAAACGTAGACGAATCCCGCCCACTAATTGCCCTCCACGAATTCCTCCAACCCGTTGAAGTCCCAATCATAGACTTTATATATAACACTCGCTATAATCATAAACTCTATAACCTTATTCAAAACACACCGTATGAACTATCACCAAGCACTGAAGAGCACAACATCATTAAAGCACTCGAATTGCTTTGGCCAACTCTGCAAACTAAACACATCATTCTTTTGCTAGCTAAGTTACTAACCTCATCAGACATCATCCACGACGTTTTTCCCCATCGATTTTTCACCGACGATTAGGTAATATTAATTAAATAATTTACTAATAAATTCGAACAGAACTAACCATTCTTCATAAATGTTTTCTTTTCTCTTCATAGGCACGGTCTTCAATCATCTACAAAACAAAAAGCGAAATAAAAAACAGGAAACTTTTTCTAGATTCATAAATTTTATTAACCAATTTCAATTATTAAGCAGTAAAATTCTCCCGTACAAAGCAATAAATTAAAATATAATTTCTTTTCCCCAATGCAGTAAATTTTCATACAATAGAAAATAAACTAATAATTTCAACCCCCAAATCAAGCAGTAAATTAAATAGTTTTAAAGTAGTAAATCCATATAAATTGTCCATAAAATGCAAACAGCAATACCAATCTTTTCCAAGACGCTTCTTTATTTTCACTCGCCCACCAATTCTATCCACAATTGCACAGCTCGCCCACGAAGAATTGTTTAAAATAATGAATTTAAACTTTAACTTTCACTGATAACAACTCTAACAAGTTTTAACACGTTTCAAATTTTCTTTTAACCCGGTTGGAAAGGAATTATATAATAATCCAAACTAACCAACACAAGCTTACTAAACACCACAAACCACAACCTACCAGCATGACTAAGAAAAGAAAACCCACAGTACCCAAACTGGATTAACACCAGCTTAGAACTGGATAAATTATTCTTTTGAAGACTACTATTAGGTCTGAACACGAAAGAACAAAACACCAAAAAGTCGAAAGACAAACCCAGAACAAACAATTTGTTTTTTGAGAAAAAGGAATAACTAAGACAACAAAAGAAATCTCAAGTAATGAAAAAATAGCACGAAAAAGTGAACTAAAACAGAACCCTCCAAAAAAGAGAGCATAAAATTATACCTTCACTCCTGACCTAACCCACCAGAAGAGGACGTCCTAAGCATGCTCTATAGCCGGCCTCACCCACCGTCCTACATCCACGCTTTATGACACCCACGACTCTATTTTTGACGAGAGTTACTCAAGTGTGAGTAGCTCTTAAAAAAACCGAACTAAATGACAACGCTTTCCGATAAAAACTAATACAAGATCATGACTAAAAAACAAGATTAACAAAGATTTATATATGTTAATAATACAATGCAATATATAGATAATATACAGCCCAAAGACGAGCAGCAAGGAACTTGGCGACCCAATCACACTCCAACTACGGAATGGCAAACCCACCTGACATGCTGCCTACAATCACTACACTCAACGGATTTAAAGTACGACTTGGCATCGCAGCGAAGGAAAACCATTGCAACAGAACAATGGCCATCTCGATGTTCAAGTATACGAACAGATCCAAGTCACCAGGCACTTCATCCAAAGTCGAATTACATGCCACATCCGAAGAAGATTGAGAATAGCAATGTATAATAGCAATGTTCCTATTCTATAAAATCAACCACATCAACACTCATTACAACCGATCAGAAACCATAATACGATCTCCCGAAACTATCGTGATAACATCTCTTCTTCGAAACAAAAAAAAAGAATATGCTCGCATCTTCTAAAGAAAAACACCATCATCCATTCTGCACTACAGTAGAACATTAAAAAACTAAAACTCTCTAAACCCCGGATGGGTGGAATAATATTTAAAATAGTATTTATCATTGGTTATTATTATGACATTTTATCTATATAAAATATTAAATACTAATCAATCATACTCCATCAAACTGACAACCTATTTGTTTGTAAGTGTTGAAACTACTTGTAGTTTCAACACCAGAACAATTTGAATTTAACTTAGAATACAGTTGTTCTCATTCTGGAACTAACTCGCGTAAACCGGTGTACACTAGATCTATTGAGACTAGGAGATATAAGAATAAGATTAAGATTGGTGTTAGACTAAGAAGTTGCAAGAATCTATCCGGCCGAAAATAAGATAGCGTGACGAGCAGACGGTGTACAATATCTGAAAATGCTCTATGAGTATAGTAACCAATACATAACTCAAGTTTTAGCCTTGCGTGATAACTCTATTGTTTGTTTTTTAGTCGACCCCCTTTTCAGAAAATTTCTGCTATCAAAACACGGATCTACTTAACAATCTCCCCCCCCCCCCCTATTGTATCTACTAAAGAATCTCCGCCCCTCCCCTTTCATGAAAGGGGGGGGGGAGATTGTTAAGTATATCCCAAAAAACAGCAAAAAACGGTAATTTTAGCCAAAAATAGAATGTGTAAAAAATGTAGCGCTCTCGGCCTGACTAAAATAGAATTTGAGTCAAAATTAGGCCGACAGGTTTACTTTGCGTGGTTAAAGAGACTTTAACTTATTTTATACGCTGCAATTTGTGAATCTTATAAGTGCTCAGCTTCCATTTTTTCTCGTAAAAAAACGCTAATGATGCTATCGTCAGTGCAACTTGTTGCATCACGCAAATATACTCCTCTACCCTCCAAGCTCCGTGATTAAATTGTTGATGAGTACTTAACAATGGTGGTCGTGCTTTTTAATCCGAAAGCCATTAAATTCCTTATAATAGTACAAAACTAGTGTGAGTTTTTTCATAATATCTTTTGATGATAATGATATGTTTGAACTAAAACTTTATAGAGATACAATCAACACTATCTCATTTTTTCACCAAACGCTAACCGATGATATTGAGTTAGGACCGATGTGGTTAACTCATAGAATAATTTCGGATAGGGTACACCGTCTGCTCGTCACGCTATCTTATTTTCGGCCGGATAGATTCGTGCAACTTCTTAGTCTAATACCAATCCTAATCTTACTCTTATACTTTCTAGTCTCAGGGTGTTTAACTAGTCTCTGCTAGGCTCAATAGATCTAGGGTATACTGGTTTGTTGCGGCTGCTGAAGTTCTCTTGGAGAGACAACTAATTTCTAAGTTAAATTCAAATCTCTCTGGTGCTGAAATTACAAGTAATTTCAGCACTTACAAATAAGTGGGTTGTTAGTTAGATGGATCATGATTGGTTAATATTAAATACTTTACAGTGGTAACATATCTATTTTATCCAATCATAAAATATAGTTTAGATCAGGTTCCTCCCATCCGGGTTTTACAGAGTTTTTTAGAATTATCTTTTTGCAATTCAAAGGATGGATGATGAGCGTTGGTATTTGGCGAACATCGTATTCTTGTCCGGTTCCTCTTGTTAGAGAAGTTCCAGGACGCTGGAGTTAGGGGCATCAATCGTAGTGTCTTCTTGTGACAACGACTGTGTTTCCCATTGAAATCAATCTGATTTCAAAATGGTTTGCTATGACGGGTTTTTCTGCATTATGTAGAGAACTTGTTTTGTGTTCAACCTCGTCTGGGAATGGCGTGGAGATTGTGCGTGGAGGGGATGCCTTGTAACTCGGATCTGTACGTATACTTGAACATCGAGGTGGTCATTGGTCTAGTTCAATGAAGTCCTTTTCTGCGAAGTCAAGTCGTACTCTAAATCCTTTGAGTTGTGATTGTGGACGGCATATCGGTTGTGGTTAGCCATTCTTGTTTGAGTGTAACGGGATCATTTTGTCTTTGGATGTTCGTCTTTGTTCTTGTGTGCTGATCTATATACTGCAAGGTATGATTTACAGTTTATAAAATTTTTATTAGTTCAGTTTTTTAATTATGAATTTAGTTAGTTGTTTTCACAAAAGCATTTTGTTTTAGTGTGGTTATTTTGAAGAGTTACTCACCCTTGAGTACCTCTTATTAAAAATAGAAGTGTGATCACAAAGCGTGGATATAGCGCGATGGGTTAGGCCGGCTATAGAGCATGCTCAGGACGTCCTCTCTGGTGGGTTAGGCCAGGAGTGGGAGTATGATTTCGTGCGGTTTCTTTGAGAGGTCCTGTTATGTGATAACTTTTTATGTTGGGTTTATGTTGGTCTTTCTTATGTTCCTTTTCAAAAATCAAATTGTTTTTGTTATGGGTTTGTCTTTCGACTTTTTTGTGTTTTATTGTTCCTTTCTTAGACTTTATAATAGTCTTCAAAAGAATAAACTATCCAGTTTTAAACTGGGTTAATCCGGTTTGGGTACCGTTGGTTTTCTTTTCTTAGTCATGCTGTTATTTTATGATTTGTGGTGTTTAGTACGCTGCGTTGGTTAGTTTGGTTTAGTATATATTTCCTTTCCGACCGGGTTAAAGGAAAGTTTGAAACTTGTTATCGTGTGTTAGAGTTGTTGAGTGTGAAAACTTGAAACTGAAATTCATTATTTAAACAATTCTTCGTGGGCGAGCTGTGCGAGTTTGGATAGAATTCTTGTGCGAGTGAATGAAAATATCAAAAAGTTAATACTGCATTTTCATTTTATCAATTTACTACATAGATTTTTAATTTTACTGCTAGTTTTGGGGGAAAGTTAAGTTATAAATTTTCATCATTATTAAATTTACTGCTTTTGGGGAAACAATTTATAAATAAATTTACTACATTGGTATGAATTTTATTATAGTATCTAGTGCAAAATATTAATAAAGTTTAGAAGAATTTTAACAAGTTTTATTTTTTATTTTTCTTTTCTGTTTTTTGCAAATGATCGTGGGATGAAGACTAAAAATCTAAAAGAAACATGAGTAAAGAATGGTTAGTATTAATTTAAATTTATTAGTGAAGAATAATTATAAATTATACTTAGCTGTTAGTCGTCGGGGAAAAAACCGTGGGGGAAGATGTCGTGTATCATGTCTGAATTTGTTAGTAATTTTGCTAGTATGCGAATGATGTTTTTAGTTTGAAGCAGTGGCCAAAGCAATTGAAGTGCTTTAATAGTTTTTAGCTCTTCGGTGCCAACTGCAAACTCATAAGGTGTGTTTTGAATGAGATTATATATTTTGTGATTGTATTTAGTATTGTGGATGAATTCTAATATAGGGATTTCTATAGGTTGGATAAATTCATGTGGAATAAGGAAGGGTCTGGATTCTTCGGCATTAAAGGTCTTCGTGATGGGACAAAATATATACATTTGTGTTATAGGGTCATAATTGCGGAGGATGCCGTGGAGGTTAGTATCTTTGATGCAATAGGTGAAATTTAGAAAAAATGGTTAAGTGTACTTAGAGTTAAGAAACTGAAAACGGTGGTGTGGTTGTCTTGATAGAGTGTGTAGATCAAAATGATTTTGTATGAAGCGATAGTATGTATATGTGTGGGTTTGTTTAGTGCGTAACATAATGTCGTGTGAGCAGTGCAAATCGCGTTCATGTGGTGCAAGGAAGTGGAAGGTTAGTGAAAATAATTGGAATTTTTCTTTAAAACTTTCGTAAGCTTGCATATCAGTTAGTGCTTCAGAAATGATGTGATCATATTTTCGATCAAAAGTATTGAGTGTGAAGACATATGGTGTTTTGATGAAGAATTTTTCTGTTAGTTGTGGGTTAGCGAAGCGGTCGTCATCTAAAAGTTGATCTTGGTTAGTTCGGATGATATTATGATCGTAATATTCTATTGTAAATTCGTTAGCTCGGGGTGCAGTGAATGTTTTTAGTGATTTTTTATATCCTATATGAGTAAATTGTCTATGTGTTTGTGGTGTGGTGAGTCGATATAGCATATCTTTATTCCTTTCTATATCGTTATGAGTATTAGATAACGGCAGGCAAAGGGGATTAGTAAAATGATAATAGTGAAGAGGGTGTAGGGGTAGGTGGGTTTGAGGATTCTATTGTGGAAGAAATCTGATTTATAGTGGGGGTGTTAGGGTGTAATAGTTGTTGTTGGAGGGTGATAAAATTATCGAGTTCTTGGCAGATTTGGGGAATATCTGGAGAATTGGATGATCGGTCTGAATGAAATGAAGAGTAGGTTGGGGTTACTTGTGAAGCATAAGAGGGGGAAGAAATGGACGGGAGTGGGTTATTTGGTGGGATTGGTCGAAAAGGGGGCTTTGAAAAAATTGAGGAGTTGGTTTGAAAGTTATTGGATGGAGATGGTTCGGAGTCTGCAAATTCATCAGGGGTTTCTATATTAGGGTTATTAAGTTGTGAAATGGAGTGTAAAACTGAAATATCTGAGTTAGTATCCGAATTCATGCTTGATGTTGTATTAATAGTTGGAAAATCGGGTGGCGGGAAAGCAAAAATTGGGATTATTATGATTGGAGTGTTGAGGTTGGTTGGATGGGAATTTGAGCGGTGTAGGGCTAAAAAAATTATTATTTTGAGACTGAAAAGCGGTGGTATGGGGTTGTTCTATAATTTGTTCATATGTATTATCATCTTGTGAATGATGTGTCATTATATGTTGTATGGGACTTTGCGATATGTTTGGTCTGAAATTTGGGTTTTGTGTTATTGCTAGGTTTCGGAAATTACGTGGGACTAAGGATAATGGATGGTTATGTGGTAGGGGTGGCAACTGTGGTGCTGTAGGCGTTACTTCTATGTTATTATGTTCTTCGTTGTATGTGTTCTGTGTTTTCGCTATTTTTGTATTATATTCTTTGATTTGTGCGTCTAGAAGAATTTTGTTAATTGATGATGAAAAAATTCCAAAAAATCCTGCAAATAGTATGCGTGCTACACTTGCTTGTCTGTTTACTTGTGTGTGTATAGCACATGTGTTATAGATTCCTTTTAAAAGTGAAAAAAGAAATCCTATAAAGTTAAACATTGCGTATAAGATAGTTAATTTCTCTAAGATGTAATAGGGCCATCCTAGAAAATCGAGAATTTCGTTTTTTAGTGTAACAAAGCTAAAAATATTTATAGGTGAAATATCTTGTGGTCTGTATTTTTCACCGTTTAGATATATATAGTCTTTAATATCTTTAAAATATCCGCTATAATCTTGTGTATAGATATCTGCAAATCCTGCAGTTTCGGCAATTTTGCGTAAGTTTTGATCAATTGATTGTCTTTGTATAGTGTCCATTTGTGTTAATAATTCTTGGAATTGTTGTGTTCTAATGTGGTGTTGGATATCTGATTTTGAATATATTCCAATTGATTGTAAATTAATATTTGGGTTACGAGCAATAGCTCTGATGCTTTCAGGTGAAATTTTTTTGAGTGATTGCATTAACGTGGGGTATGGAGTAAGAAGATAATATTTATCTTCATCAGGGTTCAATTGTACTACATTGTGGCTATTTTTTGATCCACATGGGACTGCGGTATCCCAAAAATATGTTCGTCTTGAGAGTGTGTCAACAAAATGTACTTTATTTTTATAAAAGATAGGGATTCTTTTATAGCATCTTTTATCTTCAAAAACATATAGTGGTGATACTTTTTTGGTACAAGTATAAAACCATAAAATGTTTCCTTCGTAGTCTAAAAAAATTGATCTATTTCCTGATAGTAAAGATCCTGCGTAGTGTATTTTTAATACTGCTAGTGCAAGTGATTGTAGGATTTGTGTCCTTTCTAATTCGCATAGTTGGTGAAGTGTTTCTAATTCAGAGAAGGACATTTCCTAAAAAATTCGACTAATTGTGTAGTCTAATTTCATATCTAAGTGGATATCATAGTGGATATTACCAAAATAAGAATTATTCATTAGTGATAGTTCTTGTAAACGTGTGCTTCTAGTGTCATGTGGCTTTAGATGTCCACCAGGTTGACCATTACTTTTTTGAAAGTTAACTGGTATATATGATGTTCCTTCGTTTAGAGGATGACCTGTGGCATAAGGGTCAATTTTTATTTTTCCAGTGGTCATGTCGAAACCATTTTCGTATTCAACTAATATTTCAGAATATTGTGTTTTGTGAAGTGGGTTTCTGTATTTACATGCGAGTTCTGTTTCTTGATATATTTGAAAACGTATTAATTTATTTTCTATATTATGGATATTTCGAAAATCAGTACTTTGTTTTCGAGATGGATTGACTTGTTCGTATTGAATTGATTGTATAAAATATTTTTCGTGAAATTTTATCATTCGAGCGTGTATTTTTGCTACTTGAAATGTTGTACATGTATCTTCGGGAAACCAAACAATTGTTGCTTGTGTCCGTGTTGTAGGATCACAAAAACCTTGATCGTTTTTACAAGGTATTCTAATTCCTTGATAGATCATTGTGTTGTCAGATAAATCTCGTGTGAGTTGTATTTTTTCGAGTTGTATTTTCCAATCGAAAAACATTATTTCTTGATATCCTTTATTTTTTGTGTCTGCTCTGCAGTTTGATGGATTATTTATTATATGATTATTTTTCTTCACAATCGTAGCGTGTTACTAATAAGTCTTGGGGTCCTGTGCGGGGAGAAGGATTTATGTTCTGATCGGAGATTATTAGAAAAAGGAGTTGGAGAAATATCAATATTTTTAGAATATACATGTGTATGATAATCCTGAGTACGGGTTATAAAATGTGATGTAACCAATTGTCTTTTTGGTATATCTGTCGTATTTATATATTACTTCAGTTGTTATAAATAGTGGTGGTAGCGATTGAGCTGTTATATTTGGTGGGTTTAATGGGTAAGGATGTTGAGCAATGTTGTTTAGTTTAACCGTGATTTCAAATTTTAATTGTAGACTATTTTGTTGGAGTATTTGGATATTATGGTCACGAATATCTTCGTGGATGTCTTGTCTATACTGTAGTCTATGGAGTGCCCAGTTTTGGAGTCGGTTACTTTCCGGGTGTTGTCCAAATAATGGTGGGGGTGCTGTGAACGTGTTCCAATCTAATCTTAAAGGGATATTTGTTGGTGATTGTTCTCGATATCTATCGTCGAGGTTATTTGGAAAATTTAGGGGGAAAGGCGTCGGTGAAATCTGGCTTATTGATGGTGTTGACGGTAGTGATAATGTTTCTGGTAGTGATGATGATGTTGTTGTATCCGTAGAAATATCTATTGGGTCATTTATTAAATTTGGTTCACCTTGTGTGAATGATTGTGTTGTCCAATATGGTAGTCGTGATGTTTGGTTTGGGGGGTTAAAGGGATTTTCACGTATTTGTTCAGATGTTGGTGTTGAACCTAAGTAATCTGAGGGTATACTTGAGGTGCTACGTTGTGAAATAAGTGTAGGGGTTTCCGGTAATATGCTAATTGGGTCTTCTGGAGTACTTGGTGATGGGGATTGGGGTATATCAAAATGAACTCGGGGGGTTTGAAGATTTCTATTTCGTCGTGGATGTATAATTTGTCTATTTATTTCAACTGTATTTTGGTTTTGACTAATATTTTTTATTCTACTTAATTCCTGTGGTAGTGTTGGGTACAAGTTATATGTCGGTTCACTTAGAGGTGCCTGTCGCTGAACTGGTTCTAATGGTTCAGATAAGCGAGCGTGTCGTTCTTCAAAATTATATGGGTTATCTTGGAAAGAAATTCGTGTAGATGTTTGGGGGTTTTGGGTAGTTGTAGGAATTGTCGGGTTTTCTTGGGATGTTGTCGGTGAAGACTGACTGTGTGATTGTTGGTTAGCAATTTTTGAGAGTTTTTTGATTGATTTCTTTTAGTGAAAAAATTTATGTTTATTGTAGTATTCTTCAAGAAAAAGAATTAGAAGGATTGTTGCTAAGGCGAATGTTATGATTGCCTTCTTTATACATTTGCATATTGTCAATATGAGGGATGATAAAAATGTTATAAAAATTACAAATAGTAAAATAATATCTGTTCTACTAAAAATGGTTCGTATCATTTAAATAAATTTTGGGTTTTCGTACCTGTGAATATGGTGAATGGCTTGGAAAAATTGGAGATATTTTTCAAATAGGGAGTAGAAAATTTAAAAAAAATATTTCATAAAATGATTAAGATTATTATAAAAGCTTCAAAAGTATCAAAGAGAAATATGAATAAAAGTTTAAATATTGTTAAAAAGTTTATGAAAATGTTGAAAATTATGTTGACTTATCGAGAGGAGAGAATTTAAGAAATGGCTTCTTGGTCGAATATTTTTTGTTGTTTGGGGCAATTTTCAAGTGTGGTCGAATTATTTATTGATTTTTTGACAAGTGGGTTTGAGTTTTGTGAAAAGTTGTTGGGGGCAACTTTTATGGTGTTCGGGAGGTCTTCTTTTACTTTATTTTTATTTGTCAGGTGATCTGGGATATTTTTGAGATTTTTGTACTTTAGGCTAAATGAATATGGTCGCACTTTTACTTTAGGCTAATTTAACATGTTTCTTTGTGGGGTTTTTGAGGTCTGAGTTGGGAAAATATTGTTGATCTTTGCGTTATTAGATAAAGGAGGGTTATGATATTATGGTGGTATTTATTTTAGTTGTCAAGTTTGAGTGGTTTGCTTATTTTTGACCTGGAGGTTGTAAAGTTATAGTTATAGATATGCCTGGAGTTTAATATCTTTCGTCTAATTGGTTTGTGTTAGAGTTATAGAAGGTGACGGATTGAATGAATCCTATTGGCTAATTTTGAACTAGAATTGCTGCGTGTTTGCAGCATGTTATTTTGAAAAATGAAAGTTCAAAATGTTTCAGAGGTGTAGATATTATTAATTTTAAAATTAAAGCTGTTTTTGAAATTCAACTTTCTTTAATATTATAGATTGTGGGATGAATGTTTTGTAGTTTTTACGTGGTTAATTTCTAAGTCGTGATGACTCTCTATGTTCTGATTTCTCGACTTGTTCTTGGGGTACAATTTTTTCTGTCATTCTTCTTTTTTTTTTTCTTTTTGAGGTATATTTTGATCTAGCTTTTTTGTATTGTTTTTGGTTGTAGTTGATTTTTCATTTTGTTTTTCAAGGTGAATGTCATTTTGTTCATTTACCTCATTTTCCGTATGTGGGTGATTTTGAATAACTTTTAAACCTGTGAAAGTATATAATTGAGTTAGTTCGCGTAGTGCGTATTCTTTTGGGTAATAAGGTAATAGATTGTTTCGATGTTGAACAATTTCTTTTTGGTCTGAAACGGTGATTTTATATGTTACGTCAGTAGGTTTGGCAATTATTTGGTATGGTCCTTTACGAAGGGGTTGTAATTTTTTAGAAATTCCTTTTTGTGTATTAAAATTAGGTATTAAGACGAATGTTCCATTTTTTAAATCGGAGGCTGGTGTAAAGCGTGAATTTATTTGTTCGTTAATGTTTTGCCTTTGTAACAACTTTTTTGTTACTTTTTGGTAAATTTCCTTGTGTTTTTTATCTCTATTTAAAATCCATTGGTGTGTGTACCGGAGGCTAATTTAAGGATTTGTGGGTGATGAAAATGATCTTCATCATGTTTGTGTAAAGGTAGGTTATAACAAATTGAGTCTTTATTCGGTTGGCAATGACCTTGTGCATTTTTATGAGAGTTTGCTGTAAACATAAATGGTTTACGTGGCTTTTGATTAAAAACCATTTCGTATGGTGACATTCCTAGAGTTGTCGTAATTTGTGAATTATATGCTAAGGGAAATAATTTTACATCTGCTGACCATTCGGTGTATCTTGTATCATTTCCATTTATGATACATCTAAGATATTCTTGTAGTGAACGGTTCATACCTTCGACTAAACCGTTTGTCCAAGGTGCATGAGATTTACGCGGTTTGTGTTTGATGTTATATAAGTGACATAGTGTGATGATTTCATTATTTATGAATTCTGTACCGTTGTCTGTAACTAAGATTTCGGGTAATCCGAATTTGGCTATCCAGTGTTCATAAAGAGTTGTGTAAGCATAATAAGCGTTACAATGTGGTACTGGGTTGAGTGCTACATAATGTGGAAATGCGTCAACAATTACCATAATGTAGGAGTTTACTTAAGAGGACGGTGAAATTGGTCCTTTTGTATCGAATGAAAAACGATGGTTAAAATATAGACTTTGTCCTTTAAAATCTTGTTTTTGTGCTATTTGTTTTTGATTTGGATAAGGTTTATTTAGTTGACATACTATACAATCATTGCATAGTACTTTTATCTAAATTGGTGCATTTGGGAAATAAAAATTTTGTGTAAAATTTGAATATGTTTTCTCTGATCCAGAGTGCCTTTAATGTTTTGTGTATGTGAAATGTTAAAAGCTATGAGAATCATACTTAAAGGGAGAGAGGGAACTGTAGAATCATTTAAATGATATTCTAGAAGGTCTGTGTTTTCATTAATTGTTGTATTATTAAATTTTCGAAAATATCGGAGGAGTGTTTTATTTCCTAAAATTGTGGTATCTGCTTTTACGGGCTTAGTTTTGTATTTGTGCCATGATTTTAGTTGTCTAATTACTGGGTCAAGATTTTGATATTGTTTCAAGGTATTAATTGTAATTTTATCTGTTGGAGGGAGAAAAATGTTTTCAATTTCTAATTTAGATAAAAGAATTGTGTCAAGTGGGTCATGGAGGTCAAAAACTTGATTTATTGTGTATTTTGAATCATTTGTTTGTGGTCCTGATAAATTTATTTTATCAGTTAAATTTTCTTTTTCAATTAGCGGAAAAAGGTCTTTTTTATGCGAGTGTTGTTTTATCCGTTTTTGTTGGGTGTTATTTTTTATCCATTGTGAGTATGGATTTGGTTTAAAAGTTGATGTTCCAAGTAGATCAACTTCGTAGTGGTTATCTTGGCAATCTAAGTAAAGTGGGAAGTGTTGTAGGTTATTTATCTGTGATTGTTCAATGTCAGTTTTTACTGCATATTTGCATTCTAGTCGGGGTGATGTTTCGACTTTTGCAAGGTAAAATTTTATATTTTTGGGTATTTCAACTGTAGTTTTTCGTGTAAGTAATTCAGGTGGTGTATTTGGGCTTAATGTATCTGGTAATGCAAGATTTTTTCCTGCTGTCCAAACTATATGTAAGTTTGGAAATTTCATGAGAATTAATTGAAATCTGTAAACTCGGTGATTTGGATTTGACTTTTGCGTAAAGAGAAAAATGATTGGTTTATGATCTGTGAATAAAACTGTTGGATGTTTTGATCCAAGTATCAGAAATTCATATTCTGTAAGTGTATAAATTATAGCTGTACATTCTCTCATTAGAGTTGAGAGTCGTAGCTCTGCTTGAGTGAATAATCGGGAATTTGCTGATATAAGGTTCATTTTATTTGTACCATTGTGTGATTGTAGTAATGCTGCGCCGATGCCAAAATTTGAAGCATCGCACATTGCATAGAATGGTTGATTTGGATCTGGAATTGTGTTTGAAATTTGTTCAGTTAAAAGTTTTTTAATTTCTTCAAATCGTGTTTGATGTTCAGTAGTCCATTCAAAATTATTTTGTTGTCTGAGGATATTATAGAATGGTCTTAAATATAATTGCATTTTATAAACGTACTTGCTTAAGAAATTTAACATTCCAAGGAATTCTTGGATTTTCTTTTTGTTTGTTGGTGGTTGAAGTTTTTGAATAGCATCAATGCGTGATTTTAATAGAGTGATTGTGTTTTTTTTCTATTTTATGTCCTAAAAATTTAACTCGTGTTAAAAAGAAGTGTGATTTATCGGGGGCGGCCTTCAGATTTTCATTACGAAGTGTTTTATGATAGTGTTCTAAAACTGTAAACATTTCTTCTTTTTTCTGTGATTGCATAAAACATCGTCTAAATAGGTGATTGCGTTTTTCTTAAGTATTAGTGGTCTAAAAATTTTGCTCATAAAAGCTGAAAATGCTGCTGGTCCTATGGATATTCCATAGAATAAGCGGTTGAATTCATATTGTTGATTTCCAATAACAAATTGTGTTAAACGTCGTGGTTGTTCATCTAGTGGCATTTGATTGTAGGCACTAGTCATATCTGCGGTTGTAAAGTATTTTCCGTTTATTTTTGTTAAAATAACTTGGATTGGTTCAATAGGCCAATTGCATTTTGATTCGTCTATTAGTGAATTGAGATATCTAGCGTCTAAAACTATTTTTAATGATTCTCCTTTTGCTAGGATGATAACAGGGTTAATAAATGTGTCACCTTTTGGTTGTTCTTCTTTGTTTACCGGTGAGATAATTTTGTATTGTTCTAAAATATCGAGTAATCTATTTACTTTGTCGTGTAAATGAATTGGTATTTTACTTGCTCTTTGTTTTTTGAAAACTGCGTCGGGTTTTAACGGGAGATGTAGTGATGAACTGATTTTTCCAACGTAAAATTTTGATGTTGCATAGACTGTTGAATATTTTTTTAGCTGTTTAGCTAACTTGTCAAATTCATCTTGTGTTATTTGTGAATGTTGGAAGTTAAACATTGTTAAAAACTTCTGTTGATCTTCTGTATAGTTGGTTATGTTGAATGTAGGTTTGAAATATGGGGTTTTTGTGAAATAATCTGTATTTCTTTTTTCATTACTTATTATATTGTTTATGGATAGTTCTTCGTTAAGAATTGTGGATTGACAAATATCTAATAATTGTAGTATATTATTTACGCGATATGCTTGTTCATGTACGGGTGATATTGTAGCGTTTGTTTCGCAATATCCTAAAAGTCCTAAGGGTAATGTTACTTGATACGGTGTATTGTTATACACATGTAGCAAAATGATGTCTGAATTCGTATTTTTCAAATATTTTATAGATGAAATCGTGATTTTGAAAAATTTATGAATAGGTTTTAAACTCAAAGTCTGACATAAAGAGTTGTTGTTTACTTTGATTTTTATCATATTGGTGAACTTGTTTTATTGAAAAATTATATATATTTCCTGATAGTGGTTTCAGGTGTTTCCGTTGTTGGTTATAAATTGGATAAAATTTTGAAAATAATGGTGGTTGTTTATTTAATCTTTGAAAAAATGTTAGAGCTGTATTTTTTGTTTTTGTGTACTTATCTTTGATTAGTATTTTACTATTCAAGATGTTAATTGTTGGTATATATTTCGAGATAAATGGTATGCCAATGATATTGTGTTTAATATCAGTAATATGAAATATTTGTTTAAATGGTTTGTTTAGAATTTTGTTTTGCTCCATTGTTCTTGTGGGAAGGAGGAATAATTGGACTTTTTCCATAATTTACTAATGTTGATCCTTGTGCTGTTGCTAGTTTACTAGTGGTTGCAAGAGGCGTTAATTTTGTGTGTAATGTTTTGATTTCATTCCATGTGGGAATGTTAATTATGTTTGATTCTGATCCTGAATCAATTAAAAAATCAATTTCAAGATCTGGTGGTTGAAATTCTTTGTTTCTTGGACTTTCTAAAAGAAATGGTATTGTCCAAATTTTTTCTTTGGGTTGTTCTTTTTGTACATTTTGGTAAATATGATTTGTATTTAAGCATTTTGTTTTGTCATTTTCATTGGGTTTATTTACGGTGTTGATTTTGTTTACTTCTTGTGCAGTTTGTGTAGTATTGATGGGTTCAATATAATAATTGTGAAGGAGTTCCAATTGGTTTTCATATAATAATGTAATGTAAAAGGTTGTTCATATATAATAGGTTCGTAGTCGTTTTCGACTGCTATCATATGTATGGAGATAGTGTTTTCTGTATCACTTTCTGTGTCTGATGATCCACAGTTTATTTGATTTAGTTGTAGTTCGTTATTTCCTGTGTCGTCAATACCTGGGGGGTCTAATGTTGTTTCTTCATTTGATTGTACTTGATTAATATGTCTTTGATGTTTTGGTGTACTACTTCTGTATCGATGTTTAGAATTAGTATAATGGTTATTATTCCTATGTGGTGATTGGGAATAATTTCTATATTGATTATTATAACTTGAATTTCGATTTTGTGAATTATTCCGTGATCTGTTTTGATAATTGTCATTTGGTCTGTGATAGTTTGATCTGTTATATGAGTTATTTCTTGATCGATTGTTCGGGTAATTCTGATTTCGATTGTTCGAATAACTTCTATTTCGATTATGTGAATAGTTTCTATTTCTGTTATATGATGAGATTCGTGATTGATTATTGGAATAGTGTTTATTTCTTGGGTTTGATTGGGAATTGGATCTAGAAACAAATTGTGTTGCATTTGAATTTGATCTCGTATAGTTATTTTGACTATTTGATCGATTATAATGATTTTGTGAAGAATTCTGTGTATTTCTTCGTTCTGGTGATCTTCCTCTATAACTTGAGTTATATGGTGATTGATTCCTTGTGTAATTGGTGTTGTTCGGAAGTGGTTTTCCTGAACTGTTGTTACTGTATACATTTTTGTTTGGTAGATTTTGATCTTTCTTCATATATTGATAGAATGATTTATTTGGTTCTTTATACTTTTGAGGTTTGTTTTGGTTATCTTGTTGTTTTTGTCTACATTCGGAAATACTATGTCCGTATCGTCGGCAATAATTACACCATTTTTTCTAAGATGGTTTGCCTTTAAAATTTGGGTGTTTTTCATAAATATTTAGTATTTCAGTGATTTTTTCAACTAGGTCTGTATCTGATTCCTGTATGTTATTGATATGTGTAGTGTTTGTTTCAATTCGATTAACATATTGTAGTTTTAGATTTTCTGTTTCTTCAAGTTTCATTGTGATTTCCGCTTGCTCTAGTTTGTCTACTAGTTTTTGAAAATCTAAATCTGGCTCTCGAATTGAAGAAGGATGAGATGCTCTCTTTTTTATTGCTATTTTCCTTAATTGAGGTGTTAAGGTCATCATTAAAATTTCTGTCATTTTTGTGTTTTCATGGTCATGTGTATTAAGTGAATATGCTTTTTGAACTAGTGTTTCGATACGTACTGCTAATTGTTTGATGGTTTCATTTGGTAATCTGCGAATTTCAATACATAAAACTCTTTGGTGTTGTTTACTTCTTTCGGAGTCAAACATTTTTGAAAATTCTTGTGTAAATCTTTTCCAGTCTGATTTTATTTCTGTAGGTAATACTGAAAACCATTTTTGAGCTGCGCCATCTAAAGTTGTTTGTATCAACGCTGTGCGTCGATGTATCCAATTTTGATGTAGTGGCGTATTAAGTGGTTCAGGTCCTATATTTAAAATTAAATTTGCTGTTACTGCATTTAAATAATCTTCTACAGAGTATTCAGGGTCTGTTCCTGTGAATACCATTAGTGGTTTATTTGATGTTATTGATGATCCACCCATAAGGTATGGATTCATTGTCATCTGTAGTGATTCTGCGGCATTTGGCATTTGTGAAAAATTTGAAAGTTGATTTTTTGTTATTTCGTGTTGTTGAAGGTAATATGGGAGTGGTATTTCATTTTGCATTTGAGTTGGTTGATACGAGTGCATAATCAGTGAGTTTTGTGGTTGAATTGGTTGAAAAGATTGTGTATTAGTTGGATTTGGCATTTGTATTGGTTGTTGATTTCGTGTATCTGTTGGATTTGGAGAAAAAATTCTATTATATGTAAAAGGTTTTTGCGCTCTTTGTTTGCGATATTCTTGGGTATACGGTGCAAAAATATCTGGTTGTAAATAATCATCATCAGATGATAAGTAATCCGTATGATGAGGTGCTTGCTTCTTATTTTTATTTTGTTGAAAGAATGGTTAATTTTCACTACGATCCTGTGGAGGATGTGAATTAGTTCGAAAATTTACTGAGTTGGTTGTTGTCATTGGGTTATCCCAATAGTTGTGAGAACATACATGATTATTATTAGTTTTTCGTGGGGGATAGTTTGTTTTTGACGAATGTGCATAATTATATTTGTGTTCTGCAAAAGTGTTTCTTGTGAACGTTCTTCGTGTTTTTGACGGTACTGTCATAGGTCTATATGTTTGGTAATCCATATGTGTATATTTTGGAGCAACCGAAGGTTTAACGGTTGATTGTAAGGTTACTTGTGCCAGTGAAATGTTTGTATTTTTTTGTGTTGTTAAATTTGGATGTATCGGTGAAATACTTTGTTGTGTAGTTGTTGTTGTTTGAACGATTTCTTCGTTTATGAAGTGTGATGGTGTTTGGATATCTTGTTGTGTAAGATTCCGAGTTCCATTAAGGTTTTCATTGTGTATGACGGTCGAATTTAAACTGTTATTTCGCGTATCAGGTAAAAATTTATTGTAGTTTAATGGTGTTGCATCAATGGTCAGTGGTACTACTTTCACATAATCTCTTTGATAAGATATTGTACTTATTGCTTGACTTGAGATTGATCGTGGGATATTTATAAATGCATGATGAGACCATTCAGGGTCCCAAACGTAGTCTGACTGTTCTGTGATGGCAGTATCATCATTTGGATTTTGAGGTCTGAAATTTTTTCTTGCTTGTGAGATTAAATCTATATTATGTGTGAAATAATCTATTATAAACCATGCCAAAATTTTTTGTAAGTCATGTTTTGTGTGTCGTGAAACCTCGTCTTTAATGAAATTTTCTTTGATTATATGTATAAAAGTTGAAATTAATGTGATTTTATGTCGTACTTTTGTATGTTTGGATGTTTCAGTTGGTGAGATACTTTGAAATTCTGTTTTTTCTAATATAGAAATATAGCTATTTATTATTGCGAAAACTTCGTTAGTAAATATGGAGTTTGCTCTTTGTGAATTATGGTATTGTATGCTTTTAATATATTCTAAGAATACTTTTGAAAATTCTAGTTCAAGATCGTCTGTTTGAATTACTTATTTACGATGATTCGGATTTGGTGTGCTGAATTCTATTGTGTAGATTCCATATTGTTGTGTTAAATTACATATATCTTTCAGATAATGTTCAATAATTTGTCTTTTGTTTTTTACATCTGGGAATTCTGCTTTGCATGGGCTGATTCCCGGTTCATACAAATTTACGAGTAAAATCTTGCAAAAATCATGTTGCCCTCTATTATCGGGTGCATCTATGAGGAAGGGGTAAACCTCATCGTCATCTGGACTATCGTCATTTTGAGTGTGGCTCATTTTTTCGTTTAATGACTGTTAATATATAACTATCGATGTGTCTAATTGGTTGATTCCAATTATTCAAGTGTACTGGTTTGTGTTTTTATTGCTTTTTTATTCTTCTTTTTCCTCTTTTTGATGAATTTGAAGTTGTTTCTGAATCGGAAAAATATAATTGATCGTGAATGGGACAATTTTTATCAATTGATTCTTTTAATTTGTATAGTTCGTCTAAACTGTTGGCTTCTGATTCAGAAAATGCGTTTCTATTTTTTGAAAATCTTTTTCGTGTGATTTGTCTTCGTTTGTTTATAATTTTTTTTATTGTTTGTCGTTTTGTTCTAATGTATCCAACTGTTTGTGTGTGAGGAGTGATTGCAAGATCGTATTTTTGGTTATCTATTTCACAGTTGTGTAAAACGATTGTTTGTATATTTCCTAGATTTTTGAATGACATAAGGTTTAGGATGAGGGATGCAAAAAGTTGTTAGATGATTTCTATTTTCTTAAACTGTTAGTCCTTACGATTTTTTGATTAGCTTAACCTGGGTCTTTTTGTTCAGGGTTGGAGAGAAAAGTATATCGATTCCGAGGAATAATTTTTTACTTTCTCGTGGCTAGTATAAGCTAAGGTGTTAACGTACTTAATCTTACTTAGGGGTAGTGATTGTGTTCAAGGGTTGGAGAATAGTAAATCGATCCACAAGGTTCAGGTATAATTAGAACGCAAGTAGTTCGTTAGATACTATTTTAAACTTACTAAGTCTAAGATTTATCCTGGGTCTGGTAAGAGGAGGGTTCAAGTGAAGGATGAATAACCGAAGTTCTTCACTGTTTATCTTAATTTGAATGGTTAGTTTTATTTAAAAGTTTCTATTAATCTTGGGTCTTTTGGAAGGGTTGGATAGTGAATCGACGTTTGAGGTCGTTAGACACTTGCTAAGTGGGTAGGGGGAGAACAAAATTGTTCTTTTTGATCCAAGGATAGGCCTTGATGATCAGGTTTTAAATTTAGTGAAATAGAAAATTAATTAAGATCCAAGGATAAGCCTTGATGATCTGATTTTAAAATTAAGTGAATTTAAGTTTAAAAAGGTTTAAATTTATTTAAGAAAAAGATTTAGTATTTTAATGATATTAGTGAGCTTATGATTGCTGTTATGTTTAGGTGATGAAGCTGGGACAACAGATGATTTTATGATTACAAACAATTTATTGTCATGCTACTAATTTTTATTTTGATTTTCAATAAATATTTTTCAAACATGTTTTATATAAGACTGCAGAAATTAAGAAAACGATCTGAGATATTTTTTATCAATCGTTATTGTATATTAATAATTTTGTTTAGCGCCTGAAATGATCATGAAAATTGACTTCAAAATTTTATGTTTGCAAATGAAAATCTAAATTCATTGCTAATAAGATTCTAAATATAAAAGTTTGTGTTGGCTTTTGCCGTACAATCATAAAACTATATGGTAAGTTTATACTTTGTCGTATGTCGTCTCTTGTTCGAGGTCTTCTTACAATTCCGGGTAGTTCTGTTATCGTTCGGAATATGGGCTCTGATCTATTGAGTCGTAGAGACATTTCGATTAAATTATTATCGTATAACATTTTAAAAATGTTTTGTCTAAATTCTAATCTATTTTTGGTTAAATCTAAGCTATTAAGGTCTTATTCGAGACTTATGGTCGCACCAGATGAGTTAGGACCGATGTGGTTAACTCATAGAGTAATTTTGGATAGGGTACACCGTCTGCTCGTCACGCTATCTTATTTTCGGCCGGATAGATTCGTGCAACTTCTTAGTCTAATACCGATCCTAATCTTACTCTTATACTTTCTAGTCTCTGGGTGTTTAACTAGTCTCTGCTAGGCTCAATAGATCTAGAGTATACTGGTTTATTGCGGCTGCTGAAGTTCTCTTGGAGAGACAACTAATTTCTAAGTTAAATTCAAATCTCTCTGGTGCTGAAATTACAAGTAATTTCAGCACTTACAAATAAGTGGGTTGTTAGTTAGATGAATCATGATTGGTTAATATTAAATACTTTACAGTGGTAAAATATCTAATTTATCCAATCATAAAATATAGTTTAGATCAGGTTCCAATATCTTTAAGAATCTAAACAATCGAAGCATTCTAGTTTTTAGGTCAACCAAATCTCTTTCGAAAAAAAAAATTTGCCTTGTAGTGGTCGTATAGATTAATAAATCTTGATGCATTGGTTTATTAATAAATTCGGCGTTAATTTAAATTTGATACATCTTTTCTCCTGAAAGACGTTTTTGTAGCAACTCGCAACATTGTATCAAGAGTTTGGCACAAAAGGTACCGAAGCAACTTTGTTCTGGGCGTAATTTAAAGATCGAGTTTTTTTTACAAACCATCCTGTCCTCAATCCAAGCAAGCCGAACTAAAATAGTAGTGTATTAAACATTGAAACCCGCTTTGAGAGTGAGAAATGACCCGGCAGACCTTTTTATTTTGAGGGTTTCTGGTCTCACCTTACTTGAAAAAAAAAACGGCAATTAAAAAAAACTGAAGCAACTGTTTGAGTGAAACAAAATATGAGCTGTGAAGATCACTTAAGTGCTCGCGTTTCTTTTTAAAGGTTGCTTTTGTTGTAAGTCGTGAAGTTAACTGTGAGATCCAAACGTTTATAACGCATCAAAGCGTCTTCATTTTTTTCTTTGTCTTTGATTTTTTAGATTTGCTGGCTTCCTGTACGATGAGGGAAAGCCTGCTTCCTTAGGGTTTTATCAGCATAACTTGGCAATAGTGGGACAACCGCTGATAGAAACACTCCAGAATCATATCATCGATTGGATTTTAAGTCTTTTTGATCTAACCGAAATAGATACTCCTCATTGCTTTTTCTGCAGCTCACTTGTGCAATATGCGCCCCATATCTTTCATTTATAAGTTTGCTTGGCTGATTTTCTTGTTGCCCGGGTTTTTGAGTCTGAGAAAAACTGAACTTGCCCTTCTATTTGCACGGGTGGCGCAAATCATGGCTTTGCACGGGTGACGCAAATCACTACTGAAGCTCAACTTTCCGGCAACAGTGTTGTCTTCTTGTTTGAAGGAAGATAGAAGCGCTCTCGATAAATTAATTCTGTTTTTTTTCTTGTGGTCTGATAGTGCCACTGTGTTGTAATGGCTCAAATACGTTGATAAAAATTGGAAAAAACTATAACAATTTGTTCAAGGATTCAAGCTTCCTGCTAGAAAATGTATGGTTGTTCACACTAAATCTGGATGTTCTTATCAAAATCATTTGTAACTGCGGAAGAGACAATAGATCTTTGCATATAGAAACCGGCGGATGACACAATGGATCTTTTGATACTTTGTAACGAGTAATTTAAAAACCCATTGAGAAGAAAAACAGTTTTTTCTTTGCATGAGATGGTTACTTCAAGCCAAGGTTATTGCCAAAATACAAATGCTTCCTCGGGTCTACCGCTCAAGTTACAGCTTCAATCGAATTAGTACTTGGTTAAAAAGCTAAACCCGTATAAAAAGTTTAGCCGTATTGTTGGTCACTGACATTTTATTTGCCCTAGAGGTCTCATTGGTTCCACGTGACGATTTTAACGCTAAGTCGAATTAACTTTCAATTTTAAACAACCAGTTGCCGAGGATTTTTGTCAGTTGATGGTGAAATTGATTCTGAGACGTCTGCATTTTGCAAATAACCTTTAAACCTTTTTTTTGGTCATAATCAACTTTTATTTTGTCGGGATCGTTCGCGAGCGATCATATGTAAATTTAAAGCTGTTAGTTGGTTTGGAGAACACTTATAACAGGCACTTCACATCCCATGTTATCCAATGATTCTCTCAACCGCCAATGTTAATTTGGGAAAAGTAGGGTGGAATAATGTGGTCCTTTTTATTTATTTGCTTGCCTCGTTAGTGAAAAAAAGAAAGGCTTTCCTGTTCACCTGCGTTACTACCCGTGCTGCGTACATCGGAACTGATTCGTCTATGGACACGAGGATTGCATCGTGGGCTTAAAAGATGTATCACCACCACAGTACGCCATATGTCGTGTAGTCGCACAAATCATAAAACATTGCAGGCAGACAAAGCTTTTCTGTTCTTTGTAGAAAACTGAAACAAACAAGTTTCCTTTGTCTTGTCCATAGGGGGATTATGCGGAAATAAAAACATCAAGGGGCATCTCATCACTTTGGAAACTGTGTGTTAAATGTTGGTACGCAGCTGTAAACATGTGTTCTACGACATCATTGGTACAAGTAAGTTAACGATTAAGGTATAAGCAACCACACTTTGTTCAAGGGAGCACAGGTTAAATGCTCGTCCAAGAACTCCTGTCAGTTACGACGCAAATGAATTGAAGCCGTTAATACTCACTCACTTTCTCTAGGTTGAGCATTTCATCGCCAAAACTTCATGATAACGTTGACCACTGACAGAGATTAAGGGCACTAAACTCTAATCCGTGTACTTTTTCTCACTCGGAGTTCCCATGACCTCAACGAGTCCTTTAGTAAGTCCCATAGTAAAATCGGGTCCGGTTCTTTCCTCTCAGGGGCTTTAATATTGCTGAACATTTAATAAAAACGTAACTGCTCAATGAGTTTGAACTAAAAAGCAGTAAAAAAAAGTCGCTGTAGTATAGTTGTATGCGTAAAGCGTTCTGAGCAGTTTTGTGTGGTTTCGATTTTAATTTTGGTAGTTTCCTTCAAACATAACAAACCTGGTAAATTGTTGTCGAACTAGAAATATCTGTCGTACTAATAATCTGGTCCTACCCTCTGCAAAAACTTTTTGTTTTCGTTTCTACTTACGATTTAGTCAAAAAACGGCCTTGTTTGATGTTGCTTGCCTTTTTTGTCATCCAAATGCTCTGAAATATTTTTCGTTTTGTTACCCTGGTTCTTCTTACAAACGGCCTTGTTTGATCTTGATTGACATTTTTTGTCATTCAAAGTATTGTTTTGCCAAAATTGTGAAAATGAGGATCGCTTAAATTCTCGATGCTGTTAAAAATTGAAGCCTAATTGAGTTTTTTTTGGCCACTTGTGCTGAGAAAATTTTGCTTTCCGTCTGTTTCAGCGGCCTAGTTTTTGCATAAAGTGCTTCGAGCAGCGCAGGTATCGAAGTTCATAGAAATTTTACACAAAACAAAATTGTTGATAATCTTTGAATATTCGGCGGCTGAAACTTTTTAAGATTACACCGTGTGTCTTTTAGTTCAGTTTGAAATAAGTCAATCAAGATGTTGGGTTCAAAAGCTAAAAGCAAAAAAATAAAAATTATACTATAAAATTGAATTTTGGTTCTATGGTGGTTACCCGGTTGACTTACATACAAAAAAACTTATCATACAATATCAAATACTGTGAAAACTGTAAGATAAGCATTTTTCCATACGAAGAAAAATTATGAAATCCTTCAAATTCGTTCTCAAACTATTTTGAATTAAGTCCTGGGTTAAAAACAACGCTAGGGTTGACAATTCAAGACAACACTTGTGTAACTAGCATTTATTACGTCCAGAAATTTGTCTGACCTCTCTACGATATGAATTTTTCTTGCTTTAGGAAGCTGCGCGAGTAACAGTTGTTTTTTTGTTGTTGAACTGAATGACTAGCTTTTTTGCATCATGAAAATGCGTGACGAGCACTTTCTGTTAATATCCAAGTTTTTTGAAAAAATGTTTGAGATTCGCTGTAAGTTTTTAAATTCATTTCTGAACACAAATTCTAATATTTTGTTTCTAATAACTTGTGTCCGTCTGAAAAATTTCTCTTTTTTTGAAAAATTGTGTGTTTGTTAATCGCAGCCTGTTTTTTCGACAATCCTTAAATTTCGTTTAGTCTGGAAATAATCATGTAAGGAACCTTAAATTAGGCAATTCAAACTTCACACAAAACCATAATTCTGATTTTTTTATTGTGCCTAGAATTTTTCAGCAACTGAAAAAAAAGTGCCCCAATTTTGGATTTGTTATCGAATGAAAATGCAGGATGGATTTGTTCTTCAAAAAATATGTAAATGAAATTTAAGGACTGTCAAAAATAACATCACTCTTCAAGTATAAGTTGTAAAAATTTTCAGTTTTAGTTTTGAATTTTTTTTTGATGCAGAAGAGAGTGCCATTTTTGAAAAAAAAACTAGTTTTACATTTTTAAAAGTTTGAAATTGTAATAATAGCGTTTTTCATTAAATCCTTATGCCAAAATGTCGGACTATCAACTTCGTTATATGGAGATTAACGCAGGATTATTGCGGAACGAAAAATCTTTGGCTTACCAAAAGTTGAAAATTTTTTATTGTGCGTGGAAAATGTCTGCCATAAATTTTTCATGAATGAAAATTGTAAAAAAAAACATGAAAAGAATAAGAGGAATCAAAAGTTACAATTTTATTACACTTGTACCAAAAAGTATCACTTTTATATTGTTTCTGAAGACAAAGGATGCTATAAAGAATCACAATATTCTACAAAAACAAAGTACATTTTGTTGATACACTCTCCCGAAGACTTTATTTTTGGGATACAGCAGTCCCATGTGGATCAAAAAATAGCCACAATATAGTACAATTAAATCCTGACGAAGATAAATACTATCTTCTCACACCATATCCTACACTTAGGCAACCATAAAAAAAGTTCTCACCCAAAAGTATTACAGCTATTGCCCGCAACCCAAATATTGATTTACAATCAATTGGCATATATTCTAAATCTGACATACAACGTCACATTCGTACACAACAACTTCAAGAATAACTAACAAAAATGGACACAATACAACGACAATCCATAGATCGAAATCTATGCAAACTTGCAGAAACAGCAGGCTTTTCAGACATATACGCTCAAGGCTACAGCGGATATTTTAAAGATATAAAAGATTACGTTTACTTAAATGGCGAAAAATAAAGACCACAAGATATATCACCGTTGATCAAGATATTGAAGCCGTTAATACTCACTCACTTTCTCTAGGTTGAGCATTTCATCGCCAAAACTTCATGATAACGTTGACCACTGACAGAGATTAAGGGCACTAAACTCTAATCCGTGTACTTTTTCCCACTCGGAGACGCCCATGACCTCAACGAGTCCTTTAGTAAGTCCCATAGTAAAATCGGGTCCGGTTCTTTCCTCTCAGGGGCTTTAATATTGCTGAAAATTTTATTTTTGGGATACAGCAGTCCCATGTGGATCAGAAAATAGCCACAATATAGTACAATTAAATCCTGACGAAGATAAATACTATCTTCTCACACCATATCCTACACTTAGGCAACCATAAAAAAAGTTCTCACCCAAAAGTATTACAGCTATTGCCCGCAACCCAAATATTGATTTACAATCAATTGGCATATATTCTAAATCTGACATACAACGTCACATTCGTACACAACAACTTCAAGAAAAACTAACAAAAATGGACACAATACAACGACAATCCATAGATCAAAATCTACGCAAACTTGCAGAAACAGCAGGCTTTTCAGACATATACGCTCAAGACTACAGCGGATATTTTAAAGATATAAAAGATTACGTTTACTTAAATGGCGAAAAATAAAGACCACAAGATATATCACCAATAAACTTTTTTAGTTTTGTAAATTTGAAAAACGAACTTCCTGCCTTTTTAGGATGGCCCTACTACATCTTAGAAAAATTGACTATATTATACGCAATGTTTAATTTTCTTGGATTTCTTTTCTCTCTCTTAAAAGGAATCTACAAAACATGCGCAATACACACACAAGTAAGCAAACAAGCAAGCGTAGCACGCAGACTTTTTGCAGGATTTTTTGGAATATTTTCTACATCAATCAATAAAATACTTTTAGAGGCTCAAATAAAAGAATACAATACCACGCTATCAGCAACACCAAACACAAAAGACGAAGCACGAAACAATACGAATACAACGCCTTCAGCAACACAATTACAAAACCTAAACCAAGACCATCCCTTATCATTGGTACCGCGAAAATTCAGAAGTATAGCCGTAACAGATTTCATAACTTCGAAATCTAAATATCAACACAGCCCGATTGAACAAATAATAACCCAACAACCCAGTATAGAAGACACATAGGAACAAATTGTAGAACAACCACATAGCACTAACTTTCGTTCTCAGAACAACCATCTTTTCAGCCCACGATGAGCGCCAAGTTGGATCCCTCCATCGATCAATTTCCCACCCAGCCAACCTCCAGAACAAACACTCCCATCATCCACTTTTTTTCCCCGCCTCAATCACTTCATCATAACACTTCATCCAGCATGGAATCAGACACAAGTTCAAAAGCATGGAATCAGACACAAGTTCAAAACCCTCTCTCCACATTATACCCCTTCATAAAACCCATCGTCCTCATCAAACCCATCCTCCAGTACAACCAGAGCTTACCGAACCTTTAAGAGGAAGTTCCCGAATACTCCATTCCCATCTAACCCAGGAACATCCACAATATTTGTCAATCATCCACTTCACACTAACACTTCCACTAAAAATTTCTTCGAATATGTCTACCCTTTTTCCCACAATACACATACTTCCATTCAGACTCCAATGACGAGAGACCCAATTATGTAAACGAGCACGTATTTTACCCTAAACTTTCATGGACATCATTCTGCCACTTTACTAGTCCATTATCACTGCCACTATATAACACCCCTCATGGCAATAAAATGTGCAGCACCCAATTCTACCTTCTAACAACAGCACTAACCCCGAAATAATTCACACCGATAGGATACACGCAAACACTTATATAGCACTGAAGAGCACAACCTTATTAAAGCACTCGAATTGCTTTGGCCACTTCTGCAAACTAAACACATCATTCGTTTGCTAGCTAAACTACTAACCTCATCAGACATCATCCACGACGTTTTTCACCATGGATTTTTTACCGACGATTAGGTAATATGAATTAAATAATTTACTAATAAACTCGAACAAAAATAATCATTCTTCATAAATACTTTCTTTTTTTTAGGCACGATCTTCAATCATCTACAAAACAAAAAGCGAAATAAAAAACAGGAAACTTTTTCTAGATTCATAAATATTCATTAACCAATTTCAGTTATTAGGCAGTAAAATTCTCCCGTACAAAGCAACAAATTAATATAAAATCGTTTCCCCAATGCAGTAAATCTACATACAATTGAAAAAAATAATAATTTCAACCCCCAAATCAAGCAGTAAACTTCGTAATTTTGAAGAAGTAAATTAATAAAAATTGTCCCTAAATTGCAAACAGCAGTACTAACCTTTTCAAAGACGCTTTTGTATTTTCACTCGTCCTTAAATTCTATCCAAAATTGCACAGTTCGCCGACAAAAAATTGTTTAAAATAATGATTTTAAGTTTTAACTTTCACTGATAACAACTCTAACAATTCTTATATTATTTCGAACTTTCCTTTAACCCTGTTGGAAAGGAATTATTTAATAATCCAAACTAACCAACGCAAGCTTACTAAACACCACAAACCACAACCTAACAGCACGACAAAGAAAAAAAAACCACAGTACCCAAACTGGATTAACATCAGCTTAGAACTGGATAAATTATTCTTTTGAAGACTACTTTCAAGTCTGAACACAAAAGAACAAAACACCAAAAAGTCGAAAGACAAACCCAGAACAAACAATTTGTTTTTTGAGAAAAAGGAATAACTAAGACAACAAAAGAAATCTCAAGTAATGAAAAAATAGCACGAAAAAGTGAACTAAAACAGAACCCTCCAAAAAAGAGAGCATAAAATTATACCTTCACTCCTGACCTAACCCACCAGAAGAGGACGTCCTAAGCATGCTCTATAGCCGGCCTCACCCACCGTCCTACATCCACGCTTTATGACACCCACGACTCTATTTTTGACGAGAGTTACTCAAGTGTGAGTAGCTCTTAAAAAAAACCGAACTAAATGACAACGCTTTCCGATAAAAACTAATACAAGATCATGACTAAAAAACAAGATTAACAAAGATTTATATATGTTAATAATACAATGCAATATATAGATAATATACAGCCCAAAGACGAGCAGCAAGGAACTTGGCGACCCAATCACACTCCAACTACGGAATGGCAAACCCACCTGACATGCTGCCTACAATCACTACACTCAACGGATTTAAAGTACGACTTGGCATCGCAGCGAAGGAAAACCATTGCAACAGAACAATGGCCATCTCGATGTTCAAGTATACGTACAGATCCAAGTCACCAGGCACTTCATCCAAAGTCGAACTACATGCCACATCCGAACAAGATTGAGAATAGCAATGTAGAATAGCACTGTTCCTATTCTCTAAAATCAATCAGATCAACACTCATTACAACCAATCAGAAACCAAAATACGATCTCCCGAAACTATCGTGATAACATCTCTTCTTCCAAACACGAAAAAAAGAATATGCTCGCATCCTCTAAATAAAAACACCATCATACATCCTACACTACAATAGAACCTTAAAGAACTAAAACTCTCTAAACCCCGAATGGGTGGAACCAGATCTAAACTAGTATATATCATTGGTTATTATTATGATATTTTATCTCTAAAAAATATTAAATACTAAGCAATCATACTCCATCAAACTAACAACCTATTTATTTGTAAGTTGAAACTACTTGTAGTTTCAACACCAGAACAATTTGAATTAAACTGAGAACACAGTTGTTCTTATTATGGAACTAACTCGCGTAAACCGGTGTACACTAGATCTATTGAGACTAGGAGATATAAGAGTAAGATTAAGATTGATGTTAGACTAAGAAGTTGCACGAATCTATCCGGCCGAAAATAAGATAGCGTGACGAGCAGACGGTGTACATTATCTGAAATTACTCTATGAGTATAGTAACCAATACATAACTCAAGTTTTAGCCTTGCGTGATAATTCTCTTGTTTGTTTTTTGGTAGAGGTTTTGACCCCCTTTTCAGAAAATTTCTGCGATCAAAAAACGGATCTACTTAACAATCTCACCCCCCTTTTGTATCTACTAAAGAATCTCCGCCCCTTCCCTTTCTTGAAAGAGGGGGAGATTGTTAAGTAGATCCCAAAAAACAGCAAAAAACAGTAAACTTAGCCAAAAATAGAATGCGTAAAAAACGTAGCGCTCTCGGCCTGACTAAAATAGAATTTGAGTCAAAATTAGGCCGACAGGTTTATTTGCGTGGTTAAAGCAATTTTAATTTAACTTATACGCTGCAATTCGTGAATCTTATAAGTGAGCAGCTTCCATTTTCTCGTAAAAAACGCTAATGAAGCTATCGTCTGTGCAAACTTGTTGCATCACGCAAATATACTCCTCTACCCTCCAAGCTCCGTGATTAATTTGTTGATGAGTACTTAACAATGCTGGTCGTACTTTTTGATCCCAAAGCCATTCAATTCCATATAATAGTACAAAACTAGTGTGAGTTTTTTTTCATAATATCTTTTGATGATTGTGATATTTTTGAACTAAAACGTTATAGAGATACAATCAACACTATCTCATTTTTTCACCAAATGCTTACCGATGATATCTTTAAGAATCTAAACAATTAAAGCATTCTAGTTTTTAGGTCAACCAAATCTCTTTCGAAAAAAAAATTGCCTTGTAGTGGTCGTATAGATTAATAAATCTTGATACATTGGTTTTTTATTAAATTCTGCGTTACTTTAAATTTGATACATCTTTTCTCCTGAAAGACGTTTTTGTAGCAACTCGCCACATTGTATCAAGAGTTTGGCACAAAAGGTACCGAAGCAACTTTGTTCTGGGCGTAATTTAAAGATCGAGTTTTTTTTACAAACCATCCTGTCCTCAATCCAAGCAAGCCGAACTAAAATAGTAGTGTAATAAACATTGAAACACGCTTTGAGTGTGAGAAATGACCCGGCAGACCTTCTTATTTTGAGGGTTTCTGTCTCAAATTACTTGAAAGAAACGGCAATTAAAAAAAAACTGAAGAAATTGTTTGAGTGAAACAGAACATGAGCTGTGAAGATCACTTAAATGCTCGCGTTTCTTTTTAAAGGTTGCTTTTGTTGTAAGTCGTGAAGTTAACTGTGAGATCCAAACGTTTATAACGCAACAAAGCGTTTTCATTTTTTTCTTGGTCTTTGATTTTTTAGATTTGCTGGCTTCCTGTACGATGAGGGAAAGCCTGCTTCCTTAGGATTTTATCCGCATAACTTGGCAATAGTGGGACAACCGCTGATAGAAACACTCCAGAATCATATCATCGATTGGATTTTAAGTCTTTTTGATCTAACCGAAATAGATACTCCTCATTGCTTTTTCTGCAGCTCACTTGTACAATATGCGCCCCATATCTTTCATTTATAAGTTTGCTTGGCTGATTTTCTTGTTGCCCGGGTTTTTGAGTCTGAGAAAAACTGAACTTGCCCTTCTATTTGCACGGGTGGCGCAAATCATGGCTTTGCACGGGTGACGCAAATCACTACTGAAGCTCAACTTTCCGGCAACAGTGTTGTCTTCTTGTTTGAAGGAAGATAGAAGCGCTCTCGATAAAATAATTCTGTTTTTTTCTTGTGGTCTGATAGTGCCACTGTGTTGTAATGGCTCAAATACGTTGATAAAAATTGGAAAAAACTATAACAATTTGTTCAAGGATTCAAGATTCCTGCTAGAAAATGTATGGTTGTTCACACTAAATCTGGATGTTCTTATCAAAATCATTTGTAACTGCGGAAGAGACAATAGATCTTTGCATATAGAAATCGGCGGATGACAAAATGGATCTTTTGACACTTTGTAACGAGTAATTTAAAAACCAGTTGAGAAGAAAAACATGAGATGGTTATTTCATGCCAAGGTTATTGCCAAAATACAAATGCTTCCTCGGGTCTACCGCTCAAGTTACAGCTTCAATCGAATTAGTACTTGGTTAAAAAGCTAAACCCGTATAAAAAGTTTAGCCGTATTGTTGGTCACTGACATTTTATTTGCCCTAGAGGTCTCATTGGTTCCACGTGACGATTTTAACGCTAAGTCGAACTAACTTTCAATTTAAAACAACCAGTTGCCGAGGATTTTTGTCAGTTGATGCTGAAATTGATTCTGAGACGTCTGCATTTTGCCCATAACCTTTAAACACTATTTTAGTCATAATCAACTTTTGTTTTGTAGTGATCGTTCGGGAGCGATCATATGTAAATTTAAAGCTGTTAGTTGGTTTGGAGAACACTTATAACAGGCACTTCACATCCCATGTTAACCAATGATTATGTCAACCGCCAATGTTTATTTAGGAAAAGTAGGGTGGAATAATGTGGTCCCTTTTATTTATTTGCTTACTTCGTTAGTGAAAAAAAAGAAAGGCTTTCCTGTTCACCTGCGTTACTACCCGTGCTGCGTACATCGGAACTGATTCGTCTATCGACAAGAGGATTGCATCGTGGGCCTAAAAGATGTATCACCACCACAGTACGCCATATTTCGTGTAGTCGTGTTGTGATTTATTTTTTTAATTAATACCTGTTAACCAATTTAGTTACGACCATTGGTCGATATGAGCGTTAGGTCAGTTGTCCTTTTAACGTTCTTAATTCACATACTTCCTTTTAATAGTTTTAGTATTTTTAAGTTTATGTACAGTTATTGTACATAGGTATATAGAATTAGAGTAGTTTATTATGGCGCAGTCTAATGATTCGAACGTGCGTGGAATTCCCCCCTTTTGGCCTAACCATACACTAGAGTCACCGCATGCCTGGACCCAATGGAGCGACCAATTTCAATAGGCGATCATTGCCAAAGAAAATCTGGATTTAGAGAGTCTGCATGGACCAGAGATACCAGAGCGCAAATACCAATTTTGGAACAAGCAACTGGCAGCGAGTCGGGCACGGAAAGAGCCAACAGAGAGAACAGGAACAAAAACGCGATGAAACAGTACGAATCCGCCGAAGAGAAGCGGATCAACGAAGAAAAGAGGAAATTTAATGGAATGAGACGAACGGAGGCGGACAAGAAACTGCGATCAATTTTATTTCTAGCCTTAGGGAGCGAAGGAAAAAATATTTTCACACAAAAGAATCCGAGAGTCAAGATTTTAGCAATAACCTTCTCCGAGTTCTGGACTCTACTAGACGCAGCATTTAACAAACCGCCGAACACTACGTTCGAAAAATATAGATTAATAAATCGGAAGCAGAAAACCGCGAGTCGTACGAACAATTCTGGGGAGCCCTGACGGATTTGGCCAGCACGTGCAATATCAAGGAATCTGACGAGGCAGAGTGGATAAGGGACATCTTCATCTGCAATATGAAGAACACAGATACCCAGAGGAAACTACTGTCAGCAACCATAAGCCCGTCGGAAGCACTTAATTAAGCTTTAATCGACAGAAAGGGATATTTTAATCACCAGAAATTGACAAATATGTCACGGTCGTCAACCAACGGGACAACTTTTAAATCTTTTAATAATCAGAATCAGATCAAAAAGGAACCGAGCCTAAACATTGAACGGAGTACATTTACGAAAGGGCACTTAAACGTTTGCTCAGCGAAGGACATAACCTGTAAAAAATGTAATTATAGAGGACATTTCGCCAAATTATGTAAATCACTATATCACGCAATAAGAGACCAACTGTAAATACTGTATCAGATAATTATGTAAATACCGAGAATTGTACATACGCACCTCCGGAAAATTCGTGGACGGAAGACCAAGAATCGTGTGATGTTATAAATGCGTGGAACGAGTACAGACAGAGTGACGATGACGATTTCTCGGTGTTGAGCGTTAGAACTATTTACGACAAAAACGGTCTCGAAACAAAGAAACTCCTGAACTTAGGCATCGGCTGGGATATGATTGTATATATGAACATACCTGTAGATTCAGCAAGCCCCGTAAGTTTTTAAAACAGAATGCATTACACGAAATTAAAGTGAGGTATCCGAACCTCAAGATACACCCAGTGGAGAAAAGGATAAAAGACTTATACTGAGGATTCACCAACGACACGATCAATATCTTGGGAAAAATAATTGTCAGAACACAGTACAATGGGTGGATCAGCGAAGAAACGCCGTTCTTCATAACCGGCGGACACGAACGAAACATCCTGGGGAACGAAAATTTACACAAGTTGGGCATAGAAGTGACACAGAGGAAATGCCCCCAAGCAATCTGCATGGTCAACCAACCCACACTCGAGAGTGAGTACAAAAACTTACCTTCTTTATCTTCTTTATCTTTTACTATTCACTAGGGTGGAGAAAATACCTAACGACCGAAAAGTAACACATTTTCACTCACCTTTTAAACCAATACAATCCAAAGGGAGAAGAGTTCCACTCTATATACTCGCTGGAGTGAACCAAGAATTAAAAAGAATGGAAACAGAAGGTCACATAATAAAATTGGAGAAATGCGACGAAGATTGTTTTATCAGCCCAATTGTAATTACTCGGAAAAGGATACTTCGATCAAATTTGCGTTAGACTCCAAGTTATTAAACGATCAAATTTTTAAAAATAAGTATCAAATGCCGAACATCCATGAACTGATTGAGAAAGTGGCTCTTCAAATTTCCGAAAAATCCAACGAGCGAGTTGGGTTTAGTAATCTAGACCTGAAAAACGATTATAGCCAACTCAAACTATGCGAACAAACAAGTAAACAGTGCAATTTTAGCATAGTAGGCGGTGAAACTACCGGAACGTATCGATTTTTAACGGGATTTTACTGACTGGGGGACATGCCAAATGAATTCCAGCGGGTCATGGACTCACTGTTGGAAAATATCCCTTTCACAAATTTTTACATAGACGACATCCTGGTAGCCTCGCGTGGATCCTTGGAAGAACACAAATCAATAGTGTATAAAATCTTATCAGTATTAGATAAGAACATCATGGCACTTAAATGGGGAAATGCGCATTTTTTAAATCAGATGTCGAATGGCTTGGCTTCAAAATTTGAGGCGATGGAGTACGACCGTTGGCCGGTAAAGCAGACGCAATAAAAAATTTGCCAACCCCTAAGAATATTTCCGAATTACGTTCATTTTTCGGCTCGATAAACTAATATGTGAAAGTCGTTCCTAAAATATCGACCTTAAGTTCTCCTCTTTGGCTACTAATAAAAAAAAATCGGTCTACAAATGGGACAATAACCATTCCATAGCGTTTGAGAAGTTAAAAGCGGAAATTGTAAATATCACAGAAATCATCCACTTTGATATAAAAGAGAAGACAAGACTGAAAACGGATGCATCACACAATTACAAGGCGACCAGTGGAAAACAATCGCGTTTGCATCCAGATTTTTAAATAACCATGAAATGAAATATTCTACAAACAAATTGGAGTTGCTGGGAGTCGTATGGGCAACTGAACACTTTAGAAACTACCTGTAACGAACTGAATTTCAAATAGTAACAGACCATAAAGCATTACTATCAGCATTTTCAGAAAATCATGGAATCAAAACGATGCATAGTCGATTGACCCGTTGGGCGAACAGACTTTTACCATTCAATTTTAAGATTTCGCATTTACCAGGAAAGGACATGGGCTTTACAGACCTTTTATCTAGACTTCCTTTGGGCAAAGCCCTCCCAATTTCCCATTATGACGACGAATTTGTAGTCGCTTCAATCGACAAAATTCAGAACATTTTATTGAATAAACAATATTCTAAAATTGTTAATGTAAATACTGTAGATAGACCAGCGGTCGCTGTAAATACTAATTTTTGAGTTACTACAATCCAGTCGGGAAACGAAAATGCAAGCAACGTGATTGGTCAGAATCGATTGAATAGCTCTTTAGCTTTACTTAATCTCAAAATTATTGCTGCTATCATATCTTGTATCACTCAGTCAATCAAAATTTGTCACAATCTTCACTCTCGGACAAAAAAATGTACTACAAATTGTCAACCTGTCGATAATTCGAAATTTAATTTTAAAAGTATTACCTTTATGGACAAAGTTCTGTTACACTTTTTATTAGAAAACAGACAATTTATACCATCCAGCAAGAAACGACTAGAATTTCCAATGGATAAAGTGAATGAACCACTACTGATTATCCCAGAAGAACATAATATTGCCCTCAAATTCAGAGATGACCGACTTTCACCCGACCACGCGGACCTCGTAAGAAGATAAAAGGTGGAACTAAACTTACCAATTTCCCCGATTCGCCCTGAAAACCACTGCTCAAGAAATTGCTTCAGATTATGACCAGGGAAGATAAGGTGCTGTGGGACTTGAACGAGACAATAAAGATGAATCGACCAATGGGCCTACACGGAGCATACATGAAAATCTATGCCGAAGATCTACACGTGAAGGACGATCTACTTTTCCTCGATAATAAATTAGTTATCCCAGCTACTATCAGGGGAACTTTTAATTCAATGCTTCATGAGACTCATCCAGGACAGTTTGGGATGAAATCTCTAGCCAAATTCTTGTGGTGGCCGCACATCTATTGGGAAATTTACCATCACGGGAGAACTTGTAGTCAATGTCTAAAAGCTGGTAAGAACATTAAATTTTTCCTAGGCACCCATAATATTTCGAAACTCCCGACGTTGACATCCGCGAACGAAGAAATTAATCTGGACTTTGCGGGACCGTTGGACACGTTCTGGGGTAACAATAAATATATCCTTCTTTGCATCGGCCGATATACAAAATTCCCTTCGGCCAAGATCGTTAACAACACTTCTACGAGAAATGTAATTTCAATTTTAAGCGATTACTGTCATCTACACGGATTTCCAAGAAAAATTAGAGTCGACCATGGGTCATGCTTCTTATCACATGATTTCAAAAACTTCTGCAAAAATTTAACATGGAAATTATTTACTGCACAGTCGGCAACCACAGATCCAATGGGCTAGTGGAAAGATTAGTTTACACAATTAAATCGAAACTACTGGCAATGTCTTTCGAATTACCAAGCCGTCACTAAATGAGTCGATCGAAAAAATCATTTGGAATTTGAGAATCTCAAAGCAATCCGCGATCGGCTGTACCCCTTTTGAAAAACGTTTTAATAGAGTAGCGAACACTAGGTGGAAAAAAATTATGTCCGATATTGACCATTTAGATAAAGGGAAAGCTATCATGTCCAAAGATCGGGCCACTAACTGGGAACTCCATGACGGGGCAGAAGATGGAGATCTGGACGAGGAAAATGACAGCACGTCAGACCCAGAAGACAACCTGCCACTATCTAGGACAGCCACTCTAAATACAAACCCGGACGACATTAAACAAGCTTTAGAACCTCTTGCAAAAAGAAAAGCAGTCATGGGAGGTAACTTATATAGAAAGGTGTCTAACAGGAAAAACAGGGATCCATATTTTAATCTGGTTAAGAAGGATATCATCGATTCTTCAGAACACACCTTAACCCTTGACAACGGTCACGTTTTACGCAAATCGGATCTGGCTATAAAAGGAAAAATACTTCCTGGGCCCAAAAAAATAATAGTTAATCAGACACCCACCGGGCATAGACCTCATAACCATTCGAGTTTATCTGGTAAAAGGAAACTCTCACCAGCAAAGAAAGTTGTATCGACACCCTCTGGGCATTCGGCTCGAGGCACCTCAAGAGCGTCCAACACCAGAGCAGGGATAAGTGCCACTCAAGACTCTTCAAGAATTTCTTCAGGTTCCTCTTCTTCTTTAAACCTAGATTCGTGGGAAGGGATAATCGATGATTACTTCGACGATGTGACCACTAACAATATACCTCAGAGCCATCATTCCGAAACTAACCAGGGCTTAAGTGTTACAGTTATCGTCGAATCTCCACACCCGAGCTCAGAAAGGCTAGCGAACACCGACCTCCGGGAGATCGTTATCATCCCCGACTCGATCGCAACAGAAGGATCGCAAGACAACCAAATACTGGTAGACAGTACTCCGGAGCCTACGGTCAGCCCGACGATAAAGCCTCGAAATTCTAGACCACGCAGAAATGTGGAACCCCCACAGTTTTACAGAAATCGCCGCTTTATAGACGTGGTTCTAGAAAAAGATGACACAGGAGTGTCACCTTCAGTATTCTCCTCTTCTCCCGACACTCACAGGGCTACTTGCACGGTCACATCACCGTCCGATTTTTTGACACCACTAGCCGAGGCCCCTCCCCGACAAATTCTCGTTGCGGAAACGACGTTATCCTGGTCATCAAAGAACTATCTCCCGACGGTCAGACCAGTAATTTCTCCTACGAAGACTCATTTTCACGAAAATTCCTCGGGCTCAAAATCAGCCTACCAGTACACGAAGGACTCCCAACACGTGATAGACAACAGTAGCGAAATTTCCTTGACTATAGATTCGGAATTGAGGGCTAAACTGGATGATTTTGACAACCAATTCAACTAACTCACATATCAAATAAACTGAACAAAATACAAACTTGACCCACATCTTACCGTCTAATTTTCAATTTTACCTGTAGATACAATTGTACATGTTAATGTTCATTATGTGGATTAGTTTTAATTTAGTTAGTTACGGTACCTTGTAAATTTGTAATTCTGTATCGTCACCCTGTACGTTGTACATTCTCTCTCAATTGTGGATTCTATTTTGCTTCTGTATATTTACCTTCATGGCGCAGTTTGTAAAATTTTGTCCATTCTCGAAGGGGGAAAAAGGGTGTATATAGAGTTATGTAGTTAGTTTGCAGTTTTTTTTCCCGGTGGGAAATGTTGTGATTTGTTTTAGTGTCTCAAATGACCTTCGGTATTTAATTAATACCTGTTAACCAATTTAGTTACGACCATTGTTCGATATGAGCGATAGGTCAGTTGTCCTTTTAACGTTCTTAAATCACATACTTCCTTTTAATAGTTTTAGTCTTTTTATGTTTATGTACAGTAATTGTACATAGGTATATAGAATTAGAATAATTTATTAAGTCGAACAAATCATAAAACATTGCAGGCAGACAAAACTTTTCTGCTCTTTGTAGAAAACTGAAACAAACAAATTTCCTTTTTCTTGTTCATAGGGGGATTTTGCGGAAATACAAACATCTAGGGGCATCTCATCACTTTGGAAACTGTGTGTTAAATGTTAGTACGCAGCTGTAAACATTTGTTCTACGACATCATTGGTACAAGTAAGTTAACGATTAAGGTATAAGCAACGTCACTTTGTTCAAGGGAGCACAGGTTAAATGCTCGTCCAAGAACTCGTTTCAGTTACGACGCAAATGAATCGAAGCCCTTTATTAATACTCAATCTCTTTCTCTAGGTTGAGCATTCCATGGCCAAAACTTCATGATAACGTTGACCACACTGACAGAGGTTAAGGGCACTAAGCTCTAATCCGTGTACTTTTTCCCACTCGGAGACGCCCAAGACTTCAACGAGTCCTTTAGTAAGTTCCTTAGTAAAATCGAGTCCGGTTCTTTCCTCTCAGGGGCTTAAATTTTTGCTGAGCAATTAATAAAAACCATTTAAACTACAAAGCAGTAAAATAAGCAGTCGCTGTAGAATAGTTGTATGCGTAAAGCCTTCTGAGCAGTCTTGTGTGATTTCGATTTTAATTTTGGTAGTTTCCTTCAAAAATCAAATACGAGCCGAAAATAACAAACCTGGTAAATTGTTGTCGAACTTGAAATATCTGTCGTACTAATAATCTGGTCCTACTTTTTTTTTCGTTTCTTCTTACGATTTTGTAAAAAAAACGGCCTTATTTGATGTTGCTTGCCTTTTTTGTCATCCAAATGCTCTGAAATATTTTTCGTATTGTTACCCTGGTTCTACCTTTCCCAAAAGCTTTTTTTTAGTTTTTTTTCTTCTTTCAATTGAGTCTAACAAACGGCCTTGTTTGATCTTGATTAACGTTTTTTGTCATTCAAAGTATTGTTTTACCAAAACTGTGAAAATGAAGATCGCTTAAATTATCGGTGCTGTTAAAAATTGAAGCCTTATTGAGTTTTTTGGGCACTTGTGCTGTGAAATATTTGCTTTTTGTCTGTTTCAGCGCCTAGTTTTTGGATACAGTACTTTTCGGCGGCTGAAATTTTTTAAGATTACACCGTGCGTGTCTTTTACTTCAATTTAGAAAAAAGACAATCAAGATGTGGGGTTCAAAAGCTGATAGCATAAAAATTATATAACCAAATTGAATTGGGGTTCTATTGTGCTACCCGGTTGACTTACATGCAAAAAAGCTTATCATGCAATTTCAATTTGTGAAAACTATAAGACAAGCAATTTTCCATTGGAAGAAAAACTATGAAATCCTTCAAATTCGATCTCAAACTACTTCGATTTAACTCCTGGGTTGCCAACAACGCTAGGGTTGACAATTCAAGACAAAATTTGTGTAGTTAGCATTTAATACGTCCAAAAAATTGCCTGACTTTTCTACGATATGCATTTTTTCGCATTAGGGAGTTGCGCGAGTAAACTTTGTTTTTTTTTTGTTAAATTGTGTGACTATTTTTTTATTTGCTGCATGAAAATGCGTCACGAGCATTTTCTTTTAATCTGCAAGTTTTTTTTATAAAAATGTTTGAGATTCGCTGTAATTTTTTGAATTTATTTCTGAACACAATAACCAAAAACTTTCTCAAATGAAAAAAAAACACAAAAACAATTTAAGTGGCAAGAATACCACAGTTGACTGCTTTTGGAGGTTCCCCGTTAAAATCAATAATCTAATTATTCTCAGAATCGATTGAATAGCTCTTTAGCTTTACTTAATCTCAAAATTATTGCTGCTATCATATCTTGTATCACTCAGTCAATCAAAATTTGTCACAATCTTCACTCTCGGACAAAAAAATGTACTACAAATTGTCAACCTGTCGATAATTCGAAATTTAATTTTAAAAGTATTACCTTTATGGACAAAGTTCTGTTACACTTTTTATTAGAAAACAGACAATTTATACCATCCAGCAAGAAACGACTAGAATTTCCAATGGATAAAGTGAATGAACCACTACTGATTATCCCAGAAGAACATAATATTGCCCTCAAATTCAGAGATGACCGACTTTCACCCGACCACGCGGACCTCGTAAGAAGATAAAAGGTGGAACTAAACTTACCAATTTCCCCAATTCGCCCTGAAAACCACTGCTCAAGAAATTGCTTCAGATTATGACCAGGGAAGATAAGGTGCTGTGGGACTTGAACGAGACAATAAAGATGAATCGACCAATGGGCGTACACGGAGCATACATGAAAATCTATGCCGAAGATCTACACGTGAAGGACGATCTACTTTTCCTCGATAATAAATTAGTTATCCCAGCTACTATCAGGGGAACTTTTAATTCAATGCTTCATGAGACTCATCCAGGACAGTTTGGGATGAAATCTCTAGCCAAATTCTTGTGGTGGCCGCACATCTATCGGGAAATTTACCATCACGGGAGAACTTGTAGTCAATGTTTAAAAGCTGGTAAGAACATTAAATTTTTCCTAGGCACCCATAATATTTCGAAACTCCCGACGTTGACATCCGCGAACGAAGAAATTAATCTGGACTTTGCGGGACCGTTGGACACGTTCTGGGGTAACAATAAATATATCCTTCTTTGCATTGGCCGATATACAAAATTCCCTTCGGCCAAGATCGTTAACAACACTTCTACGAGAAATGTAATTTCAATTTTAAGCGATTACTGTCATCTACACGGATTCCCAAGAAAAATTAGAGTCGACCATTGGTCATGCTTCTTATCACATGATTTCAAAAAGTTCTGCAAAAATTTAACATGGAAATTATTTACTGCACAGTCGGCAACCACAGATCCAATGGGCTAGTGGAAAGATTAGTTTACACAATTAAATCGAAACTACTGGCAATGTCTTTCGAATTACCAAGCCGTCACTAAATGAGTCGATCGAAAAAATCATTTGGAATTTGAGAATCTCAAAGCAATCCGCGATCGGCTGTACCCCTTTTGAAAAACGTTTTAATAGAGTAGCGAACACTAGGTGGAAAAAAATTATGTCCGATATTGACCATTTAGATAAAGGGAAAGCTATCATGTCCAAAGATCGGGCCACTAACTGGGAACTCCATGACGGGGCAGAAGATGGATATCTGGACGAGGAAAATGACAGCACGTCAGACCCAGAAGACAACCTGCCACTATCTAGGACAGCCACTCTAAATACAAACCCGGACGACATTAAACAAGCTTTAGAACCTCTTGCAAAAAGAAAAGCAGTCATGGGAGGTAACTTATATAGAAAGGTGTCTAACAGGAAAAACAGGGATCCATATTTTAATCTGGTTAAGAAGGATATCATCGATTCTTCAGAACACACCTTAACCCTTGACAACGGTCACGTTTTACGCAAATCGGATCTGGCTATAAAAGGAAAAATACTTCCTGGGCCCAAAAAAATAATAGTTAATCAGACACCCACCGGGCATAGACCTCATAACCATTCGAGTTTATCTGGTAAAAGGAAACTCTCACCAGCAAAGAAAGTTGTATCGACACCCTCTGGGCATTCGGCTCGAGGCACCTCAAGAGCGTCCAACACCAGAGCAGGGATAAGTGCCACTCAAGACTCTTCAAGAATTTCTTCAGGTTCCTCTTCTTCTTTAAACCTAGATTCGTGGGACGGGATAATCGATGATTACTTCGACGATGTGACCACTAACAATATACCTCAGAGCCATCATTCCGAATCTAACCAGGGCTTAAGTGTTACAGTTATCGTCGAATCTCCACACCCGAGCTCAGAAAGGCTAGCGAACACCGACCTCCGGGAGATCGTTATCATCCCCGACTCGACCGCAACAGAAGGATCGCAAGACAACATAAAACTGGTAGACAGTACTCCGGAGCCTACGGTCAGCCCGACGATAAAGGCTCGAAATTCTAGACCACGCAGAAATGTGGGCCCCCACAGTTCACAGTTTTACGGAAATTGCCGCTTTATAGACGTGGTTCTAGAAAAAGATGACACAGGAGTGTCACCTTCAGTATTCTCCTCTTCTCCCGACACTCACAGGGCTACTTTCACGGTCACATCACCGTCCGATTTATTGACACCACTAGCGGAGGCCCCTTCCGACAAATTCTCGTTGCGGAAACGACGTTATCCTGGTCATAAAAGAACTCTCTCCCGACGGTCAGACCAGTAATTGCTCCTACGAAGACTCATTTCCACGAAAACTCCTCGGGCTCAAACTCAGCCTACCAGATCACGAAGGACTCCCCACACGAGATAGACAACAGTAGCGAAATTTCCTCGACTATAGATTCGGAAATGAGGGCTAAACTGGATGATTTTGACAACCAATTCAATTAACTCACATATCAAATAAACTGAACAAAATACAAATTTGACCCATATCTTACCGTCTAATTTTCAATTTTACCTGTAGATACAATTGTACATGTTAATGTACATGTTGTGGATTAGTTTTAATTTAGTTAGTTACTGTACTTTGTAAATTTGTAATTCTGTTTAGTCACCCTGTACATTGTACATTCTCTCTCAATTGTGGATTCTATTTTGCTTCTGTATATTTACCTTCATGGCGCAGTTTGTAAAATTTTGTCCATTCTCGAAGGGGGAAAAAGGGTGTATATAGAGTTATGTAGTTAGTTTGCAGTTTTATTTTTTTCCCGGTGGGAAATGTTGTGATTTGTTTTAGTGTCTCAAATGACCTTCGGTATTTAATTAATACCTGTTAACCAATTTAGTTACGACCATTGGTCGATATGAGCGATAGGTCAGTTGTCCATTTAACGTTCTTAAATCACATACTTCCTTTTAATAGTTTTAGTCTTTTTATGTTTATGTTCAGTAATTGTACATAGGTATATAGAATTAGAATAATTTATTAAGTCGAACAAATCATAAAACATTGCAGGCAGACTAAACTTTTCTGCTCTTTGTAGAAAACTGAAACAAACAAATTTCCTTTTTCTTGTTCATAGGGGGATTTTGCGGAAATACAAACATCTAGGGGCATCTCATCACTTTGGAAACTGTGTGTTAAATGTTAGTACGCAGCTGTAAACATTTGCTCTACGACATCATTGGTACAAGTAAGTTAACGATTAAGGTATAAGCAACGTCACTTTGTTCAAGGGAGCACAGGTTAAATGCTCGTCCAAGAACTCGTGTCAGTTACGACGCAAATGAATCGAAGCCCTTTATTAATACTCAATCTCTTTCTCTAGGTTGAGCATTCCATGGCCAAAACTTCATGATAACGTTGACCACACTGACAGAGGTTAAGGGCACTAAGCTCTAATCCGTGTACTTTTTCCCACTCGGAGACGCCCAAGACTTCAACGAGTCCTTTAGTAAGTTCCTTAGTAAAATCGAGTCCGGTTCTTTCCTCTCAGGGGCTTAAATTTTTGCTGAGCAATTAATAAAAACCATTTAAACTACAAAGCAGTAAAATAAGCAGTCGCTGTAGAATAGTTGTATGCGTAAAGCCTTCTGAGCAGTCTTGTGTGATTTCGATTTTAATTTTGGTAGTTTCCTTCAAAAATCAAATACGAGCCGAACATAACAAACCTGGTAAATTGTTGTCGAACTAGAAATATCTGTCGTACTAATAATCTGGTCCTACTTTTTTTTTTCGTTTCTTCTTACGATTTTGTAAAAAAAAGGGCCTTGTTTGATGTTGCTTGCCTTTTTTGTCATCCAATTGCTCTGAAATATTTTTCGTATTGTTACCCTGGCTCTACTTACAAACGGCCTTGTTTGATCTTGATTGACGTTTTTTGTCATTCAAAGTATTGTTTTGCCAAAATTGTGAAAATGAGGATCGCTTAAATTCTCGATGCTGTTAAAAATCGAAACCTAATTGAGTTTTTTTTGGCCACTTGTGCTGAGAAAACTTTGCTTTCCGTCTGTTTAAGCGCCTAGTTTTTGGACAAATTGCTTTTCGAGCAGCGCAGGTATCGAAGTTCATAGAAATTTTACACAAACCAAAATTGTTGATTATCTTTGAATATGCGGCGGCTGAAATTTTTTAAGATTACACCGTGTGTCTTTTAGTTCAATTTGAAAAAAGTCAATCAAGGTGTGGGGTTCAAAAGCTGATAGCATAAAAATAAAAATTATACTACAAAATTGAATTTTGGTTCTATGGTGGTTGCCCGGTTGACTTACATACAAAAAAGCTTATCATACAATTTCAATTTGTGAAAACTGTAAGACAAGCATTTTTCCATACGAAGAAAAACTATGAAATCCTTCAAATTCATTCTCAAACAATTTTGAATTAAATCCTGGGTTGAAAACAGCGCTAGGGTTGACAATTCAAGACAACACTTGTGTAGTTAGCATTTAATACGTCCAGAAATTTGTCTGACCTCTCTACGATATGCATTTTTTTTGCTTTAGGAAGCTGCGCGAGTAACAGTTGTTTTTTTTCTAGAACTGAATGACTAGCTTTTTTGCTGCATGAAAATGCGTGACGAGCACTTTCTTTTAATATGCAAGTTTTTTTGAAAAAATGTTTGAGATTCGCTGTAATTTTTTAAATTCATTTCTGAACACAAATTTTATATTTTATTTCTAATAACTTGTGTCCGGCTAAAAATTTTCCTTTTTTTTGAAAAATTGTGTGTTTGTTAATTCAGCTAATTGTTAGCCTGTTTTTTCGACAATCCTTAAATTTCTTTAAGTCTGGAAATAATCATGTAAGCAACATTAAATAGGCAATTCAAACTTCACACGAAACCATAATTCTGATTTTTTTATTGTGCCTAGGAATGTTTTAACAACTGAGAAAAAAAGTGCCCAAATTTTGGATTTGTTATCGAATGAAAATGCATGACAGATGTTTTTCTTCAAAAAAATGTTAATGAAATTTAAGAATTGTCGAAAAAACAGGCTGCCCCAATTTTGGATTTGTTATCGAATGAAAATACAGGATGGATTTTTTTCTTCAAAAGTTATGTAAATGAAACTTAAGGACTGTCAAAAATAACATCACTCTTCAAGTATAGGTTGTAAAATTTTTCAGTTTTACTTTTGAATTTTTTTGATTTGCAGACGAGAGTGCCATTTTTGAAGAAAAAAAAACTAGTTTTACATTTTTAATAAAATTGTAATAATGGCGTTTTTTCATTAGATCTTTATGCCAAAATGTCGGACTATCAACTTCCTTATATGGAGGTTAACGCAGAGTTATTGCGGAACGAAGAATCTTTGGCTTACCAAAACTTCAAACTTTTTTTATTGTACGTGGAAAATGCCTGTCATAAATTTTTCATGAACAAAAATTGTAAAAAAAAAACATGAAAAAATTGAGAGGAATCAAAAATCACAATTAGGGTTTTTTGCGATGTTAGAAAACTTACTTTCGGTTTTATAAAACGATATAAGCCAAAATTTGAGCAAAACACAGGCCACAATTTTTAACCACTGATTTTTGAACTATGGCTGGCCCTCTTTGTCATTTACAAATTATACACTTTCTCATAATGATGTGTGAATTTTAATTGTTTAAATAGCTTGGCATATCTGACTTCGTAGTTCAATCTGCGACTTTGATGCTGTTCAACATTTTGGTTGTTTCATCTGAAAATTCTTTGGTTTTTGTGTTTCCGGGCAAAACAGAAAACTATACACCAAAGCACATTAAAAAACATTTCAAAGTAAAAAAAATGCTTGTCGTAAAAATTATCTGTAGATAAAATGCTAAGCAAACAATTCATGCAAAACAATGCTGGTCGAACATTTTCATGAATGGATAAAATACTAGTCAAGTAATTTAATTTATAGAAAAAGTTCAGGACGTACTTGATATTGTTTCTATTTTTTATTAAAATGCTGACACAGCCCTAAACATAAGCTTTTTAATGTGGCTTTTCAATTTTTAATGTTTATTTGATTTTATAAACAAAAAACTAGCAAGATCAGTTCAAGTGTATTCCCTTTGTTCACTGTTTCGCTTTGTTCACTGTACTAGCAGTCGTTTTCACTTCTGCATTAGTCACTTCTGCATTTCAAATATGGAAAAATTGCTTATCAGGCAAATCCAGCAGTCCAGAAAAGAAAAAAGATTGTAAAAATTAGTTTTTTTCCATTAATGGGGTTGTATTTTTAAATGTATTTAAATTGTTTTAGTTTTTTTCTATTAATGAAAGTGTATGACTAGCAATTTTTGAACAAAATTCAACGACTGACATTTTTTCTACGAGTTGAATTGAATGACTAGTATTTTTCCATTTATGAAAGTCTTTGAGAAGCATCTTTTTCATTGAAACTGTATAGTTAGGATATATTTTATTAAATTAAAGTGTACGACAAGCATTTATTCATAAATAGTAATATTTTTTCTTGTGTGTTTTGGTTGAGAATTTCGTGTTTTGCCCTGGAACACAAAAACCAATTGTTTTTTGGCTTAAAAAAATCAGATAAATAGGAAACATTAAAAAATTACATTGAAAAGCTTATGTTGAGCTTTGTGTCAGCAAAAATTTTAAAGTGATTTCAAGTACGTCCTGAAAATGGCTAAAATCAAGCCATCAAGTTTTTAAGAAAAATATTTACTATTAAAGTTTATTGTTAAACTATTATTTTTATTGCTAAAACTGGTCTGAATAAGGAAACAATCCTCAGAGAAGTTTTCCGTTACTCTGGTTATATAAACATGTGGTCATAAAATCATATTCCGCAAAAATTGAACCTTGTAGTTTAATTAAGAAAACAGCAAAAAAATTCACTTTGAATCAAAAACTCAACAGTCTGTTTATTCGTTCACGTGTTTTTTAAAACAAAAGCTCAGATCTGTGCAAGTAGCATCAAGTTGTTAGACAACGAGTTTTTCTGTGAAAATAATTGAAATTTTGTATTTTTTTTCATGGTGGGCTTTCCTTTTTGTTTTTGTGTGTGTTTGTTTTTGTATGTGTTTGTGTGTATATGTGTATGTTTTTGTGTGAGTGTTTTTGTGCCTGTGTTAAGGCCATTCGCATTAAGTGATCGGAACAAAACCCCACTAGTTCGAGGTATAATTGGAAAGAGTTTAGTGTGATATCTGATCATGTGTGCATGTTTTTTAAGAAACCGTGCTCTTCAATTTTGCGGTATTCAATTTTGTATTCATTCAAAAAAAAATTCATAGAAATTAAATTTGTTCTACCGTGATTATTATTACACAATCAAATGAAGTTTACTAAAGTTCTTGGATCTCATTTGAATATTGATATTAGATAAGGATATATGATATATTGATATTAGAACCATATTGTTTTGTAAGGTAATTCATCTTTGAGATATTCTTCTGTTTCCTTTTTGCAAGAACTTGTATCCTCGTATCACATTGCTACAGCTCCTGAAAATATTTAGACAAAAATGAACTGGTGAAATATTATATGGTACTACAACAAATCTAAACCTTGTTAACTTGACTTAAGCCGTGTTAACTTTGCAAAAAACGATTTCTAGAAAAAGCATTGAATGATTTTTTTGAGAAAAAACTGAAATGTAAATTGAATAATGAGAGTTCTTAATATTAGTTCTACAATTTTGGCCGAACATGAAAAGTGTACAATAGTAGATCTGAATTGATGAACCTTGGAAGATTTTGTGAGATTTTTTTGAAAATTGTTTATCTTGTAAGATCTTATATCGAATAGAACTCTTGCAAGATCTTATAGCGAATAGAACTCTTGCAAGATCTTAAAAGACGTGGTTAGTGAACTTATATAGAGATATATCTTGCAGAGATATATCTTTTAGCCAAACCTTATCTTGCAAGATCTTGCAAATTATTCAAAGATATGTAGAATTTATACTTGATAATCATCATGTTAATTATCCTTGATCGTCATCATATTCTTGTAATCGTGTTAATTTTTTCAAGATATACATTGCTCAGTAATTTGTTTTCAATCAAGAGAAATGAATTGGGCAAAAACTTCGGAAAATTTTTTCGGATAAACAAGGAATAGATATTAATCTCTTCATTTTAAAATTAAACCTTTTGTGTAAGCATTTAATTTCGTGTCGTATATTTCCAACTGCAAGAATTCTTTCGATTCATTCCTTCTAATCCTGCACTTTTATAAAAAAAAATCTAGCTATACAATTCTATACGTAATTATATGAAAAAATAGGAAACGCTGCGTTAAAAATTTTTAGTGCGTTAAACTTTGGCAATTTTTCAACGCAGTTGCAATAGAAAAAATATGACAATTGTTTTCCTGAAAGGTTTTTTTGTTAGCATTAATAATCATAATAATCATAGTAATAATAATCATACTAATTTTAATCATAATATTAATAATCATAATAGTGATAATATTAACAATAATCATAAGAGTGATAATAATCATAATAATAATGAATATTGCTTTCATAACAGAGATTGTTCAATGGACATTTGTCAATTTACACATTTCTGATATTAAAAAAACATCAAAAAGTCCGATAGGCCTAGTCAGGTGATGCCTTAATTAAGCAGTACAATTTCTAAGAAGTACTAAGAAGCATTATTTTTTTACTTGGTCCCAGAACACAATTACCAAAATTTTTCTCAAAAAAAAACAACAGCCCAGATTGAGAGCCAATAGCCTCATAGATTAACAGCATCTATAATTTTTTTTAAACCCTAGGGTAGTCAATTTTGCATTAAGATATAATAGTATAGGTAACTTTTATATGGCTAGAAAGCTAGAAATGTAAAAATTTTAGAGCTGAAAAGTTGTGGACCAATTGTGAAGATTGTTTTGACGACAGCTCAAGTTTAACTTAACCATTTGAAATCAAAAAATTATTATTTATATTTGGCTTTACACAAAACGTTTTTTAACCTTTTGCCTCAACTTCGAGAAAAATGAGAAAACTTCTTATTGGATTACTTTATACACAAAGTGGTCCAATTTTTCTTTCTTTTTTATAGAAAAAGTCTCTTTAAGCATAGACGTGATCTTACGACTAAACAAGAGAACCCACAAAAAATTTCCCCAGTTTTGGAATTTGTATGGAAAAAAGCTTATAATTTAGTTTCCAATCGATAAAAGGAAAACAAAACAAATTATTGGCAAGCAAATTCATTTGAAATTATTTTGAAAAAACTCTAAGTTGATATCTGCAACTTGTTTCTTTATGTACAATACTTATCATATAATTTCCCGATATGAAAAAACTTTTTTTAATAACAAGAGACTTGTACCATAAATAAAACAAGCAATAATTCACACAAATTGGGAGAAATAAACTTTCAAGTTGGTTAAAAACTGTATGACAAACATTTTGTTCTACAGAATAAATGTATGCAAAATAGAACCTGATCCAAACTATATATTATTATTGGTTATAAATTAGATATTTTATCCCTTTAAAATATTGAAGACTAACCAATCATACTCCATCTAACTAACAACCCATTTATTTGTAAGTGCTGAAACTACTTATAATTTCAGCACCAGAGCAATCTGAAATTAACTTATAGCTTAGTTGCCTTTTCCAAGAGACCAACTCGTAACAAACCAGTAAACTCTAGATCTATTGAGACTAAGAGATATAAGAGTAAGATTAAGATCGGTATTAGACTAAGAAGTTGCACGAATCTATCCGGCCGAAAATAAGATAGCGTGACGAGCAGACGGTGTACCTTATCTGAAATTACTCTATGAGTTAGAAGTCCATCCCAACTCATCTGGTGCGACCATAAGTTTTGAATAAGACCTTAAGGAATAAAATAACTTAGAACTAACTAAAAATAGATTAAGCTTAGACAAACATTCACAAAAATGTTACACGATAATAATTTAATTGAAATGTCTCTACGACTCAATAGATCAGAGCCATTATTCCTAACAATACGAGAACTCCCCGGTATTAGAAGAAAATCTCGGACAAGGGACGATATACGACTACAACGGAACTTACCCATAAGTTTCATGGTCGTACGGCAAAAGCCAACACAAATTTTATATTTAAAGTTTTATTAGCAATGAATTTAGATTTTCATTTGCAGACATAGTATCATTGAAGAAAAATCTTCATCAATAATTACAGGCGCTAACCTTATTATTGTACAGTAACGACTGATAAAAACATCACTAGTCGTTTCCTTTAATCTGCAGTAAAATTTGAAAAAGATATCTACAAAAAATGTTTTTTGAAATAAAAAATAAAAATTAGTTAAGTAAATACACAAATTGTTAGTAATATACAAATCATTTCTTCATCTCAGCTTCATCTAAACATAACAAGCAAAGCATAAAACCACTAACATCATCAAAAACTAAACCTTTCTATCAGTTAAACATTCAATTACTTTAAAAAGGCCTACTCTAATTTTTTACTTTCACCTAAATTAAAACTTTTAAACTAAACAGATCACCAAGGCTATCCTTGGATCTCTATTTCATTTTTATCCCAACTAAATTTTATATCATTAATTTATATCTTGATCATAAAGGCTTATCCTTGGATCAAATAGAACAAACTTGTTCTCCCCCACACAGTTAGCATAGTGTCTAACGACCTCAAACGTCGATTCATTATCCAACCCTTTCTACGACGCAGGACTAACAGAATTTTTTCAATCACACTAACCATTCTAAATAAGGATAAACAGTGAAGAACTCCGGTTATTCATCCTTCACTTTATCTCCCCTCGTACCTCACCCAGGATAATACTTAAACTTAGTAAGTTTAAAATGGTATCTAACGAACTACTTGTGTTCTAATTATACCTAAACCTTGTGGATCGATTTACTTATCTCCATCCCTTGAACACAATTATTACCCCTAATTAAGATTAAGTAAATTAACACCTTAACTTAGGCTAGCCACGAGAAAGTAACAATCATTCTTCTGAATCGATAGATGCTTTTCTCGCCAACCCTGAACAACAAGACCCAAGTTAGGCTAACCCGGAAAAATTGTAAGAACTAATAGTTTAAGTATTGAAAATCACTAATCCAAATATTGCATTCGTCATCCTAAACCTTATGTCACTAGACAATTTAGGAAATAAACAAACAATCCAATTACACAACTGTGAAATAAACAACGAGAAATATGATCTCATAATTACTCCACACAGGCAGTCAACAGGTTATATTAGAACCCAGCGACAAACAATCAAACAAAAAATTTTAAGCAAACAAAGACAGATTACACGAAAAATATTTTCAAAACAAAGAAACGCATTCTCCGAATCAGAAACAAGTCATTTACAAGAACTTTATAGATTAAAAGACTCAATAAATAAGAATTACCAAGTTAATGATACCTTATATTTTTCTGACTCAGAAACTACATCACATTCATCAATACGAGGGAAACGCAGAATAAAAAACACATATAAGACTGAACCAGTACGACTATACAATTGGAATCAACCACTAAAACACATTGAAAATTACAAATTGACAGTTATAAAGCACAAAAATGAGTCAAAATGAAGAAAGTGAAGATGAAAACTCCATCCTCCCATTTATAATCACTTCCCTCACTGATGATAGAGGACAAACAAAATTTTGTCAAAACTTATTGGCAAATTTAATTGAAAAAGGAGTTAGTCCATGCACAGCAGAATTTCCAGAAGTAAAAATCAAAAAACAAATTGTCGACCACTATCTCAAAAGAATATGTAACCTAACACAACAGGACGGAATCTATAACATAGAAATACAGACCCCAAGTAAATTTCATGGTAGGTATCTACTTCAAACGGACGACATAGGTATAGAATTCTCAAAAGTACTCACAGAATACATAAAAACTATACAACACCAAAATTCACAAAGAGCAAATTCATTATTTACTAATGAAGTATTTCGAATTATTTATAGCTGTTTATCTATATTAGAAAAACCAGAATCCCAAGGAACTTCACCAGTTCAAACATCAAACCATACAACTGTAAGACATGAAATCACGATATTTTCCGAATAATTAAATACAATCTGTGAAAATTTATGAATTTACAAAAAATCTTAGCATGGTTTATCATAGATTATTTCACACATAATCTTGATTTAATTTCACAAGCAAGAAAGAATTTCAGACCCCCAAAATTCAACAGATGATACAGTATTGGCAGAAGAATCAGATTATGTTTGGGGCTCTGAATGGTCCCATCCAATATTCATTAACATAACAACAGGTATTTCAAGTCAAGCAATTGGCACAATTTCCATAAACAAAGATTATGTTAAGGTATATCCACTCACAACTGATGCAACACCTTTAAACTATAATTCATTTCTTTCCGATAGAACAGGAAATAATAGTTTAAATTCAACTGTCATACAACAAGAAAATCTAAATGGAACTAGGAACCTCATACAACATGATATTCAAACATCATCACATTTCGCAAATGAAGAAGTAGTTACAACAGTAGTAACAACAACACAACAAAGTATCTCACCACTACATCCAAATCTTACAACTCCAAGACCAAAAAATCCAACCTTATCACAGGTAACATTACAATCTACAGTTAAACCCACCATCGAACCAAGATACCCACATGTGAGCTATCAACCATTTAGAACTATGATAAAACCAATACAAAAACAAAGAACATTCACTAGAAATAACTTTGCAGAACACAATTACAACTATGTAAATAGACCACAATCATCTGAATCTTTTCGCCCAAAAACCCAAAATCATTTTTTTTCACAGAGACAAAATATTCGACAACCAGCAACAATTTTGGTAAATTCTCATCGCTATCCACGCATTTCACAAGAACAAAGTGAAAATTATCCATTTTTTCATCAGAGTAAAAAGAATGAACAAAACCAAGGTAAACGCAAAACACCTTACTATACATCTAATTATTTATCATCAGATGAAGATGACTATTCTCAACCAGAGATTTTTGCACCATATACACAAGAATACCGTGTGAAACCACCTCGACCAAGTCAAGCATCCCAAAATACAAATTTTTACTCACAAAACCTAGCTAATACACAAAATCACCAACCATTGCAAACGCAAAACCCAACCTATACACAATCATATCAACCAATACAAATACAAACCCAGTTAACACAGTTTAGTATCAACCAACATAAATGCAAAATGAAATCCCATTACCCTATTATTTACAAAAACACGAAATTACAAAAAGTCAAGTTACAAATTTTTCACAAATGCAAATGCCGCAGAATCACTACAGATGACTATGAATCCATACCTCATGGGTGGATCATCAATACAATCAAACAAACCATTGATGGTATTCACCGGCACAGATCCTGAATATTCTGTAGAAGATTATTTAAATGCAGTCACAGCAAACTCAATTTTGAACATAGGACCTGACCCATAAATACGCCATTTCACCAAAATTTGATACATAGACGCACAGCGTTAATACAAACCACACTTGATGGCGCAGCTCAATAATGGTTGTCAGTTTTACCTATAGAAATAAAATCAGATTGGAAAAGATTCACACAAGATTTTTCAAAAATGTATGATTCAGAAAGGAACAAACAACATCAAAGAGTTTTATGCAATAAAATTCGTAGTCTACCAAATGAAACGATCGAACAACTAGCAGTAAGGATCGAAACACTAGTCCGAAAAGCATACTCACTAACTACTCATGATTATAAAAACACAAAAATGACAGAAAGTCTAATGATGACTCTAACACCTCAATTACGAAAAATAGCAATTAAAAAGAGAGCATCACACCCTTCCTCAATTCGAGAACCAGATCTAGATTTCAGAATACTAGTAGATAAACTAGAACAAGCAGAGATCACTATGAAACTAGAAGAAACAGAAAATCTCAAATAACAGTACGTAATAATGTTCAAACAACAACAAAACAAATAAATATTATACAAAATTCAGATACAAATTTATTCAAAAAAATCACTGAAATTCTGAATATATATGAGAAAAACCCAAAATTTAAAGGTAAACCATCATTTAAAAATGGTGCAACTATTGCCAAAGATACGGACACAGCATTGCTGAATGCAGACAAAAACAGCAAGACAATCAAAATAAACCACAAAAGTACAAAGAACCAAATAAATCATTCTATCAATATATGAAAAAAGAGCAAAATTTACCAATCAAAAACATTCATAGTAACAATAGCTCTGGAAAACCACTGCCAAATAGCTCAAATCATTCAAATATCTATCTTCTTATAACTCTAAATACAGAGGTAGATCACCAGATAAAAGAAATTCACGAAGTCCCTCACAAAATGGATATAGTCGATCACACAGTAGAAATACCCATTATCGAAATGATTATTCACGATCAAACACGAACAGACAGAATTATTCGTTTGATACCAGTTCCCATTCACATCCTAGGAATAGACACTATTCAAATGATAGATCAAGAAACTCATCATACAATCGACATAGAAATTATTCCAACAATAGGAGCAGAAGTTATTCAAATAATCGCAATCAACAATATAACAATCGATCACGAGATTATTCAAATAATCAATCAAATCACCAAAGATTTAATTAAAACAATTATCAAAATAGATCACGAAAAAATTCACAACATAGGAATCAAAACTATAACAATAAACAAAGAAATTACTCTCAATCACCATATAGGAATGACACACGTTATCCAGACTCTCAAAACAAATATAGAAGTAATACACCAAAACATCAGAGACGAAAAAATCATGTACAAACAACTGATGCAACAAGTTCAGACCCCCCTGGTATTGATAACGCAAAAACTACTTAAATCACAATAACACAAACTACTTAAATAGAGTTACAAATAAATCACAATAATTGTGAATTCACAGACAGTGAAAGTGATATAGAAAACACACTTTTGGTCAAAATGATAAAAGTTGAAAATGATTATGAAACTGTTACAACCTTTTCATTCACGAATTTACGAAAATCACTTGGAATTACTTTTAGATTATCACACTAGACCTAGAAGTAATAACATACCAATAGAACAAAAAGTAAAGGAAGTAACAACACCGCAACAATCTGGAAAAGAACAAACAACATGTTCTAGTACAAATCACATTTACCAAAATATACAAAAAGAACCACCAAAAGAAAAAATTTGGACAATCCCCTTTCCTTTAGAAAGTGCAAAAAGTAAAGAATTTCAACCACCAGACCTTGAAACTGATTTTTTAATAGACTCTGGAGCAGAATCAAATATCATAAATATTCCAACTTGGAATGAAATCAAAACCCTACACCCGAAACTAACACCTGTAAAAACAACCAGTAGACTAGCAACAGCACAAGGGTCAACCTTAACAAATTCAACTTTTCCTTGTCCCCACTAAAACAATGGAACAAAATAAACTTCTCAATAAACCATTTTAACAAATTTTCCATACAATAGATATAAAACACAATATTATTGAAATTCCATTCAGCACAAAATACATACCAACTACTAATATATTAGATAGTACTATTATTGTAAAAGATTAATATACAAAAACGCAAAACACCGCTTTAACATTCTTCCAAAGATTGAACAAACAACCACCATTCTTTTCAAAATTTTACCCTATCTATAATAAAGAAAAAAAACATCTCAAACCACTCTCAGGTTATATTTATGAATTTCCAATTAAACAAGTTCACCAGTTAAGATCGGTATTAGACTAAGAAGTTGCACGAATCTATCCGGCCGAAAATAAGATAGCGTGACGAGCAGACTGTGTACCTTATCTGAAATTACTCTATGAGTTAGAAGTCCATCCCAACTCATCTGGTGCGACCATAAGTTTCGAATAAGACCTTAAGGATTAAAATAACTTAGAACTATTAAAAATAGATTTAAATTAGACAAACATTCACAAAAATGTTACACGACAATAATTTAATTGAAATGTCTCTACGACTCAATAGATCAGAGCTATTATTCCTAACAATACGAGAACTCCCCGGTATTAGAAGAAAATCTCGGACAAGGGACGATATGCGACTACAACGGAACTTACCCATAAGTTTCATGGTCGTACGGCAAAAGCCAACACAAATTTTATATTTAAAGTTTTATTAGCAATGAATTTAGTTTTTCATTTGCAGACATAGTATCTTTGAAGAAAAATCTTCATTAATAATTACAGGCGCTAATCTTATTATTGTACAGTAACGACTGATAAAAACATCACTAGTCGTTTCCTTTAATCTGCAGTAAAATTTGAAAAAGATATCTACAAAAAATGTTTTTTGAAATAAAAAATAAAAATTAGTTAAGTAAATACACAAATTGTTAGTAATATACAAATCATTTCTTCATCTCAGCTTCATCTAAACATAACAAGCAAACCATAAAACCACTAACATCATCAAAAACTAAACCGTTCTATAAGTTAAACATTCAATTACTTTAAAAAGGCCATTTCTAATTTTTACTTTTACCTAAATTAAAACTTTTTAACTAAACAGATCACCAAGGTTTTCCTTGGATCTCCATTTCATTTTTATCCCAATTAAGTTTTATATCATTAATTTATATCTTGATCATAAAGGCTTATCCTTGGATCAAATAGAACAATTTTGTTCTCCCCCACACAGTTAGCATAGTGTCTAACGACCTCAAACGTCGATTCACTATCCAACCCTTTCTACGACGCAGAACTAACAGAAATTTTTCAATCACACTAACCATTCTAAAGAAGGATAAACAGTGAAGAACTCCGGTTATTCATCCTTCACTTTATCCCCCCTCGTACCTCACCCAGGATAATACTTAAACTTAGTAAGTTTAAAATGGTATCTAACGAACTACTTGTGTTCTAATTATACCTAAACCTTGTGGATCAATTTACTTATCTCCATCCCTTGAACACAATCCTTACCCCTAAGTAAGATTAAGTAAGTTAACACCTTAACTTAGGCTAGCCACGAGAAAGTAACAATCATTCTTCTGAATCGATAGATGCTTTTCTCTCCAACCCTGAACAACAAGACCCAAGTTAGGCTAACCCGGAAAAATTGTAAGAACTAATAGTTTAAGCATCAAAAATCACTAATCCAAATATTGCTTTTGTCATCCTAAACCTTATGTCACTAGACAATTTAGGAAATCATCAAACAATCATATTACACAACTGTGAAATAAACAACGAGAAATATGATCTCATAATTACTCCACACAGGCAGTCAACAGGTTATATTAGAACCAAGCGACAAACAATCAAACGAAAAATTTTAAGCAAACAAAGACAGATTACACGAAAAATATTTTCAAAACAAAGAAACGCATTCTCCGAATCAGAAACAAGTCATTTACAAGAACTTTATAGATTAAAAGACTCAATAAATAAGAATTACCAAGTTAATGATACCTTATATTTTTCTGACTCAGAAACTACATCACATTCATCAATACGAGGGAAACGCAGAATAAAAAACACATATAAGACTGAACCAGTACGACTATACAATTGGAATCAACCACTAAAACACATTGAAAATTACAAATTGACAGTTATAAAGCACAAAAATGAGTCAAAATGAAGAAAGTGAAGATGAAAACTCCATCCTCCCATTTATAATCACTTCCCTCACTGATGATAGAGGACAAACAAAATTTTGTCAAAACTTATTGGCAAATTTAATTGAAAAAGGAGTTAGTCCATGCACAGCAGAATTTCCAGAAGTAAAAATCAAAAAACAAATTGTCGACCACTATCTCAAAAGAATATGTAACCTAACACAACAGGACGGAATCTATAACATAGAAATACAGACCCCAAGTAAATTTCATGGTAGGTATCTACTTCAAACGGACGACATAGGTATAGAATTCTCAAAAGTACTCACAGAATACATAAAAACTATACAACACCAAAATTCACAAAGAGCAAATTCATTATTTACTAATGAAGTATTTCGAATTATTTATAGCTGTTTATCTATATTAGAAAAACCAGAATCCCAAGGAACTTCACCAGTTCAAACATCAAACCATACAACTGTAAGACATGAAATCACGATATTTTCCGAATAATTAAATACAATCTGTGAAAATTTATGAATTTACAAAAAATCTTAGCATGGTTTATCATAGATTATTTCACACATAATCTTGATTTAATTTCACAAGCAAGAAAGAATTTCAGACCCCCAAAATTCAACAGATGATACAGTATTAGCAGAAGAATCAGATTATGTTTGGGGCTCTGAATGGTCCCATCCAATATTCATTAACATAACAACAGGTATTTCAAGTCAAGCAATTGGCACAATTTCCATAAACAAAGATTATGTTAAGGTATATCCACTCACAACTGATGCAACACCTTTAAACTATAATTCATTTCTTTCCGATAGAACAGGAAATAATAGTTTAAATTCAACTGTCATACAACAAGAAAATCTAAATGGAACTAGGAACCTCATACAACATGATATTCAAACATCATCACATTTCGCAAATGAAGAAGTAGTTACAACAGTAGTAACAACAACACAACAAAGTATCTCACCACTACATCCAAATCTTACAACTCCAAGACCAAAAAATCCAACCTTATCACAGGTAACATTACAATCTACAGTTAAACCCACCATCGAACCAAGATACCCACATGTGAGCTATCAACCATTTAGAACTATGATAAAACCAATACAAAAACAAAGAACATTCACTAGAAATAACTTTGCAGAACACAATTACAACTATGTAAATAGACCACAAACATCTGAATCTTTTCGCCCAAAAACCCAAAATCATTTTTTTTCACAGAGACAAAATATTCGACAACCAGCAACAATTTTGGTAAATTCTTATCGCTATCCACGCATTTCACAAGACCAAAGTGAAAACTATCCATTTTTTCATCAGAGTAAAAAGAATGAACAAACCAAGGTAAACGCAAAACACCTTACTATACATCTAATTATTTATCATCAGATGAAAATGACTATTCTCAACCAGAGATTTTTGCACCATATACACAAGAATACCGTGTGAAACCACCTCGACCAATTCAAGCATCCCAAAATACAAATTTTTACTCACAAAACCTAGCTAATACACAAAATCACCAACCATATGCTAACGCAAAACCCAACCTATACACAATCATATCAACCAACACAAATACAAACCCAGTTAACACAGTTTAGTATCAACCAACATAAATGCAAAATGAAATCCCACTACCCTATTATTTACAAAAACACGAAATTACAAAAAGTCAAGTTACAAATTTTTCACAAATGCAAATGCCGCAGAATCACTACAGATGACTATGAATCCATACCTCATGGGTGGATCATCAATACAATCAAACAAACCATTGATGGTATTCACCGGCACAGATCCTGAATATTCTGTAGAAGATTATTTAAATGCAGTCACAGCAAACTCAATTTTGAACATAGGACCTGACCCATAAATACGCCATTTCACCAAAATTTGATACATAGACGCACAGCGTTAATACAAACCACACTTGATGGCGCAGCTCAATAATGGTTGTCAGTTTTACCTATAGAAATAAAATCAGATTGGAAAAGATTCACACAAGATTTTTCAAAAATGTATGATTCAGAAAGGAACAAACAACATCAAAGAGTTTTATGCAATAAAATTCGTAGTCTACCAAATGAAACGATCGAACAACTAGCAGTAAGGATCGAAACACTAGTCCGAAAAGCATACTCACTAACTACTCATGATTATAAAAACACAAAAATGACAGAAAGTCTAATGATGACTCTAACACCTCAATTACGAAAAATAGCAATTAAAAAGAGAGCATCACACCCTTCCTCAATTCAAGAACCAGATCTAGATTTCAGAATACTAGTAGATAAACTAGAACAAGCAGAGATCACTATGAAACTAGAAGAAACAGAAAATCTCAAATAACAGTACGTAATAATGTTCAAACAACAACAAAACAAATAAATATTATACAAAATTCAGATACAAATTTATTCGAAAAAATCATTGAAATTCTGAATATATATGAGAAAAACCCAAATTTTAAAGGTAAACCATCATTTAAAAAATGGTGCAACTATTGCCAAAGATACGGACACAGCATTGCTGAATGCAGACAAAAACAGCAAGACAATCAAAATAAACCACAAAAGTACAAAGAACCAAATAAATCATTCTATCAATATATGAAAAAAGAGCAAAATTTACCAAACAAAAACATTCATAGTAACAATAGTTCTGGAAAACCACTGCCAAATAGCTCAAATCATTCAAATATCTATCACCTTATAACTCTAACTACCGAGGTAGATCACCAGATAAAAGAAATTCACGAAATCCCTCACAAAATGAATATAGTCGATCACACAGTAGAAATACCCATTATCGAAATTATTATTCACGATCAAACACGAACAGACAGAATTATTGGTTTGATACCAGTTCCCATTCATATCCTAGGAATAGACACTATTCAAATGATAGATCAAGAAACTCATCATACAATCGACATAGAAATTATTCCAACAATAGGAACAGAAGTTATTCAAATAATCGCAATCAACAATATAACAATCGATCACGAGATTATTCAAACAATCGATCAAATCACCAAAGATTTAATTAAAACAATTATCAAAATAGATCACCAAAAAATTCACAACATAGGAATCAAAACTATAACAATAAACAAAGAAATTACTCTCAATCACCTCATAGGAATGACACACGTTATCCAGACTCTCAAAACAAATATAGAAAAAATGCACCAAAATATCAGAGACAAAAAATCATGTACAAACAACTGATGCAACAAGTTCAGACCCCCCTGGTATCGATAACACAAAAACTACTGAGTTAAAATTAAATCACAATAATTGTGAATTCACAGACAGTGAAAGTGATATAGAAAACACACTTTTAGTCAACATGATAAAAGTTGAAAATGATTATGAAACTGTTACAACCTTTTCATTCGCAAATTTACGAAAATCACTTGGAATTACTTTTAGATTATCACACTAGACCTAGAAGTAATAACATACCAATAGAACAAATAGTAAAGGAAGTAACAACACCGCAACAATCTGGAAAAGAACCAACAACATGTTCTAGTACAAATCACATTTACCAAAATATACCAAAAGAACCACCAAAAGAAAAAATTTGGACAATCCCTTTTCCTTTAGAAAGTGCAAAAAGTAAAGAATTTCAACCACCAGACCTTGAAACAGATTTTTTAATAGACTCTGGAGCAGAATCAAATATCATAAATATTCCAACTTGGAATGAAATCAAAACCCTACACCCAAAACTAACACCTGTAAAAACAACCAGTAGACTAGCAACAGCACAAGGGTCAACCTTAACAAAATTCAACTTTTCCTTGTCCCCACTAAAACAATGGAACAAAATAAACTTCTCAATAAACCATTTTAAAAAATAGTCCATACAATAGATATAAAACACAATATTATTGAAATTCCATTCAGCACAAAATACATACCAACTACTAATATATTAGATAGTACTATTATTATAACAGATAAATATACAAAAACGCAAAACACAGCCTTAACATTTTTCCAAAGAATGAACAAACAACGACCATTCTTTTCAAAATTTTACCCTATCTATAATAAAGAAAGAAAACATCTCAAATAACTCTCAGGTTATATTTATGAATTTCCAATTAAACAAGTTCACCAGTACGATAAAAATCAAAATAAACAATATCTCTATATATTAGACTATGAATTTAGACCAATTCACAAATTTTTAAGAGTAACAATTTCATCCATAAAGTATATGAAAAACTCAAACGCCGATATTATTTCTCTACACTTGTATAATAATTCACCATACAAAATCACCTTACCCTTAGGACTCTTAGGATATTGTGAAACTTATGCAACACCTTCCCCCACAAAAGAAGTAGCATACAGAGTGAATAATAAATTACAACTATTAGATATATGTCAATCAACAATCCTCAATCAAGGACTATCAATAAATAATATAATAAGCAATGAAAAAAGGAACACAGACTATTTCACAAAAACACCTTATTTTAAACCAACATTCAAAATATCACACTATACAGAACAACGACAAAAATTCTTGACAATGTTCAATTTTCAACACTCTCAATTAACACAGAATGAAATTGAAAATTTAGCCGATTTACTCTTAAGATATCCAACAGTTTCTGCAACATCTAAATTTGACGTTGGAAAAATAAATTCACCTCTACATTTACCCTTGAAACCTGACGCAGTTTTCAAAAAACAAAGAGCAAGTAAAGTACCGGTTCAATTACATGACAAAGTCAATAGACTACTTGACATTCTAGAACAATACGAAATTATATCTCCAGTAAATAAAGAGGAACAACCGAAAGGAAACACCTCTATTAATCCTATTATTATCCTCACCAAAGGTGAATCATTAAGAATAGTTCTAGATGCTAGATACCTCAATTCACTATTTGATGAATCCAAATGTAATTGTCCAATAGAACCAATCCAAGTAATTTTAACAAAAATAAACGGTTAATATTTCAAAACCGCAGACATGAATAGTGCATATAACCAAATGCCACTAGATGAACAGTCACGACAATTAACACAATTCGTTATTGGAAATCAACAAAACGAGTTTAACAGATTGTTCTATGGCATATCCATAGGACCAGCAGCTTTTTCAGCCTTCATGAGTAAAATCTTCAGACCACTCATACTTAGTAAAAATGCAATCACATACTTAGACGATGTTAAGCAATTAAAGAACAAAACATGAAAACAGCCCCAGATAAATCACATTTTTTATTAACACGCGTAAAATTTCTTGGACACATAGAAAAAGACACTATAACCCCACTGAAATCACGAATTGATGCAATTCAAAAACTCCAACCACCAACAAATAAAAAGAAAATCCAAGAATTTCTAGGAATGTCAAATTTCTTAAGTAAATACGTATATAAAATGCAATTGTACTTAAGACCATTTTATAACACTCTTAGACAACAAAAAAACTTTGAATGGACAACAGAAAATCAAACACGATTTGAAGAAATCAAAAAACTTCTCACTGAACAAATTTCAAACACAATCCCAGATCCAAATCAACCATTTTATGCAATGTGCGATGCTTCAAATTTTGGCATTGGAGCAGCATTATTACAATCCCACAATGGAACAAATAAAATGAATCTTATATCAGCAAACTCTCGCCTGTTTACGCAAGCTGAATTACGACTTCTACCCTTATGAGAGAGTGCACAGCTATCATACACACTTTAACAGAATATGAATTTCTGATACTTGGATTCAAACATCCAACAGTTTTATTTACAGACCATAAACCTATGATATTTCTTTTTACACAAAAATCAAATCCAAACCATAGAGTTTTATAGATTTCAACTAATTTTAATGAAGTTTCCAAACTTACATTTAGTTTGGGCAGCAGGAAAAAACATTGCACTACCCAATACTCTCAGTAGAAATACACCACCTGAATTGTTCACAAGAAAAACGAAGGTTGAAATACTACAAAATATAAATTTATTCCTTGCAAAAGATGAAACTTCACCGAGATTACAATGCAAATATGCAGTAAACACTAACATAGACCAATCACAAATAAATAATCTACAACTTTTTCCGCTATATCTGGATTGTCAAAACAATCACTACAAAGTAGAATTTCTAGGAAAATCTACATTCAAACCGATACCATACTCTTCATGGATAAAAAACAACACACAGCGAAAACCAATCAAACAAAAGTTATTCAAAAAAGATCTATTCCCTTTAATAGAAAAAATAACCTCATTGATAATATAAATTTATCAGGCCCACCAAATAATGACTCAAAATATACAATAAACCATATTTTTAACCTTGCTGACCCACTAGATACAATACCTCTATCAAAAATAGAAATTGAAAACATGAAAGCAGCTCCAGATAAATCACATTTTTTTCTAACACGACTAAAATTCCTTGGACATATTATAGACAGAAACACTATAAGTCCTTTAAATTTTTCTATAGATGCAATGCAAAAACTCCAACCACCTTCGAATAAGAAAAAATACAAATTTTTTTGGAATGGTAAACTTCTTAAGTAAATACGTATACAAAATGCAGCTATACTTAAGACCATTTTACAACATCCTTAGACAGCAGAATAATTTTGAATGTACAACAGAACATTAGAAACGATTTGAGGAAATAAAAACTCTTCTCACAGAACAATTATCAAACACTATTCCAGATCCCGACCAAGCATTTTATGCCATGTGCGACGCCTCAAACTTTGGCATCGGCGCAGCATTTTTATAATCTTACAACGGAAAAAAAACAAAATGAACCTCATTTCCGCAAACTGTAAGCTATTCACACAAGCTGAATTTAGACTTTCTACTCTTATGAGAGAATGCACAGCCATAATATATACACTAACAGATTATGAATTTTTAATACTTGGATCTAAACATCCAACAGTTTTATTTTTTCAGATCATAAACCAAAAATCTTTTGTTTTTATCAAAAAATCAAACCCAAACCATAGAGTTTATAGATTTCAACTAATTTTAATGAAATTCTCAAACTTACATTTAGTTTTGGCAGCAGCAAAAAACTTTGCACTACCTGATACTCTTAGTAGAAATACAACACCTGAGCTATTAACAAGAAAGACAACAGTTGAAATACCACAAAATATAAAATTCAATCTCGCCAAAGATAAAACTTCACCACAATTAGAATGTAAATACGCAGTAAAAACTGACATAGAACAATCACAAATTAACCATCTACAACATTTTCCACTCTATTTAGATTGTCAAAACAACCATTATGAAGTTGATTTTCTAAGCACATCTACATTGAAGCCGATACCATATTCACATTGGATCAAAAATAATACTCAACAAAAAAGAAGTAAACAACAACCACATAAAAAGGACCCATTTCCCTTAATAGAAAAGGAAAATAATCTGACTGATACAATAAATTTATCAAGACAGTTATCAAATAATTCAAAGTACACGATAAATCTAGTTTTTAACCTTCATGACCCACTTGATACAACACCCCTATCAAAAATTGAAATAGAAAACATTTTTCTACCAACAACAGAAAAATTACACTCGAGTTATTACAGAAATACCAAAACCTTGATCCCGTCATTAGACAACTCAAATCATGGCAGAAATATAAAACGAAACCAACAAAGCGGATACCAAAATCTTAGGAAACAAAACACTCCTTAGATACTTCAGAAAATTTAATAACACCACCATAAATGAAAACACAGACATTTTAGAATATCAAACATCTTATCTTAAAGTACCATGTCTACCTTTAAGTATGATGTTGATCGCATTCAATACTTCCCACACCTTAGATACAAAAGGACATTCTGGATCAGAAAAAAAAACACTCTAATTTTATACAAAATTTTTATTTCCTCAATGCACCAATTTGGATCAAAGTATTATGCAACGATTGTTTAAAATGCCAATTAAATTAACCCTATCCAAATCAAAAACAAATCGCAGAAAAAAAAGATTTTAAAGGACAAAATTTATATTTTCGACACAAAAGGACCAATCTCACCATCCTCTGAAGGAAATTCTTACATTATGTTCATTGTTGATGCATTCACGCACTATGTAGCACTTAACCCAGTACCACATTGTAATGCTTATTATGCCTACACAACACTTTACGAACACTTGATAGCTAAATTCGGATTACCCGAAATTGTAGTCACAGACAATGGCACTGAATTTATAAACAATGAATTCATCACATTATGCCACTTATATAATATTAAACATAAACCACGTACGTCTCATGCACCTTGGACAAATGGATTAGTCGAAGGTATGAACCGTTCATTACAAGAATACCTCAGATATATCACTAACGGAAATGACACACGATATACTGAATGGTCAACAGATGTAAAACTATTCCCACTATCATATAATTCCCAAATCACAACAACAATATAAAATGGTATTCAACCAAAAACCACGTAAACGAATAATGTTTACAGCAAACGCCCATAAAAATTCACAAGGTTATTGTCAACCAAACAACGATTCAATTTGTTAAAATCTACCACTACACACCAATGATGAAGACCACTTTCATCATCCAAAATTTTCAAAATTAGCCTCCGGTACACACACCGAATGGATTTTAAATAGAAATAAAAAAACAGAATGAAATTTATCAAAAATTAACAAAAAAAATTGCTACAAAGACAAACATAATTACCTAAATCAGTTCACGCTTTACACCAGCAACAGATTTGAAAATAGGAATATTTGTTTTAAATCCCAATTTTACAACACAAAAAGGAATTTCTAAAAATTTACAACCACTCCGAAAAGGACGATACCAAATAATTGAGAAACCCACTGATGTCACATACAAATTGATTGACACAAATAAAAAAGAAATTATTCAACAACGAAATTACCTATTGCCCTATTACCCAAAAGAACATGCACTCCGTGAAATAACACAATTATATTCTTTCACAGGTTTAAAAATTGTTCAAAACAATTCAGAAACTAAATTGAATCACCACACTGATGAACAAACGAGCTCAAAAACTGATCAACAAAAAAAAATCAATAATCAAACATCCCCTAAACAAAAAACACGAACATCTCAGAAAGAAAGAAAAAATAGAAAAATGACAGAAAGAATTCTACCACAGGATCAAGAAGAAAAATCTGAACACAGAGAATCATCACGACTCAGAAGTCAACCACAAAAAAATTATAAAATCTTCATTCCACAATCTAAAATATTGAAGAAAGTTGAATTTAAAAAATAACTTTCATTTTCATTTTCCATCATCTTCTTTTACTCATTTTGAACAATACACATTTTCAAAAAAAAAAACATTTTGAAAAACAGTCGAACAAATCTAGTTCAAAATCAGCCAATAAAAATCATCCCGAATAAAACACTTTATTTATAGCAATACGACTTCATTAGCCGACACATATTCACCTCTAAGCTTATGTATAACTATAACTTCAAGACCTCTAGGTCAAAAGTAAGCAACCTGCTATAATTTGACAACTAAAATAAATACAATCTCAATATTACAACCCTCCCATATCAAGTAATACAAAGATCAACAAAATTTTCGCAACTTAGCACTCACAAACCCCTCAAGCAAAATTTTTAAATTAGCCTGAAGAACAAAAAGCAGAAGATCATGTAGCCTAAAGTACGAATATTTTTTGGATACTCCCGATTATTCTATGAAAAGAAATAAAACTACCAAGATTTCCCCGACACCTCAAAATAACCCCTCAACAACCCTTGACGAAATCCAACCCACTTGTCAAAAAATCATTAAATAGTCCAACCACACTCGAATTTAGCCCCAAAAATAGAAGAAGATTCGACAAACCAAATCACTTCTTAAGTGCTTCTCTCAACAACAGTCACTGAATTCAAACAAATATTTTCAAACTTTTTCGAAAAATTTTCAAACCTTCTTAAGTTTTTTATAATATTTTTAACTGATATCATAGAAACCCTATTCATCCTTTTCATAATCTTATGCAATCTTTTTTTAATTTCTTACTCAATCTTTGAAGTATATATACCCTTTCAACAATCCTTGATAACCTCCTCAGATTACGAAACATTTAAATAGTTTTGAAATTATCGTACCTATTTAGTAGAAAAGATGTTTTTCTACTATTTGTAATTTTTCTCACTTTTTTCACATCGCTCATTCTGACAATATGTAAATGAATAAAATAGGCAATCATCATATTCGCATTAGCCACTATTCTCTTGTTTCTTTTCATTGAAGAATACCGGAACAAACATAAATTTTCATCATTATAAACTCCACTCAAAGAAATTTTTCAAATTGCTAATCAACAACCCCAACACCAGTCCCCACCAACAACGTTCCAAGAAAATCCAACAACACCCACAAGTACCCAAATTCCCCATTCATCTACACGCATTTCTTTTCAAGAAAATCCATATACTATTGAAGAAAGACACGCACGATTATCTGAACCATTAGAACCAGTTGTCCGCCAAGCACCTTTAAGTGAACCACAATACGAACCAACATATAACATATACTCCCCTCTCCAACAAGACGTTAACAGAGCAAGACACATGAGCCAAAATCAAAATACACTTGAAATAAATAGACAAATTATACACCCGAGACGAAAGAGAAATTTTCAAACTCCCAGAGTTCATTTGAATATACCTCAATCACCAACACCAAATCCTTTAGACCTTTCAAGTAGCACATTTCTAGATACTCCCTCAATTGCTTCACAACAAAGCACTTCAAATATACCATCAGACTACTTAGGTTCAACTCCCACATCAGAACAAATTCGAGAAAACCCTTTTAATAACCCAACAACCACAGAACGCCCATCATATTGGGTGACAAACTAATACCCTCACGGTGAACCCAAATTAATAAACAACCCAGTTGACGTTTCATTCGATACAACACTATCTACGTTAGCCAAAACACTTTCCCTTCCTTCAACACATTCTTTAAGTCAAATATCACCATCAAACTTTCCCCTAAATTTTCCTATCAATCTTGATTCACGATATCAAGAACCATCATCTCAGAATATACCATTACGATTGGAATGGAATACATTCGTAGCACTCCCACCATTGTTTGGTCAACGTCAAGAAGGTAATAGATTACACAACTGGGCATTAAACAGATTACAATATCGACACGATATTAACAAAGCTATACAAGAAGATAACATCCAAATACTACAACAAAGCAGTCTCACACTAAAATTTGAACTTACAAGAAGACTAAATAAAATTGTTCAACATCCATTTCCATTAGACCCTCCTAATATCACAGCTCAATCTTTACCTCCCCCATTTATAACAACAGAAATAATATATAAATACGACAGATATACAAAAAAGACAACCGGATACATAACCTTTTATAACCCATTTTCAGGATTGTCATACATATGTACATTCTAAAGATATTCCCATTTCAACACCTTCTTTTTCTCATTTTTTCCGAACCAAATCAAAATCCTTCTCCTCGCACAGGACTCATGATTTATTAGTAACACACTACGATTGTGAAGAAAACGAACAAAAACACTACACAAATATGCTATAAATCAAGTCACACATGGTGAATCCGAACCACAAGCTATAGAAACAACAAATATAATAGCTACACTATACTCAAAAATCCGAGCAACAACACTCACAGGATACAAATTTACAGCAACATTTTCCGAAAAGAAAGTACATTGTTCACAAGTTTCAAACGGAAATAAAAATAAATTGGACCACGAATCTTTCTACCAAAGTAATATTGATAGATTACTACATCTCAGCCCTCAAGACTGTAAAACCGAAATAAAGCGACTAAACTTAAGACCAAACGAATGCACAAACAGGAAACTTATAAATTTTCAAGTTTTCCCAGATGTAGCACATCAAGCAGAACTTGCAAAACACCAAGGTCACATAAGACTAGATACAAAATTCCCCTTCCATGGAGCACACGGAAGATTAACATACGATCTTCATGATAAACATTGGATACCACACATAGTAATAAATAATCCCTCAAATTGTAAAGCAGACACAAAAAAAACAAAAGATACCAAGAGATAATGTTTTTTGACTGGAAAATACAACTCGAAAAAGTACAACTTACACGCGACTTAAAAGACAGTACAATTCTTTACCAAGGAAATAGACTCCCTTGCAAAAATGACCAAGGATATTGCTATCCTACAACACGCACAAAAGCAACCATTGTATGATTTCCCGAAAAACCTGCACAGTTTTTCAAGTAGCAAAAATACACGCTAGAATGATCGAATTTCGCCAAAAATATTTTTTCGAATCAATTCCATATGAAGATGTAAACCCTGACCAAATCATAATTACAAACCACAAATTTAGAAACATCCACAATATAGAAAACAAATTAACACGATTTCAAATATACCCAGAAACAGAACTTGCACGTAAATACAACAAGCCAATTTATTCAGATTTCTTGTCGAATACGAAAAAGGTTTCGAAATGAATACAAGACATTTAGTCGTCAACCCGATGGCCACATCTCACTCATTTACTGACGAGAATCCCTACCTTTCAGTAAATTTTCAGAAAAGCACAGGACAAATCATTGGAAAATTAAAACCACAAGACACAGAAAGTACACGATTACAAGAACTATCACTTATGAACAGCACACATTTTGGCGCAATTCACTATGATATACATTTAGATATGAAATTAGACTACACAATAAGCAGAATCTTTCAAGAAATGTCTCTTTCAGAATTAGAAACATTACACCAACTATGTGAGATTGAAAGAGCACAAATTCTACAGTCACTAGCACTAGCAGTTCTAAAAATACCATATGCAGGATATTCATTATCCGGAAATAGATCAAATTTCATTGATTATGAAGGAAACATTTTATGGTACTACACTTGTACCAAACAAGTATCACCTTTATACGTTTTGAAGATAAACGATGTTACAAAAGAATCCCAATATTCTACAAAAATAAAGTAAGTTTTGTTGATACACTCTCAAGAAAAACATATTTTTGGGATAAAGCAGTACCATGTGGATCAGAAAATAGCCGCAACGTTGAACAAAAAAAGCAAGATAAATACTATCTACTTACACCGTATTCAACATTAATGCCACCACTAAAAAAAAAGTTTTCACCCGAAAGCATTAGAGCTATAGCCCGAAACCCAAATACCGATTTACAATCGATTGGCATCTATTCTAAATCCGACATACAACACCACATACGTACACAACAATTTCAAGAACTACTTACAAAAATGGACGCTATACAACGACAATCAATAGATCAAAACTTACGAAAACTTGCAGAAACAGCAAGGTTTTCAGACATTTACGCACAAGGTTACAGCGGATATTTTAAATACATAAAAGACTATATTTATCTAAACGGCGAAAAATATCGACCACAAGATATATCACCAATCAATATTTTTAGTTTTGTACATTTCAAAAACGAACTTTTAGCCTTTCTAGGATGGCCATACTATATCTTAGAAAGATTGACATTATTATACGCAATGTTTAATTTTATTGGATTTGAATTTGCTTTATTGAAAGGAGTTTAAAGCACATGCGCAATCCACACACAAGTCAATAGACAAGCAAGCGTCGCACGTACACTTTTTGCAGGATTTTTCGGAATATTTTCCACATCTATAAATAAAATACTTTTAGATGCACAAATGAAAGAATACAATACAAAACTATCAACTACACCAAACACGTATGACGAATCACAGAGTAACACAAATACATTACCTACAGCACCACAACTACCAAGTTTAAATCGTAACCATCCACTATCACTAGTACCACGAAACTTCAGAAACTTAGCACTAGTAAACATCGCAAATTCAAGACCAAATCATATACAAAGTCCAATTCAACACATTGTAACACAACAACCTCGAAATGACGATACATATGTACAAATAATCGAACAACCACATACCACAAATTTTTAATCTCAGAACAATCATTTTTTTAGCCCACGATGAGCCGACAAGTTGGATCCCTTCACCGTTCCATTTCCCATCCAACCAATCACCAAAACCCAATTCCCATCATTCCACTTTTTGCTTTCCCGCCACCTGAATCACCCCATGTTAACACATCATCCGGCATGGATTCTGACACTAATTCAGACATCACAGTTTTTAGTACTATTTCCCGATTTAATAACACAGACATCGAAACCCCAGACAATTTTGCAAACTCCGAACGCAGCCCACCAACATTTTCCCAACCCCCCTTTCGACCTATCCACTCCCAGTCCACAAATGATTCCCCCTATACCATTTCTCATATTTCCCAAGCAACCCTGACATACTCCCCCTCTACCAATGACCGTTCTAATAGATACCCCAGAAACCACACAAATTTCACAAGAACTAGATAATCTAATAACACTCCAACAACAATTACAACATCCTCACACTCTAACCATTCACCAATTATCATCAAACATAACATCATCAAACCCACCAACTCCTACACCCTCTTCAGATTATACCCCTTCTTTAGATCAATCCTCAACATCGACCCACTCATCATCCACAACTAACCGTGCATATAGAACATTCAAAAGAAAATTTCCCAACCACCCGTTTCCCTCCAAATCCGGAACAGCCCGCGATTATGTAAACCACCCTGACCACACTAATACTCCAAACTTTCTCCAAACTTCCCGACCCCTCTTCCCCCAATATACCATTAGTCATTCCAACCCTCAGACTGAACAACCTCACTAAGTCGATGAGAATGTACTAATCCCTACACTTCACTGGACATCATTTTAATATTTCTCAAATCCACTTAGTATACCACTAAATAACACATCTCACGAAACAGAAAAAAGTAAACTTGACTTTTTTAGACTAACCACAGCACTAACACTTAGACAATTTACGCACGTAGGATATAAAAAACAACTACAAAGTTTCACTGCATCATCGTTTTCAGTTTATTAATTCAAAATCCACTTCACCATTTTTCTTAAATTTCACATAGTGTATTAAAAACACTAACTTCCAAATCATCCTCAGAAGTTACGACCCAATAACCCAAATGTATATATTTTGTCCACTCTCTACTCACCAAGACTTTTAATGTAGAAGAATCCCGACCCTTCATTGTCCCGCATGAATATACTCAACCTATAGAAATCCCAATATTAGAATTCATTCACAATACTAAATATAATCACAAGCTTTTTAACCTCATCCAGCACACCAATCTTGAGTTTTCCGTTGGCACTGAGAACTAAACACCATAAAAGCACTTCAATTGCTTTGGCCACTACTTGAAACTAAAAACATCATTCGCATATTAGCTAAATTACTAACCACATCAGATTCAATACACGATATCTTCCCTCATGGCTTCTTCCTCGATCATTAGGTAAGTATAAATTAAAATAATTTAATACTAATAAATACAAAACAGACTAACCATTTCTTATTAAATGTTTGTTCATCAGTCTTTAGATCACCATCATCTATAAACAAGAAAACAAAAAACAGAAATAAAAATTGCAAACTCTTTTATACATTATCAACTTTTCAAATGGCAAACTATTTTATATTTCATAAACTTTTCTTAACTAACCGCAATAAATGACGCAGTAAAACTTATTCTCCACAGCAGTAAATTCATCTATAAATTTTTTTCCCCAATGTAGTAAATCTAAATACACTGAGAAAAATTTAATAATTTCAATCCCCACAATGCAGTAAATATAAAATTTTCAGCAGTAAATTTATACAAATGTCAGCAGTAATAAACTTTTCCAGAATCAACCGCACACAAATTCTATCCACACTCGCACAGCTCGCCCACGACGAATTGTTTAAAATATTGAATTCAAGTTTTAACTTTCACTGATAACAACTCAAACTAATAATAACAAGTTTCAAACTTTCTTATAACCCGTTTGGAAAGGAATTATATAATAATCCCAACTAAACAACGCAGCTTACTAAACACCATGAAACACAAACTAACATCATGATTAAGAAAAGAAAACCCACAGGACCCAAACTGGATTAAACCAGCTTAAAGAACCGATAATTTATTCTTTTGAAGACTATTGATAAGTCTGAAAAAGAAAACATAAACCACCAAAAAATTGAAAGAAAAACCCAAACCAAACAATTTGATTTTTAAGAAAAGGACACAACTAAAACAACAAAAAGAAAAAACCAGAAACAAACACGACACAAAAGGTTAACACAAACCAGGACCCCATAAAAAACCAGCATGAAATCATACCCTCACTCCTGGCCTAACCCACGAGAAGAGGACGAAGTCCTGAGCATGCTTAATAGTCGGTTTAACCCACCGTGCTAGAATCCACTCTTTGAGACACACTCCTTGTTTTTGATAAGAGGTACTCAAGTGTGAGTAACTCTTTTAAAATAACTGAACTAAAAATAAAAGCTTTTGCGAAAAAAACTAATAAAAAATCATGACTAAAAAGAAGGACTAACTAAATATTTATTTATGTAATTTGACGAGCATCAAGCAGCTAAGACGACCTCATCACAGACAACCCACAGAATGGCTGAACACAACCGATAAGCCACTCACAACCACAACTCAAAGGATTTGAAGTACGACTTGACTCCGAAGCAAAGGAGTTCATTGAAACAGACCAATGACCACCTCGATGTTCAAGTATACGTACAGATCCGATTTACAGGGCATTCCCTCCAAACTAAAGCTTCACGCCATTCCCAATTCAGATCGAAACATAGTTCTCCAACCCGATCAAGAATAGACGATCATAACAGATTGATTTTGTTGACGGTTTCAGTCATCGTTGAATGACAAAATGAAATCTAAAATTCCAGTTTCCTAGAGCTTCCTCCTCCAAGAATGAAATAGAAATGATGCTCGCGAAATACGGACGATCAATCATCCATCCTCCATTACAGAAAGAAGTCAAAGAAACAAAAACTCTGTAAACCCCGGATAGGTGGAACCTGATCCAAACTATATATTATTTTTGGTTATAGACTAGATATTTTATCCCTATAAAACTTTGAAGACTAACCAATCATACTCCATCTAACTAACAACCCATTTATTTGTAAGTGCTGAAATTACTTGTAATTTCAGCACCAGAGAGATTTGAATTTAACTTAGAAATTAGTTACCTCTCCAAGAGAATTTTAGCAATCGCAATAAGCCAGTATACTCTAGATCTTTTGAGCCTAGCAGAGACTAGTTAAACACCCTGAGACTAGTAGATATAAGAGTAAGATTGGGATCGGTATTAGACTAAGAAGTTGCACGAATCTATCCGGCCGAAAATAAGATAGCGTGACGAGCAGACGGTGTACCTTATCTAAAATTACTCTATGAGTTAGAAGTCCATCCCAACTCAAAATGTAGCTTTAGTTTTTTTTATGTATTTTGTATGCCAACTTTTTATGTATATGGGTTTTGTATGCCAACTTGGGCCAATAAAGAAGAAAAAAATCCTATTTAAACCAGTCGCTGTGCATTTCTCCAGTTGTTTTTTCAGGTTGTCGATGCGTCGCAGCTCTTCTTCACTGAAGTGGACGCTATATGGTCCTGTTTTGAACTCCAGGAATTTCCAGGCAGATCCCACTCTCTTTTCCAGAGGAGGAGGGATTCGGGTATCCGGTTGGACGCTTTCGAGTACAGTGGCCACACTTGATAACACTTCCCTGCTTCTGGAGTCTTTAACCAATTCTCTGACTTCATTAACGGAATGCAATAAATGGTCCATGGCTGCGGAATTGTTGATACATTTAGATGGTGCCATTTTAAGATGCGGATATTCTACTGTCAGTTAGAACAATTCTTAACTATTTCTGAGAAATTAAGCAATATGTATAACGACTGTATCAGTTTTTTCAAATGCGAAGTAAGAACAGTATAAAAAACGTGACTACGCAGATATATTGCAAAAACAAGAAAAAAAAGAATATGACGGTAAATACAACTGCGTTTGGACTGTAACCACAACATAGTTTGCAGAAACCACAACTGGAGTTTTTTAAGCGAGAAATCATTCTAATAAACGTTACTTAATACTTAATATAAACGACAGAAGAGGTCTTGCTCAGAAGTTACGTTGTTATATGCGATAAGCTATAAAGTATTTGCTAAATGAAATAATCAGGCAGCTATCCAAGATCATCTTTACTGTCAGTTCTTTGCGGTACGACTTCAATTGACAGACAGTACATATCTTAAAAAACCATTTGATCGTTGATGACATCATCCTTAGTCGCCATCTTCTTCAGGTAAAGTTCACCAGCTCAATATGATTTTAACGATTTCCTTTATGCCAGTTTCACCATATGTGTCGGGTGTGGAAAAACCGTTCAAAAATCGTTCTTCGTTCTACTATTTCAGTCGACTTAAGAATTGAGTACCAGAACACAAATCTACTAAAAAATTGCCTAAGTTCTATTCGTACCTGCTCGTAAACTCAAATTGAACTTAAAGATTTAAGCCAAATTAATAATAATGTTTACTAGAAACATACTATTTGTTCCATCTTTCGAAGACAGTGACGGACTATTTGTGGTTGGAAGGTATTTTTTTTTCAGACTAATGTCTTTTTAGCTAGCCTTTTTTGCTAAAAAAACTTTTACCATTCGAAAAATATTGGTGTCTTAGCGGGAAAATATTTCACCTACAATCTATTTTGAAAGTTATGACCCATTCGGGCGATAATTAATGCGCACTGAATTAATCCTACTCAAACTTGGGCCGCAATTTACATCAATCCAAGTTGAAACGAGGCAAGCAATTTGCTCTTGTTATTAGGCTAGCAAGCGTAATATTTTTGTTTCGGATTTAGGATAGCGTAAGCGGCTAAAATTAGGAAAAACTTCTAATTTTTAAAAAAGAAACCGAATTTCGTTTGAATATAAGTTTTCTTAAGCACAAAACAAAAACATTCTGGGCTTGACATTGACATGAACAGTCTTATCTTACGTTTTTCGAAGATTGGATGAAATGCGTGACGGGAGCTCGGTGTTAATTTTTTTCAGACAAATTTTGAGTTTTTAACAGCAAATTTTGAATATTTATGCCATCTTGAGTTATGTGTTGGGGTCTAACTCATTGAGTAATTTCAGATAAGGTACACCGTCTGCTCGTCACGCTATCTTATTTTCGGCCGGATAGATTTGTGCAACTTCTTAGTCTAATACCGATTTTAATCTTACTCTTGTATGTGCTAGTCTCAAATAGTCTCAATAGAGCTAGAGTATACTGGTTTATTGCGAGTAGGTCTCTTTCTTGGAGAGGCAACTAAGTTCTAAGTTAAATTCAAATCTCTCTGGTGCTGAAATTACAAGTAATTTCAGCAGTTACAAATAAGTGGGTTGTTAGTTAGATGGAACATGATTGGTTAGTATTAAATATTTTATAGAGATAAAATATCATAATAATAACCAATGATAAATACTAGTTTAGATCTGGTTCCAAATTCTTGGCCCTAATTTTCAATTTTCCAACAAAAAGAGACAAACTTCTTGATCATTTTATTTACAGAAAAGATGTCAAGTACATGTGTTTTCCCAATATGAGGATAATGATAATAGGTGATGAAGCTGGGATGAAGAGATGATTTATATATACCAACAATTTATGATTTAAACTAACTAATTTTGTATTTTTATACTCAATAGAAAATTTTTCAAGATGTTATTTAATTTACAGCTGATTTAAGGAAAACCTCAAGTGTTGTTTTTATCAATCGTTATTGTACAATTATTAGGTTTAGCACCATGAAAGGCTATTTGAAAATAGTCTTTCAAATATTATGTCAGTAATTGAAAATTTAAATTTACTGCTGGTAGTATCCTAAATAGAATAGTTTGATCTCGTTTTTGTTGTAAATCATGAAATCGATTGATAGATTTCTTTCAAATCGCATGTCGTCTCTTGTGCGACGTCTTCTTCCAATACTGCGTTGTTCTCGTATTGTTCGGAATATTGGATCTGATCTATTGAGCCGTAGAGACATATCTACTAAGTTTTTGTCATATAACATTTTTTTTAAATGTTATATTTGTCTAATTCTAATCTAATTTTGTCTAAGTCTAGGTTAGTTAAGGTCTGTTTGAGACTTTTGGTCGCACCAGATGACTTATGTATTGGTTACTATACTCATAGAGTAATTTCAGATAAGGTACACCGTCTGCTCGTCACGCTATCATATTTTCGGCCGGATAGAGTCGTGAAACTTTTTAGTCTAATACCAATCTTAACCTTACTCTTATATCTCCAAGTCTCGATAGATCTAGCGTACACCGGTTTACGCGAGTTAGTTCCAGAATGAGAACAACTGTATTCATAGTTAATTTCAAATTGTTCTGGTGTTGAAACTACAAGTAGTTTCAACACTTACAAATAAACAGGTTGTTAGTTTGATGGAGTATGATTGGTTAGTATTAAATATTTTATAGTGATGGTGGTCATTGGTCTGGTTCAATGAAGTCATTTTCTGCGAAGTCAAGTCGTACTCTAAATCCTTTTGAGTCGTGATTGTGAGCGGCATATCGGTTGTGTTTAGCCATTCTGTAGGTCGAGTGTGATGGGATCGTCCAGTTTCTGGATGCTCGTCTTTGTGTTTGTGTATGATCTATGATTCGGATAATTGTTTTCGCAAAAGCGTTTTAATTTTAGTTCAGTTGTTTTTAAGAGTTACTCACCCTTGAGTACCTCTTGTCAAAAATACGGAGTGGTCACAAAGCGTGGGTGTTGCACGGTGGGTTAGGCCGGCTATGGAGCATGCTCAGGACGTCCTCTTCTGGCGGTTTAGGCCAGGAGTGAGGGTATGATTGCATGCTGGTTTTTTAGGGGTCCTGTTTTGTGCTAAAGTTTTGTGTTATTTTGTTTCAGGTTTTTTCCTTTGTTGCTTTGGTTGTGTCCTATTCTCAACAAATCAAATTGTTTTTGGTTTGTGTTTGTCTTGCGACTTTTTGGTGTTTTATTATTTTGTTTTTTAGACTTGGTAATAGTCTTCAAAAGAATAAATTATCCGGTTCCTAAGCTGGGTTGATTCGGTTTGGGTACCGTGGGTTTTCTTTTCTTAGTCATGCTGTTAGTTTGTGGTTTATGGTGTTTAGCAAGCTGCGTTGGTTAGTTTAGGTTTTTATATAATTCCTTTCCAACCGGGTTAAAGGAAAGTTGGAAACTTGTTATCGCTTGTTTGAGTTGTTGTTAGTGAAAGTTAAAGTTTGAATTCTTTATTTTAAACAATTTGTTGTGGGCGAGCTGTGTGACTTTGGATACAATTCTTGTGCGATTGAATAGAAAGATATTTAAAGGTTAGTACTGCTTTCTTCTCTGTATAAATTTACTGCTTTGAAATTAAATTTACTGCTTTGTGGGGGTTTGAAATTATTAAATGGTTTTCATCTTATTGAGTTTTACTACTTTAGGGAAAAGAGTTTATAGAGAAATTTACTACTTTGATCATGAAATTTTACTGCATCATTTAGTGCTATTGGTTAAGTAAGTTTTTTAATGGATAAAAGAGATTGTATTTTATTTGTTTTTTCCTTGTTTGTTGATGATCGTGATGTGAAGACTAAAGTAAATATAAAACAATTAAAACGAATGCTTAGTTTCAATTTTGAAATAGTTAGTTTTAAATTATTCAATTCATGCTTACCTAATCATCTGGAAAGAAGCCATGAGGAAAAATATTGTAAATAGTGTCTGATGTGGTTAGTAACTTTGCTAATATGCGAATGATCTTTTTAGTTTGAAGCAGTGGCCAAAGCAATTGGAGTGCTTTAATTGTTTTTAGTTCTTCAGTGCCAACTGAAAATTCATGAGGTGTGTTCTGAATTAAATTGTAAATTTTGTGATTATATTTACTATTGTGAATGAATTCTAAAATGGGTAATTCTATAGGTTGAATATATTCATGCGGAACTATTAGGGGTCGGGATTCTTTGTCATTGAAGGTCTTGGTGAGAGGACAGAATATATACATCTGGGTGATGGGGTCATAAGTTCGGAGGATGCCTTGAAGGTTCGTATTTTTAATACAGTATGTGAAATTAAGGAAAAGCGGTGAGGTGTATTTAGAATTAATGAATTGAAATCTGTGGTGAGGTTGTCGTTATGGTGTGTGTAAATCAAAATGATTTTGTATGAAACGATAATAAGTGTTGGTGTGCGTTTGTTTAGTTCTCAACATGATGTCGTGTGAACAGTTCAAATCACGTTCTTTTGGTGTAAGGAAATGAAAATTTAGTGAAAAAGTTTCAAACTTTTCGTAAAATGATTCATATGCTTGGATGTCAAATAGTGCTTCTGAGATGATGTGGTCATGCTTTTTATCTAATATACTATGTGTGAATAAGTGAGATGTTTTAATAAAGAATTTTTCTGTTAGTTGTGGGTTTGCAAATTGATCTTCGTCAAGAAGTTTATCGTGATTAGGCCTGATGATGTTGTGATCATAATATTCACTTGAATAGTCGTTAGCTTGTGGTGCGGTGAGGTTTTCAGTATTTTTTAAAACCCTATGTATGTAAATTGTCGGGGTGTTAGTGCTGTTGTTAGTCTAAACAATTCGTTCTTATTTCTTTCAATATCTTGCGGTATTAAGGAGTGGTAAGGTAAGAGGATTAGTATAATTATAGTAAGCTGTCCAATGAAGTGTAGGTATTAATACATGTTCATCTACAAAATTATGTGGTTCAGGGTTAGTGTCGGATTGGTTTAGTGTGTATTGGGGAAATAAAGGTAGGGTTACTTTGAGGTATTTGGCTGTATTGGTGTGGTCTGGGTGGTTAACATATTCTCGGGCGGTTCCGGGTTTGGATGGGAACGGGTGATTTGGGAATATTCGTTTAAAAGTTCTCTAAGCATGGTTAGTACTAGTGGATGATTCTGTTGATGTGGATGATTGGGCTAATGATGGAGTGTAATCTGAAGTGGGTGTAGGAGTTGGTGGATTTGATGATGTTTTTGTTGATGATAGTTGGTGAATAGTTAGAGTGTAGGGGTATTGTAATTGATGCTGTAGTGTTATGAGGTTGTTTAGTTCATCAGATATTTGGATGTTGTCAAGGGAATTGTTTGTGGAACGTTCAGAGATAAATGGGGAGTAGGTTGAAGTTACTTGGGAAACGTGAGAAGGAGTAGAGGGGGATATACAATGGGTTTGAGAGTGGATGAGTTGAAAGGGAGGTTTGGAAAAGGTAGAGGGGCTGGTTTGAGAAGGAGTAGAAGGGGATGGTTCGGAGTCGGCAAATTCATCGGGGGTTTCTAAGTCGAAATTTTCAAATTGTGATATAAATGGAAAAACTGTGATATCTGAGTTAGTATCAGAATTCATGCCTGATGATGTGTTAATTTGAGGTGAATCAGGTTGCGGAAAAAAAAAGTGGGATAATGGGGATTGGGGTTTGGAAATTGGCAGGGTGGTAGTTTGAACGATGGAGTCATCCAATTTTTTTGCTCATCGTGGGCTGAAAAAATGATTATTCTGAGATTGAAAAGTGGTGGTATGGGGCTGTTCAATTATTTGTTCATATGTTTTGTCATTTTGGGGATGTTGTGTTACTATATGTTGAATGGGGTTTTGTATGTTGCTAGATCTTATGTTTGTAGGCTTTGTGATTGCTAGGTTTCTAAAATTTCGTGAAACTAATGATAATGGATGGTTGTGATGTAAATTTGGTAATTGTGGTGCTGTAGGTAACACATTCGTATTATTTTGCGATTCGTTGTAGGTGTTCGGTTTTGTTGATAGTTTTGTATTGTCTTCTTTGATTTGTGCATCTAAGAGTATTTTGTTTATTGATGAAAATATTCCAAAAAATCCTGCAAATAGTATGGGTGCTACGCTTGCTGGTCGGTTTACTTGCGTATCTATTGCGCATGTGTTATAGGTTCCTTTTAGTAATGAGAAAAGAAATCCAATAAAAAACATTGCGTATAATATAGTCAATCTTTCTAAGATGTAATAGGGCCAACATAGAAAGGCAAGAATTTCGGTTTTCAAAGTTACGAAGCTAAAAATATTTATTGATGAGATACCTGGTGGTCTACATTTTTCGCCGTTTAAATATATGTAGTCATCAATATCTTTAAAATATCCGCTGTAGTCTTGTGTGTAGATATCTGAAAAGGCTGCGGTTTTTGCAAGTTTTCGTAAATTTTGATCTATCGATTGTCGTTGTATAGTGTCCATTTGTGTTAATAGTTCTTGAAATTGTTGTGTACGAATGTGATGTTGTATATCTGATTTAGAAAATATTCCTATCGATTGTAAATCGATATTGGGATCGGAGTAATAGCTCGAATACTTTCGGGTGAAAACTTTTTTAATGGTTGCATTAATGTGGGCTATGGTGTAAGTAGGTAGTATTTTTCTTCATCGGGGTTTAATTGTACGACTTTGTGGCTATTTTTTGATCCACATGGGACTCCGGCATCCCAAAAAAATAATCTTCTTGAAAGTGTATCAACAAAATGTACTTTATTACTTGGATTCGTTTATAACAAGGCTTATCTTCAAAAACATATAATGTTGATACTTTTTTGGTGCAAGTATAAAACTATAAGATGTTTCCTTTATAATCAAAGAAGTTTGATCTATTTCCAGATAATAGATATCCTGCGTAAGGTATTTTTAGAACTGCTAGTGCTAGCGATTGTAAATTCTGGGTTCTTTCTAATTCACATAGTTGATGTAATGTTTCTAATTCTGAAAGTGACCTTTCTTGAAAAATTCTACTAATTTTGTAATCTTATTTCATGTCTAGGTGGATGTCATAACGAATTGCGCCAAAATATGTACTATTCATTAGTGATAGTTCTTGTAAACGTGTACTTTCAGTGTCTTGTGGTTTTACTTTTCCACGAACGTTTCCTGCGTTTCTAAGAAGATTTACTGGGATGTATGAGGTTCCTTCATTGATAGGTTGATGTGTTGCATAGGGATCATATTTTATTTTTCCAGTGGTCATATCGAAACCTTGTTCGTATTCGACAAGTATTTCAGAGTATTGTGTTTTATAGAGTGGATTTTTATATTTACATGCAAATTCTGGGGCCTTGATAGATTTGAAAACGTGTTAATCTATTTTCTATATTACAGATGTCGTGAAGATCATAAGTTAATCTTTTACTTGTGCACCATTTTATGGGTATTCGTCTAATTTAATATGTCCTTGGTATCTTTCAAGTTCTGCTTGGTGTGCAGAGTCGGTGAAAGTTTACTATTTTTCTGTTTGAGTTTTTTTCGTCAAATTTAATCTGAGTAATTCATTTTTACAATCGTCGGGTTTTAGATGTAAGAGTCTTTCTATATTGCTTTGATTGGAAGATTCGTGATCAAGTCGGTTTTTATTTCTATTGAAAACTTGTGAACAATGTACCTTCTTTTCGGAAAATGTCCATGTAAATTTATAGCCTGTAGGTGTCGTTGCTCGGGCTTTCGAGTATAATCTAGCGATTCTATTTGTGGTTTCTATAGCTTGTGGTTCTGATTCGCATTGTGTTACTTGTTATATAGCATACTTGTGTAGTGTTTTTTGTTCGTTTTCGTCACAATCATAGTGTGTTACTAATAAATCCTGAGGTCCTGTGCGAGGAGATGGATTTGTGTTTTGTTCTGAAAAAATTAGAAAAAGAAGGTGTTGAAATGTAAAGATCTTTAAAATATGCATGTGTATGATAATCCTGAATATGAGTTGTAAAAGGTTATATATCCAATTGTCTTTTTGGTATATCTGTCGTATTTAAATATGAATTCAGTTGTTATAAATAGGGGAGGTAACGATTGAGCTGTTATATTTGGTGGACTTAGGGGAAAAGGGTGTTGAACAATGTTGTTGAGTCTTACTGTGATTTCAAACTTTAATTTGAGACTGTTTTGTTGGAGTATTTGAATATTGTGTTCTTGAATATCTTTGTGAATATTTTGTCTATATTGTAATCTACTTAGTTGCCCAATTGTGAAGTCGACTACTTTCTTGATGTTGTTAAAATAATGAGGGGGGCTGCTACGAAAGTATTCCAATCTAATCGTAGGGGGTATTTGTGGATGATTGTTATTGGTATGCGGCGTCAAGATTTGTTGGAAAATTTAGGGGAAAAAATGTTGGTGATATTTGACTTATCGATGGTGTTGATGGAAGTGAAAGTGTTTCTGGCAGGGTTGATAATGTTGTATCAGAAGAAATATCTATTGGTTCATTTACTATGTTGGGTTCACCTTGAGTATATGAGTTTGTTGTCCAATTGGTGGATTCTGGGGTGTTAAAAAAATTTTCTCGAATTTGCTCTGATGTTGGAGTTGAACCTAAATAGTCTGATGAAATATTTGAAATGCTGTGTTGTGAAGCAAGTGTGGGAGTTTCTGGTAGTGTACTAGTAGAAAGTTCTGAGGTAGTTGGTGTTGGTGACTGAGGTATACTAAAATGAACTCTGGGGGTTTGAAAATTTCAGTTTCGTCTTGGATAAATATTTTGTCTATTTGTTTCAAGTGTATTTTGTTTTTGACTAAAATGTCTTACTCGATTGAGATCTTGTTGTAAATTGGGATATAAATTATTTGTTGCTTCGTATTGTGGTTCGCTTAAAGGTGCTTGGCAAACAACTGGTTCTAATGGTTCAGATAATCGTGCGTGTCATTCATCAAAAGGGTATGGGTTGTCTTGAAAAGAAATGCGTGCTGATGATTGGGGATTTTGGGTAGTTGTAGGTGTTATTGGAGTTTCGTGGAAAGTTGTTGGTGGAACTGGTGTGGTGGTGGTTGATTAGCAATTTTGAAAAGGTATTTAAGTTTTCAATTTTTGTTATTAAGAAAATATGAGAATTTAAAGTGATTAAAAAGAATATTGACATTAATCAAAATTAAAGTTGTTTTCGAAACTCAACTTTCTTTAATATTTTAGATTGTGGAATGAATGTTTAATAGTTTTTTCGTGGTTGACTTCTAAGTCGTGATGATTCTCTATGTTCGGATTTTTGTTGTTGATCCTGTGGTAAAATTTTTTCTGTCATTTTTCTATTTTTTTACTTCTTTTTTGGTTCTGATGTGTAAAGTATTTGAGGGTGCGCATTTTGAGGTTGAATTGTTTTCTGATTTTTTTAAATATTAATGTTTTGATTTTGTTCTGTTTAAGGATTGTTCTAAACAATTTGTAAACCTGTGAAAGAATATAATTGAGTTAATTCGCGAAATGCGTTTTTTTTTGGATAAAAAAGAAACAGGTTGTTACGGTGTTGAACAATTTCTTTTTTATTTGAGTCAGTAAGTTTGTATGTTACTTCAGTGGGTTTATCAATTATTTGATATGGTCCTTTTGGGAGTGGTTGTAACTCTTTAGAAATTCCTTTTTGTGTTTTGAAATTGGGTATTAAAACAAATGTTCCGATTTTTAAATATGTTTTTATCTCCATTTAAAATCCATTCGGGGTATGTACCGGAAGCTAATTTTAAAATTTGTGGATGATGAAAGTGATCTTCATCAGGTGTATGTAGTGGTAGATTATAACAAATTGAATCTTTATTTGGTTGACAATAACCTTGTATATTTTTGTGGGCATTTGCTGTAAGAATAATTGTTTTTGGTGTTTTTTGAATAAATACCATTTCGTATTGTGACATTCCCAAAGTTGTTGCAATTTGTGAATTATAAGATAAAGGGAATAATTTTACATCTGCTGACCATTCAGTCTATCGTGTATCATTTCCATTAATAATACATCTAAGGTATTTTTGTAATGAACAGCTCATACCTTCGACTAATCCATATGTTCAAGGTGCATGAGATGTACGTGGTTTATGTTTGATATTATATAAGTGGCATAGTGTGATGATTTCATTGTTTATAAATTCTGTGCCGTTATCTATGACTAGTATTTCGGGTAGTCCGAATTTAGCTATCCAATATTCGTAAAATGTTGTATATGCGTAATAAGCATTACAGTGTGGTACTGGGTTGAGTGCTACGTAATGTGTGAATGCGCCAACAAGGACCATAATGTAGGAGTTTCCTTCAGAAGATGGTGAAATTGGTCCTTTTGTATCGAATCAAATGCGATGGTTAAAATATAGACTTTGTCCTTTAAAATCTTGTTTTTGTGCTATTTGTTTTTGATTTGGATGCATCAACAATGACCATAATATAAGAGTTTCCTTTGAAGGATGGGGAAATTGGTCCTTTTCTATCAAATGAAATTCTTTGGTTGAAATATAGACTTCGTCCTTTAAAATCTTGTTTATGTGCTATTTGTTTTTGATTGGGATAAGGTTTATCTAATTGGCATATTATGCAATCGTTGCAAAATGCTTTAATCCAAATTGGTGCATTTGGGAAGTAAAAGTTTTGTGTAAAATTTGAGTTTGTTTTTTTTCTGATCCTGAGTGTCCTTTTGTAAGTTGTGTATGTGATATGTTGATTGCTATCAAAATCATACTTAAAGGAAGACAGGGTACTTTAAAATCAAGTGTCTGATATTCTAAAAGATCTGTCCTTTCATTTATAGTAGTATTATTAAAATTACTGAAGGATCGGAGGAGTGTTTTATTTCCTAAAATTGTTGTATCAGCTTTTGCTGGTTTTGTTTTATATTTGCGCCATGGTTTGGGTTGTCTAACAACAGGGTCAAAGTTTTGGTATTTTTGTAATGATTGTACTGTAATTGTTTCTGTTGGTAGTAGAAAAATATTTTCTACTTCTTATTTTGATTGGGGAATTGTGTCAAGTGGGTCATGAAGGTGAAAAACTTGATTTATTGTGTATTTTAAATCATTTGTTGGTGTTCCTGATAAATTTATGATTTCAGTTATTTTTTCTTTTTCTATTAATGGAAAAAGGTCTTTTTTGTGTGGTTCTTGTTTAATTTGCTTTTGTTGGGTATTAATCTTTATCCAATGTGAACATGGGATTGGTTTAATTGTGGATGTACTTAATAAATCAACTTCATAATGATTATTTTGACAATCTAAAAGAAGTGGAAAATGTTGCAATTTGTTTATTTGTGATTGATCTATATCAGTTTTTACTGCATATTTACATTCAAATCGTGGTGTTCTTTCAATTTTTGCAAAAAAATTAATATTTTGTGGTATTCCAATTGTAGTTTTTCGTGTAAGTAGTTCAGGTGGTGTATTTCTACTTAGTGTATCTGGTAATGCAATGTTATTTCCTGCCATCCAAGATATATGTATGTTTGCGAATTTCATTAGATTTAATTGAAATCTGTAAACTCTAAGGTTTGGATTTGGTTTTTGTGTAAAAAGAAATATAATTGGTTTGTGATCTGTAAAGAAAACTGTCGGATTCTTTTATCCAAGTATCAGAAATTCACATCTGTAAGTGTATATATTATGGCTGTGCATTCTCTCATAAGGGTAGAAAATCCTAGTTCAGCTTGTGTAAATAAGCGAGAATTTGCTGATATAAGATTTATTTTATTGGTTCCATTGTGTGATTGTAGTAATGCTGCGCCAATGCCAAAATTTGAAACATCGCACCTTGCGTAAAATGGTTGATTTGGATCTGGGATTGTATTTGACATTTGTTCTGTTAAAATTTTTTTGATTTCATCAAATCGTGTTTGATGTTCTGTTGTCCATTCAAAGTTATTTTGTTGTCTAAGGATGTTATAGAAAACCCTTAAGTATAATTGCATTTTGTATACATATTTATTTAAGAAATTTAACATTCCAAGGAATTCTTGGATTTTGTTTTTATTTGTAGGTTGGAGTTTTTGAATTGCGTCTATCCATGAATTTAATGGAGTTATAGTGTTTGTTTCAATAATGTCTCCAAGAAATTTTACGCGTGTTAGGAAAAAAGTGATTTGTCCGGGGCTGCTTTCATGTTTTCGTTTTTGAGTATTTTATTTGTTCCACTATCGGATTGTAGCAACGCTGCGCCGATGCCAAAGTTTGAAGCATCGCAAATTGCATAGAATGGTTGATTTGGATCTGGAATTGTATTTGAAATTTGTTCAGTTAAAAGTTTTTTTTAACTTCTTCAAATCGTGTTTGATGTTCAGTGGTCCATTCAAAATTATTTTGTTGTCTGAGGATATTATAGAAGGGTCTTAAGTATAATTGCATTTTGTAAACATATTTACTTAAAAAATTTAACATTTCAAGGAATTCTTGGATTTTCTTTTATTTGTAGGTGGCTGAAGTTTTTGAATGGCATCAATGCGTGATTTTAATGGAGTGATAGTTTCTCGTTCTATATTATGTCCTAAATTTTTAACGCGTGTTAGAAAGAAGTGTCATTTATCGGGAGCTGCCTTCAGATTTTCGTTCTGAAGTATTTTATGATACTGTTTTAAAACTGTAAACATTTCTTCTTTAGTTTGTGATTGCATGAAAACATCGCCTAAATATGTGATTGCATTTTTCTTGAGTATAAGTGGTCTAAAAATTTTAATCATAAAAGCTTAAAAAGCTGCTGGTCCTATGGATAATGCATAGAATAGTCTAATGAATTCGTATTGTTGATTTCCAATAACGAATTTTGTTAATCGTCGTGATTTGTGTTTTGTTCTGAAAAAATTAGAAAAAGAAGGTGTTGAAATGTAAAGATCTTTAAAATATGCATGTGTATGATAATCCTGAATATGAGTTGTAAAAGGTTATATATCCAATTGTCTTTTTGGTATATCTGTCGTATTTATATACGAATTCAGTTGTTATAAATAGGGGAGGTAACGATTGAGCTGTTATATTTGGTGGACTTAGGGGAAAAGGGTGTTGAACAATGTTGTTGAGACTTACTGTGATTTCAAACTTTAATTTGAGACTGTTTTGTTGGAGTATTTGAATATTGTGTTCTTGAATATCTTTGTGAATATTTTGTCTATATTGTAATCTACTTAGTTGCCCAATTGTGAAGTCGACTACTTTCTTGATGTTGTTAAAATAATGAGGGGGGCTGCTACGAAAGTATTCCAATCTAATCGTAGGGGGTATTTGTGGATGATTGTTATTGGTATGCGGCGTCAAGATTTGTTGGAAAATTTAGGGGAAAAAATGTTTGTGATATTTGACTTATCGATGGTGTTGATGGAAGTGAAAGTGTTTCTGGCAGGGTTGATAATGTTGTATCAGAAGAAATATCTATTGGTTCATTTACTATGTTGGGTTCACCTTGAGTATATGAGTTTGTTGTCCAATCGGTGGATTCTGGGGTGTTAAAAAAATTTTCTCGAATTTGCTCTGATGTTGGAGTTGAACCTAAATAGTCTGATGAAATATTTGAAATGCTGTGTTGTGAAGCAAGTGTGGGAGTTTCTGGTAGTGTACTAGTAGAAAGTTCTGAGGTAGTTGGTGTTGGTGACTGAGGTATACTAAAATGAACTCTGGGGGTTTGAAAATTTCAGTTTCGTCTTGGATAAATATTTTGTCTATTTGTTTCAAGTGTATTTTGTTTTTGACTAAAATGTCTTACTCGATTGAGATCTTGTTGTAAATTGGGATATAAATTATTTGTTGCTTCGTATTGTGGTTCGCTTAAAGGTGCTTGGCAAACAACTGGTTCTAATGGTTCAGATAATCGTGCGTGTCATTCATCAAAAGGGTATGGGTTGTCTTGAAAAGAAATGCGTGCTGATGATTGGGGATTTTGGGTAGTTGTAGGTGTTATTGGAGTTTCGTGGAAAGTTGTTGGTGGAACTGGTGTGGTGGTGGTTGATTAGCAATTTTGAAAAGGTATTTAAGTTTTCAATTTTTATAGGGAGGATTTATGTTTGTTGTAGTATTCTTCAATAAAAAGAATCAAAAGAATGGTTGCTCAGGCGAAAGTGACGATTGACTTTTTTATACCTTTGCACATTGTCATGATTAGGGATGTTAAAATGTGAGAAAAATTTATATAGATTTAGTGTTTTTGTACCTTTGGATGTGGTCAATAATTTGGAAAAATTGGAGATATATTTCAAATAGAGAACAGAAAATTTAAAAAAAAGTTGCAAAAAATTATGAAAAGAATTATTAGGGTTTCAAAAGTTTCAATTAAAAAGATTATTAAAAATTTAAGTAGAGTAGAAAATTTTATGAAAAGGTTTGAGATTGTTCTTTTTAAGTTATTGGCTGTTATAGAAAGAAGCATATAAGAAATGATTCGTTTCGTCGAATCTTTTTTAAATTTTGGGGCCAAATTCAAGTGTGGTCGGATTATTTATTGATTTTTTGACAAGTGGGTTGGATTTTGTCAAATATTTTTGAGGGGTTATTTCATGGTATTCATGAGGTCTTCATAGTTTTGTTTTTATTTATTGGATAATTGGCGGTATCTTGGAAATATTTGTTCATTAGGTCAAATGATCATGTGTTTTTTGGGCCTTAGGCTAATTTGCCATTTTGGTTGGAGGGTTTTTGAGGTCTGAATTGGGAAAAGATTGTTGATCTTTGTATTATTTGATAGAAGAGGGTTGTAATAATGAAGTGGTGTTTATTTTAGTTGCCAATTTTTAGCAAGTTGCTTATTTTTGACCTGGAGGTCGTAAAGTTATAGTTATAGATATGCGTGGAGATTAATATTTGTCGGCTAATGAGGCTGTGTTAGAGTCAATAAGCTGACAAATGTGATTGAATTCTATTGGCTGGACTTGAACTAGAATTTATCGAATGTGTTTTCAGCATGTTATTAAGAAAATATGAGAATTTAAAGTGATTAAAAAGAATATTGACATTAATCAAAATTAAAGTTGTTTTCGAAACTCAACTTTCTTTAATATTTTAGATTGTGGAATGAATGTTTAATAGTTTTTTCGTGGTTGACTTCTAAGTCGTGATGATTCTCTATGTTCGGATTTTTGTTGTTGATCCTGTGGTAAAATTTTTTCTGTCATTTTTCTATTTTTTACTTCTTTTTTGGTTCTGATGTGTAAAGTATTTGAGGGTGGGCATTTTGAGGTTGAATTGTTTTCTGATTTTTTTAAATATTAATGTTTTGATTTCGTTCTGTTTAAGGATTGTTCTAAACAATTTGTAAACCTGTGAAAGAATATAATTGAGTTAATTCGCGAAATGCGTTTTTTTTTTGGATAAAAAAGAAACAGGTTGTTACGGTGTTGAACAATTTCTTTTTTATTTGAGTCAGTAAGTTTGTATTTTACTTCAGTGGGTTTATCAATTATTTGATATGGTCCTTTTGGGAGTGGTTGTAACTCTTTAGAAATTCCTTTTTGTGTTTTGAAATTGGGTATTAAAACAAATGTTCCGATTTTTAAATATGTTTTTATCTCCATTTAAAATCCATTCGGGGTATGTACCGGAAGCTAATTTTAAAATTTGTGGATGATGAAAGTGATCTTCATCAGGTGTATGTAGTGGTAGATTATAACAAATTGAATCTTTATTTGGTTGACAATAACCTTGTATATTTTTGTGGGCATTTGCTGTAAGAATAATTGTTTTTGGTGTTTTTTGAATAAATACCATTTCGTATTGTGACATTCCCAAAGTTGTTGCGATTTGTGAATTATAAGATAAAGGGAATAATTTTACATCTGCTGACCATTCAGTCTATCGTGTATCATTTCCATTAATAATACATCTAAGGTATTTTTGTAATGAACAGCTCATACCTTCGACTAATCCATATGTTCAAGGTGCATGAGATGTACGTGGTTTATGTTTGATATTATATAAGTGGCATAGTGTGATGATTTCATTGTTTATAAATTCTGTGCCGTTATCTATGACTAGTATTTCGGGTAGTCCGAATTTAGCTATCCAATATTCGTAAAATGTTGTATATGCGTAATAAGCATTACAGTGTGGTACTGGGTTGAGTGCTACGTAATGTGTGAATGCGCCAACAAGGACCATAATGTAGGAGTTTCCTTCAGAAGATGGTGAAATTGGTCCTTTTGTATCGAATCAAATGCGATGGTTAAAATATAGACTTTGTCCTTTAAAATCTTGTTTTTGTGCTATTTGTTTTTGATTTGGATGCATCAACAATAACCATAATATAAGAGTTTCCTTCGGAGGATGGGGAAATTGGTCCTTTTCTATCAAATGAAATTCTTTGGTTGAAATATAGACTTTGTCCTTTAAAATCTTGTTTATGTGCTATTTGTTTTTGATTGGGATAAGGTTTATCTAATTGGCATATTATGCAATCGTTGCAAAATGCTTTAATCCAAATTGGTGCATTTGGGAAGTAAAAGTTTTGTGTAACATTTGAGTTTGTTTTTTTCTGATCCTGAGTGTCCTTTTGTAAGTTGTGTATGTGATATGTTGATTGCTATCAACATTATACTTAAAGGAAGACAGGGTACTTTAAAATCAAGTGTCTGATATTCTAAAAGATCTGTCCTTTCATTTATAGTAGTATTATTAAAATTACTGAAGGATCGGAGGAGTGTTTTATTTCCTAAAATTGTTGTATCAGCTTTTGCTAGTTTTGTTTTATATTTGCGCCATGGTTTGGGTTGTCTAACAACAGGGTCAAAGTTTTGGTATTTTTGTAATGATTGTACTGTAATTGTTTCTGTTGGTAGTAGAAAAATATTTTCTACTTCTAATTTTGATTGGGGAATTGTATCAAGTGGGTCATGAAGGTGAAAAACTTGATTTATTGTGTATTTTAAATCATTTGTTGGTGTTCCTGATAAATTTATGATTTCAGTTATTTTTTCTTTTTCTATTAATGGAAAAAAGTCTTTTTTGTGTGGTTCTTGTTTAATTTGCTTTTGTTGGGTATTATTCTTTATCCAATGTGAACATGGGATTGGTTTAATTGTGGATGTACTTAATAAATCAACTTCATAATGATTATTTTGACAATGAAAAATGTTGCAATTTGTTTATTTGTGATTGGTCTATATCAGTTTTTACTGCATATTTACATTCAAATCGTGGTGTTCTTTCAATTTTTTGCAAAAAAATTAATATTTTGTGGTATTCCAATTGTAGTTTTTCGTGTAAGTAGTTCAGGTGGTGTATTTCTACTTAGTGTATCTGGTAAGGCAATGTTATTTCCTGCCATCCAAGATATATGTAGGTTTGCGAATTTCATTAGATTTAATTGAAATCTGTAAACTCTAAGGTTTGGATTTGATTTTTGTGTAAAAAGAAATATAATTGGTTTGTGATCTGTAAAGAAAACTGTCGGATTTTTTTTTATCCAAGTATCAGAAATTCACATCTGTAAGTGTATATATTATGGCTGTGCATTCTCTCATAAGGGTAGAAAATCCTAGTACAGCTTGTGTAAATAAGCGAGAATTTGCTGATATAAGATTTATTTTATTTGTTTCATTGTGTGATTGTAGTAATGCTGCGCCAATGCCAAAATTTGAAACATCGCACCTTGCGTAAAATGGTTGATTTGGATCTGGGATTGTATTTGATATTTGTTCTGTTAAAAATTTTTTGATTTCATCAAATTGTGTTTGATGTTCTGTTGTCCATTCAAAGTTATTTTGTTGTCTAAGGATGTTATAGAAAACCCTTAAGTATAATTGCATTTTGTATACATATTTATTTAAGAAATTTAACATTCCAAGGAATTCTTGGATTTTGTTTTTATTTGTAGGTTGGAGTTTTTGAATTGCGTCTATCCATGAATTTAATGGAGTTATAGTGTTTGTTTCAATAATGTCTCCAAGAAATTTTACGCGTGTTAGGAAAAAAGTGATTTGTCCGGGGCTGCTTTCATGTTTTCGTTTTTGAGTATTTTATTTGTTCCACTATCGGATTGTAGCAACGCTGCGCCGATGCCAAAATTTGAAGCATCGCAAATTGCATAGAATGGTTGATTTGGATCTGGAATTGTATTTGAAATTTGTTCAGTTAAAAGTTTTTTTTAACTTCTTCAAATCGTGTTTGATGTTCAGTGGTCCATTCAAAATTATTTTGTTGTCTGAGGATATTATAGAAGGGTCTTAAGTATAATTGCATTTTGTAAACATATTTACTTAAAAAATTTAACATTTCAAGGAATTCTTGGATTTTCTTTTATTTGTAGGTGGCTGAAGTTTTTGAATGGCATCAATGCGTGATTTTAATGGAGTGATAGTTTCTCGTTCTATATTATGTCCTAAAATTTTAACGCGTGTTAGAAAGAAGTGTCATTTATCGGGAGCTGCCTTCAGATTTTCGTTCTGAAGTATTTTATGATACTGTTTTAAAACTGTAAACATTTCTTCTTTAGTTTGTGATTGCATGAAAACATCGCCTAAATATGTGATTGCATTTTTCTTGAGTATAAGTGGTATAAAAATTTTAATCATAAAAGCTTAAAAAGCTGCTGGTCCTATGGATAATCCATAGAATAGTCTAATGAATTCGTATTGTTGATTTCCAATAACGAATTTTGTTAATCGTCGTGATTGTTCATCTAATGGCATTTGATTGTATGCAGTATTCATATCTGCGGTTGTGAAATTTTGACCGTTTATCTTTGTTAGAATTACTTGAATGGGTTCAATAGGCCAATTGCATTTAGATTCATCAATTAGTGAATTGAGGTATCTAGCTTCTAGAACTATTTTTAATGATTCTCTTTTAGCTAGGATGATAACTGGGTTAATAAAAGTAGTACCTTTTGGTTGTTCTTCTTTTTTTTTTACCGGGGATATGATTTCATATTGTTCTAAAATGTCAAGCAGTCTATTTACTTTTGTGACATTCGACCAGAATGGACAGTACTGCAGATTTGATGGATTCGAAGTTTTAGCAGCTAACCTTTCGTATTGACGGTTTTAAGAGATTAACAACGTTATTGGGACGATTAGTCAAACGGTGAAGGTCAGGATATTTTGGTATTTCGAAATTTTAAAAATTCGAAGTGATGACGTAATAATTCTGAGAAGCGTCAAAAACAGTCATTTTGGAGAAAAAACCAGAATAAAATCAGAACAACAATAGTTGCGATAGCAATAACTACGAGAATTGTGATTGAAAAACAACAACGAATTGCAAACTTAGCAGAGACCGCTCCGAGTTGCAACTATTGTGTCGCTACAACGGTGAAGGGTAGAAGACAGCCTTCCGGAAGGAAGATAAGGACGGGGTCTCAGGAATCCGGAGGGGTCTCGGCAGTTGAACTGAAACTCTTTTATATAGACTTTTAGCTTCCCGATTATGTCTTGAGTTGAATTTAAGTAACATCTGAATTCATTTTGCAAGGATGAGAAGCTAGGAGTTGGGGGGAAGATTTGATCCATCTTCGATGGAGATGATGATTTTTATCTACTGAACAAAAACAATAATAATTCAAAAAATAGTAGTAGCCCTGATTTTAGGAGTGATCTCGTGGTCTGGGGATACTGAGACCAGCCATGAGCTGACTAATTCTGCATGTAATTAAGTTAATTTGAGCGTTCTGGTCGAAGCCGAAAGCAGTAACGTTTTTGTCGACCCGATGTTAGAAAGACCACCAAAAGAACTGGTTTTGGTAGAGACGGTAAAAAGCATGTAAAGCCCTGTTTAGACGTTGGCCAGTCGTCTTAGGACCTAGCTTTATTTTCCGTCGATATGTACTTCCGGGCGAATGTTACATAGATGTTTTTATGGCGCTCCTGGGTGTTATTCTTTTTTAACATCATGACCGGCAGAACCGTTAACGAGCACTCCGCGCCGAGCGGATGCTCACATTAACGCCCTTAATAGGCCAAAACCGCCGGGGCGGAAGGGTAGTTCGGAACGCGGAGGCCTTCCGGATTACCGTGAATAGCTTTTTAACCTAGTTAAGACCAAAAATTCACGAACCAGGAAGGGTGGAGGGATTCGCGGTCCCGTCGTTCCCTGAGAGGTCTGTGACCAAAAACACTTAAAGATATTGAGAAACCAAACAAAAAGTAGTATAGTACCCAAGAAAAAAAAACATAAAAAATAACCGAAAAAACCAAAAAAAAAAGTAAAAAAGTATAAAATCAGTAGAAATCATCCCCCCAGACAAGATATATTGTTGTTACAGATATATTGTTGTTACAGGCATTTATATCAGTCAGGATCGTTACGATCAATTTTGTGGCCCGTTTGTGAGGCTTGTACTGTAGGGTTATTTGAGTATTTGAGCACGTTAATGCTAAATTGAGCTCAAACCGGAAGGGTCTGCTGATTTGCGCTCAATCCGGAAGGGTCTTGGGAAGAGTCTGATCCGGCAAGCAGTACAAGGAGCAACAAGAAGGGGCTCAACGACAACAACAATCGACTGTTGGGTATCGTTAACAAGTTTTGTATCCTTTTGGTACGAAAAGTAAGATAGTAATCTGTGGGGGGCTCGACAGTGTGACCCTTCACCGAACTGCGAATATCCGAGTTAAGCACTTTAATTCGGATATTGAACAAACCTGGAGGGGTATAGTATTACTAATATTATTACTCCTATATCGTTTTTCAGTGATCAACACAGAAAGCAGACCGGTTTTTAGGGTCAAAATAGCGATATTTTGATCCCCCCACAAATCGCGATTTTTGACATTACGATATTTTTTGAAACGCAAAACGGAAAAAAGCGCTAAATTAACGTTCGGTTCCCTGTTGTGACCTCCCAAATTCGGTTCGCCTTCTCTTGGTCCACTCCTGCTACCTAGTAGCCCGTCCAACCTGTCCATGATAGCCTGAGTTCGCCTCTCCATCATCGCATCTGCCTTTGTGTCAAGAGTCCCAAGAGTCTGCTCTTGTTGCGTTCTTAACTTTTCCATATCTTCTCTTAATTGTAACTCTCTTTGTTCTGCTTCCCTTGTCAACCTCGACAAGTTCTTCGCCAAGTGTTCATCTGTTCTTTCCTTCAAGCGTTTTTCGCTTCCACCAGCTTCTTGTCTGTTTCGGTTTATTTCTTCCAGCAGACTTTCTCTTTCGACGTGGACTGCTCTCTCCAGTTCACTCATTTTGATGGAAATCTGTTAATTTTGCTCACCTATACTGCCCACTATGTTGTTCAAGGCTTCTTCAAGTGATGCTCCGTTTTCAACCAGTGGTGTCACCAGTGGCAGTGTCACCCTGTCGATCCCAGGTAGCTTTGTGCTGGTCGAGATTCGGGCTTTGGTTCTCTGACTCGACGTCATTTCATTATCCATCTCCGGATCCGCCGTTGCGTTATTTAGCCCTGTATTTCTATTTCGCCCAGTTCGCATCTCCGAATTTGTCATACTCACAAAATCTCTTGACTGGCCTGGTGTGTTTGTGTCTTTGCTTATCGTTCTCACCATACCAAATTTGTCCTTGTTCCAGTCCGTTGCCTGTTTCTCCGTCACGCTTGCCATCATCGAGTTCTCTGTGGGAGATCTTCTAGTTGCCACAAAAAGAGGTAGTCAGGACTGATCTGCAGCCGTTCAAACAAGAAACACAGCCGTTGGCGAAGATTTGGTGCGTTAAGATGGAAGAAGATGCGCATCAGCCCAATGAGATGAATAGTCAGATGAGGATCACGAAGACGTACTTGAAGGCGAGATACAGATTCTCGGATCTACTAAGAGCGCAGAGAAATGACCGCATGACAAGCAACCTGAAAAGGTGGACGGCAAATGGTTCTCCGGACAAAGGAGACCTCGAGGAAGACAGTTACCTCATTCTGAGACAGTATTTTAAGCAGAAAGAGGGAAGGTTATACTTGAACAAGGACGGGATTGTGGCTTGCAAGAGAAGAGATGAAGACAAAGTCCTATACAAGAATAACGCGATAGGTTTGCAGCAACTCAATCAGACAGAACTCTTACTCAGGTCGCATGATCAGATGGGCCATCAGGGGATCGACAAAGTATATCAGAGGATCCTGAAGCGCTTTGAGTGGCCTGGAACGAAAAAGGCATGTGAGAAAAGGGTAACAGCATGTCTATTATGCCAACAGGTCAAGGATCCAAGAAAAATGCGATTTCCCTTACAATCGATCGAGTCGTCTGAATTCAACGAGGTGGTGCAGATAGATCACCAAATGATATGCATGACAATTAGTGGTTATAATCAAGTCTTGGTCATCATAGATCACTTCACGAAGTATGCAGAGGCCGTGCCCTGCATAACTGCATCAGCGGAAGAGACGTGCGATCACCTGATCAAAACGTGGATAGCGAGACATGGTTGTCCGATGATGTTTCAATCGGATAACGAAACAGCTTTCGCAGGAGAGCTCACGAAAGAGCTTATGAGACGCTCACAGGTTGCTCAAGCTCACTCCACGACATACCATCCCCAGACGAATGGCTTAGTGGAAAGGCAGAATAGAACGTTAGTGTCGATGCTGAGGGTATATTGTTCCAGGTACATGACCGATTGGGACAGATACCTTCCACAGGTGATGGGAGCCTATAATAGCACGCAACACTCCACCACTGGAGTTAGTCCACACATGATGCTTACCGGACACGAGAAGTCTTTACCCTTATCCTTTTTCTACCCAGAGTATGAGGGAAAGAAAACGTCTCCACAGGTCTACGTGAGGGATGTGATCAGACGTCAGCAAGAGTTGAACGACTTGTGTAGACGAAATACTCAGCAAGCACAGGCAAGGCAGAGGACGAAATTCGACAAGAAAGCAACTGGTGCAAAAACTTACTCGGTAGGAGATTACGTATGGGTATTTCAGAACCTTATACCACCGGAAGGAACGAAAAAGCTCCTAAAGAAGTGGAGGGGACCCTTCATGATTACGGAAGTGCACCAGGAGGGACGCTCTTATAGACTGAGTACGGGCCGAGCCGCCCACTACGAGAACATTAAGCCACACAACCCATCGACAGAAGACTGGTGTATACCAGCAGACATGGAAGAAGGGGATTATCTAATGATGGACCCTGCTTGTGAGGTCAACGAGAAGGGCACCAGGGAGAAGAACGATGGAAACGAAATCGTAGAGGAAGGAACAAGTACACCACTGGACCTGGATCCAAATGAGGTGATCGAAGCAGACGATGAGACCTTACTATACGCAGAAGAAGACTAGCAGGATCCCAAACAAATAGAGGTCCCCAAGAACTTGGAACCAGATCTTCTGTTCACGATAATACTCGACAGAACGACGGGACAAGACCCAGAATTATAACCCTTACGGTGACGACTTTTTAGTAGACAGGAGAGATCTGAAAAAGATAGTGGAAGAAATGGTAGGTCTAGAAAGAATAACAGTGTCACAAGACATCGACATAGTAGATGACCGCGATCAGGAATGGATCGAGGACCGGTCGAAACCCGAAGTAGAATTCGACGACGGGCAACAGGAAACCTACGAACAAGATCTCACAAACCTGCGAGTCTTGGAGTGGCTGAACGAAATGACATCAGACCCCAAAAGACCAGTGTCACGATTCAAGATGTAGATCGTGAAAGCATGAAATACATGAAAACCGAACGAGATGATCCTTCCTGGGCTGCCCAGGAAGGGCAACTACTCATTCCGGCTTCCAACCTCGACTTCATATCCGATATGCGATCGACGGGGACGTCGATGGATATTTTTGTCCGGGGAGTGGGGGTAGGACTTACCCACACTGAAAACTTGATAATAAAAAAATTAAGAATAACAAGAGAGACTTAGAAGCCGAAACAGGTGAGCAACCTAAGAAAACTGACATAGGGAGGGTGGTTGAGTCATATTTTAACTTACCAAACGAATATTCAAGTAGCATAATATTAACAGATAGTGATTTCATACTCACAAACAGAACATGTGCGATAGCAATCACAGCAGGCATGAGTTTTAGAACAGCGTTAGCGGCAGATTTTAAGAGAGAATATAAAAACATAGAATTCCTTTGGAAGCAAAGACCAGGAGTAGAGAGCGTAGCAGCCTTGCCTCCGGCGGCGTCACAGATACCGGGAAAATACCTATGCTTCTTGGTGACAAGGGCGACGGAGAAGCGGCACGTGGACCCAGAAAACCTAGTCTTGTCCTTGACGAGGTTGAGAGACTTCCTCGTGGGAATGGACGTGAAGGAGCTCTCGCTTCCAGTGTACGATCCAAACAGAGCACGACTGCATCCTCGGGAATTGTACGCTCATACACGTAATCTTTTCTGATACTAATATACAAGTATACTTACATAAGAATATTACTTGTGTATAGGCTGAGTTGAGGTGACGTGCAGGAGGGTGTTCGACTAAATTGTGTAGTCTGTGATTGTGTTATGTTAATGTTATGTTATGTGTTATGTTATTGAGATCCTGGGTAAGAAGGAGTTAGTGACCATGAACAACTGAATGACGATCTTAGGAATAGATGCAAAGTTTGGACTCTCCAATCTTAGCTCGAATTCCAAAATTTTAGAGACCGATTGATTTTAGTTAATTTTAGGATCCAAATAATTTTATCTGATTGTTTTCAAATCAATTTTAACGAGAAGTTAAGGTGAAACTGACAAGTGTGATATTCGTGACCTCTTTTCTAGATCCTGATTGATCATTTAATTGCTCACTTGAGTCAAACCTTTGAATCAAATCGAATCAAACCTGAAAAGAGAATGGATAATTTCAACTTGGATGAATTGATGGACCAGGTAGAGGTATATGTAGGACCGATGGTAGATGCGATCTATCGTCCGCAAATGGATCGGACTTCGCTCTGGAGGACCCAGAGGTAGTCATGTTGCTGACCGCCCTGATAAACATCTTGGGGCATGAAAACCGTGAGGACCGCCCCACAGAAGTCCTATTGATGGCAGCATACGGAGAGAGGGGAGGGCTAGACCGCCCGAATATGAGAGTGATGAGGCGGATAAACAGGGCTCTCTCAGGGAGTGACTTGGCGAATGAGCCTAGATTGGGAAGTTCTATGACTTATCAACCAGGTGAAATGCCTTTGCCCTCCAAGCCCAAGCCTGCGCTGACGAGAATGCATCACGAGATGAACAGCGAGGCTCTCTCGTCTGGTTCACCACTGAGAGCAGCTGTGCCACCAAAGAGGGCGAAAGTAGAACGAGGGGTTCTGACGAACCGAACAATGCAAGATCTAGATGGAATGAAAGACGAGCTGGAAAGGACGTGAAAGGAGCTGGATGAGATGACTAAGACCATGCTCAGTACGGAGGAAGATAGAGACATGTGGATGAGATTGTTCGAAGACTGCAACAGAAAGCAGGGTGAAGAAATTGAGCGCTTGAGGCGGGATTACAAAGAGCGGATGGCGTTGACAACAGCCGTGGAGAGGGTGATACCTGCAAGGAGTGTTCCTCGTGGGCAGTCCCCGATGGAGCTCTTGACGCCTCGAGAGATGAGTCAGACAGTGGAAACGCGACTCCCGACAACAACAGGTCGAGTGACAATCCCGGACCCGAGTGACACCTTGGGTGACCCAGTCGTGGAACAAACGACGAGGAAGCTGATAGAGACAGCTGGACGACTAGTCGCCATTAAGAATGCGCCAGGTTCCGGGGTGACTGCACCCTATGGAACAATCGACGTGCGGGTAGAGAACGGATCTCTCAGAGCGTGATGACCAGACAGGGAGTTAGCGACACAACGCCACTAATGGGGAGCTCTAAGGTCCCAGAAAGGAGGATACGAAAGATGCCGTCGAAGAAAGTGTCACGGGTAATAGACGTACAAAAGAACAATCAGTTGGGATATAACTTCACAGGAGTTCTGGAGGCAGATCCGAGAGCTTGCTTTAATCGAGCGACCTGGAACCCGGCAGTGAACCTGCAGCAACCACCGCTGGGGACATCACATCTGATACTGGGAGATAGCTTAGTCAGAGTACTCTCGAACTTGAGGACCTCCTGGGTCACCAAGGTGCGACCATAGCCCAGTTATTTCAGATGGTGGAGTTGATGAACCCAGGGAGAATCCCCAATGTGATGATCCTGGTTGGGTCGAACAACATCTCGAGAAGCTCAGATGAGGAAGAAGCACTATGGGAATCAATGATGGTCTGCTTGTTTACCACTCTCTGGCAGAAGTTCAACTGCGCGGTACTGACCGTTTGCACTGTGCCAATGAATGCGAGGAGTTTGACTGCAACAGGGAGAAGGCACAACGAAGGAGTAGTCAGGTGGAATAACATCCTAAGGAATCTCGCAAGTCGGAATGCCGGAAGGATGATCCTCATGGACAACGAACATGAATTGAGAGCTATGGATCAGGCCAGGCTGACTACGGAGGGCATCCACTTCGATAGTATAGAAGGACAAGCCTGGTTGCACAGAGTCTTCCAAGAGCGATTGGATGAGTTGGAAGTAGAACTCTTTGACACAGGAGTGCTAAAGGAGGAGGGAGCATCGAACGAACCGGTGATTACCACCTTTGTGCCTCCTAACCTGGAAACAAGCTTGGGGACGGTCCCGGCCGTGACGAACTATGGACAGCAGAGCTCTATCGAACCAGGTCAAAGAACGGACATTCAAGATCGATTGGGAAAAGCGATAATGAGGAAGACCATTAACCCTAGGAGAAGAATATCGCCTGTCAACCTGATGGAGGAGACAACCAGCACCTCTAGATCGGACACGAGATTGGAGACGACAAGTATCAGTCGAGAGGAGAGACGCCCTGATAGAGGCTCTTTGATGTGGTCGAGGCTCATACCTTCTCCCTGGCATGTGTACAAGGATGACCTGATGAAACTGGACCTTCAGAAGGCGAGCTTCGCAGTGGATGCTAGGAGGATGCTGAATGGAGCGAGGATATTGGTCAGTGGACTGTACTCGATAACAGGCGTAGACTGGTTAAAAGCCGCTGGCATAAACTTCAGCTCCACGACGGCCTTGAGGTTTGCTGACCTAGAGGGACTACCCTCTAATGACACAATGAGACTAGTGAACGCACGACCATTGCGAGGCGTGAGATTGAATCACGATGGAGGAAATCGGAAAGAGAGACCTGGGAGATTCTTGACGACGAGGGTACCGATTGCACAGCATGTCAAGATATTCAGACAGGTAAAAACACCCCCAAGCCATGTGAAAGAAAGGACGTACCCGAAGCAAGTGAATCAGGAAGGTGATGCCCAAAGGTCGGCGGATTGAAAGCGATAAAGAAAGATGAGACCATCTTTGCCGCATACGACAAGGCAGAAATGAGGGAGGCCAAGATTATGATAGTAGCGAATTCAGAGTTCGTACACACTTCCAAGTCTCTGTTTTGGTCGGACGTCATAATGTTGGCAGCGGTTGATCTGGACCTACTGCAATCCGTTTCAATGGCTATCGGAGTACAAAGACAGACGGAGATGAACCCAATCACGATCGTGTTTGCTGGCATCAATGACCATCTACACAGTAGAGGTCTCCTGAACAGACTCAGAGAGCCTACAACGGCAGAAAATGCTGTATTTCTAGCAATAAAAGACATCCTCGAGTCAATGGGTGAAGTGGTGGATGCAATGAAGGAGGGGTCCTTCACCAAGATAACACCGAGAGTAGTGTTCGCGCTGTCTCCGGGATATGCACATCTCACGGATGGACTGAACTTTGTGTATGCGATCGTGGCCTTGCTTTCGGAAGGGAATAATGTTGTAGTCTTATCGGCCCCAAATCGCATGATAGAGATGGAGAACCTGAGACCACTCAGGGCTGAGCTACCTGCGGTGTGGTCGGATATCTCGAACGCAATGAGAGGATTCAAGGACCATGCACTACACATGCTAGTGTTGGACGAGGTGCTGGGGTTGGAACTGTCCAACTTCAGTCGACAGCTCAAACTGAAACCGGGAATAGGCGACGACCATCGAATGATGTTAGCGATGTCGAACGACTTATGGTTCCGACGAATGGAAGCGACAGGAGAAAGGGAGAGAAGGAAAAATTCCCAGGAGACTAGAGCTCACTTGGAGGCAATGGTTTTGAGAACCAAACCGGAGGCTAACCAGTGGCTACATCTAACTCCTCTAGTAGCGGCATTGGGTGCGGATGCTTTTGAGCAAGGCCCAGTAATGATCCAGAAGATCCATGCCTACTTGTTAAAGGAGGTGAACCGGGCGGAAAATGCTGAAGAAAAGACTTTTTGAACAGAATGTGCCAAAATACCCTGTAAACCTTTTGGACCCAGAAAGTGAAGGGGGAAGAAGGCTTTGGACGGACAGATAGCATGCTGGAAGGGTTGGGAGCCGTATGGACCGCGTCCTTCTTGGCAAAAGTCTACCCGAAACTCTCTCGTTACTTGATAAAGAAATTCCTCCAAGCAGTAGTGGAAGTGTCAATTGTGGAACTACTAACCTTGTTCGTGACGTTTGGAGCAGAAAGCTTCCTGAAGGGACCGGTGATACTGCTCACCGAAGGAGTTCAGAACCTGCGGTTAGATGGGCTTCTAAAATTGGTTGCGATTACCCATGGAAACTTGGGAGGACTAATGAAACTGACACGTTACCCAGAGCAGATGAGAGTGAATATGAGGAAATTCGACGTGAAGAAAGCCACGGACTCGTGGAATAAGATAAGAGATCTGAGACACACTCTTATCCAGTATCACTTGCAGCAAAATCGCTTTGGAACGGGAGAGGATGAGACGATCGAAAGGGAGGAGGACGTGCGACGACATGTTGGGGGCATGCCCCTACTAACTGATCTAAGCTTAGCTATGAGGACCGATCCCTTAGCGTTGATCAAAGGAGCCACAGAGTTTGTGACAGTGATTTATGGACCAGCAGTCACGTTTGCGTTCCCTGATGTTTAGGTGGAAGCGTACAGGAGGTCGGTGCTGCACCTGAACCTCATATCAGCAGTGGACGGTAGTGCGCTGAACTTGTGTGAGCAGCACGTATTGCGGGAACTCATGAGCGAAAATCTGTTATTTGCGAAAGTATCAGAGCCAGAAATTACAGTCATCAACTTTGACGATCACAACCGTGATCGTATGGGAGAAGTAGAGAGGGGGCACATCGAGGTATTTCCGAAGCTCTGGAATCTAAGACCCTATGATAAGACGAATAGTGAAATAACCAGAGTTCCTCGTCTCACTGCAGCATACCACAAGGCGAGAGAAGAGACAAAAGACTGGGGTGATTACGAGAAGCTGCCAGAGGAAACCCTGAATTCCCTCTGATAAGAAGGATGTGGCTCGGAGCAGTCTCCGTAGTACAAACTTCTAGATTAAGAGCGTTTGAAACCAATGAAAGGAGGATGGGGAAATTCGTGGAAACGATGGATCCATACTTTGTGGGGAGGAATGCCGCCGTGCTACAGTACACACGATTTGTCTACACGGATCAAACGACGAGAAGACGAATAAGCAACGCCGCGACTCCCAAGCCTGGAGGATTTGATAAGGAATGGGCGGGGTTAAACTTAACGCCTATGAAGATGAGAGGTAGGGCCGAACTGCCTGAGGCCTCCTTAATCCTGACTTGTGTGAAACCGGAGTTAACGGTAGGAGGAACGCTGCATACGAGAACCTTCCTGGCACCCTTCGGCTGTGAGGAAATCAAAGTGGTCCATGGAGAAGTGGAAGATAAATCAGCCGGCATACTGATCATACCGAAATTTCCGGAATGGGCCGAGACTGAAAAGCAAGGACCCTCAAGCTCGAAAAAAGATACATCAGAAGGAGATGATGGGCAGGGAGAAAGCCGTCGAACGGAGGAATCCATGCAACAAGATATAGATGAAGCTGATAGGGAAGACGACAAGGCATAGACAGGAGGAATATCCAGCCTGGATTTCAATTTCCTCAGTGACTTTGAGAACAATGCGGATACGTAGGAAGCGGCTGAGCCAGCAGACGAAGGCACTTCGACACTGGAACCTCCGTCAGCCTTTATGGAATTGAAACGGAACTTGCCGGAGAGCAGCTCTCCGGGCAATTCAAAAGATAACAAACAGAGACTCCTCATGGAATCACCGAGGAGAAGAAGAATAGAAGGCGCTGCCAGAGTACCTTTCTTGGGAACGTTGCCCGAAGAAGAGTGGTAAGTACATCACCGAGACCATGAAAATAGGACGGGGTGTAGATTGGACAGAGTGGCGTTCATGGAAGAAGTCTGGACAGTAGTTCAGAGCTACGGGACCCAGTCCATTTTGAAAGTAGGTCTCAACCGACCATTGATGCGGGAAGTCCTTGACAAACTTGATGAGTGTGAAGGGAGATTGAGTGAGTGGTTGATTGACTCAGCCACTGACGAAAGTGAAGCGAATTCTCCCATCAAGATGACACCGCAGGAGGATAAAGGAGAGGTGGTATATTTGTCAAGAACCAGGAAGGGAACGATGCGATCGAAACTGGTGATTGATTAGATCAACGAGATGAAGATGAAATTAGGCAGCAAAGTGATACCGAGGAGAGCAGGAAAGACGAAGGTGGATTCGGAAATATCGATAAGAGCTGTCAATTTAGCGAAAAGAAAACGAGTCGAAGAAGTCATGGATTTGGGACAAGGTGATTATCAATTGCCTGGCACGGACAGAATGTTAACTGATGTCGCGATGGTGCCACACTTCTCATGGCAGGGATTAAGTCAACCGGTTATAAATCCAAAAGGAGTGACCGCACTCTGACTGGAGCAGCCTTGGAAATGGAGATACTCAGCCAATGTGGAGAAAGTACCATGAAAGACTTTAAACCGTCTCCCATGGACCACGGAAAAGCAAGTGTCGCAGGACAACTAGTACCAGTGGAGTATAACTGACTGACAGTGTCGGAGACTGTGTCAATAGATGAACCCGCCGGTGGATACATGGAGATGTTGGAGTACCGAAACTCGGCTAGAGGATATGTAATGACTCTGGAAGACAAGAGTGCCATGGAAGGTTATCTGGAGACAATGTTGCAAGGAGGCACCACCCTCAAGCAGAAAGCGTACGGGACTCTAGCGTCATCTGAGATGCGGGCAGAAACGATAAAGCAATTGGTGAGCCTTCCATGGAAAGCAGTGGTGTTGCGGTACTTTGAATAAGAGATGAGGACTACGCCGGGAATACACGCTCTCATGGCAGTACCTTACGTGAGAACCGAATTACAACTGAGGTTCGCCTGGTGCATGATGGGATTGACTCGCGGGCAATATGACTCAGAAGAAAGGAAGAGGTCAAAAGATGAGAAGGTATTCCTGATGACAAACTTGAGGGATCTGATAACACAAGAGGGAGCAGCAGTAGCGTGCGCGAAGCGCAGAGACGCTCTCTGTTTCATTCGATTCATGATAGAGCAGATTTCAGTGCCAGCATCGAACACCTGTGCCAAGATGCTGAGGGAGGGCGATGAACGAGTAAAAGCCTTACTATTGCTAGCACTGCTGGATATGCATCAAAGCAAGCCAATGAGGGTGAATATGAAAGAACCTGAAGAGCTAGAACCCATGAGAAAAATATAAGAAATCAGGAGATTCTTAAACAAGGAGCTGAGACTCACCAACGAATCTATGGGAGCACTGCCGAAATCCAGTGAGTACTGTGGACCAATCAGGAAGAAGTCATACAGCTATGTCCCGGAGTCATAGGGATAGCGTACAACCCTTTCCTGAGCAAAGACATACGCGATTGCTTCTTTGATTACGCGCAAGCAGTATTGCTAAGGTTCTGGACGTCGAGAATTGTAATGATAAAAAGCGCTACTAATTCGCAGACCAAGTTGGGACTAGTCTTGGAAGAAAAAGTGACTGCACCTTCCGTGCCAAAATCCGACAAACGAGTGGAGTTTGGGTTGGGATTCTCAGATGAATTACTGAGAACGAGCTTGATGGTAGTGTGGGAACTGATGAGATCATCATGGTGTCCTAGTCCCAACGCTGACTCGATACTACGGGCGACACAAGATGTGCAGAGGGAACTAAATGCAGACTGTAACCTGCGTGACCTGAACATCATTTATAATGTGATGACAACAGCCTCTAGGAGCAACGGGGAAGACAAAGTGGAGTTGCCTGGCTGGGGACCAGAAGACTGGGTTAAACCTGGTAGCTGTCTGGCGGAAGTCTGTGGAATGAAAGGTCACATTTGTAGAAGTCTGGATTGCGTGAAAACCCAAGAGAGACAACACAAGCAGTTGACGATATTGTTTGGGAACGTTGTGATGAAAGCAAGGATGGAAACGGAACTGATCGTAGATTGCCATGGAGGAACCGAGGTGAATCTAGTGACTGCACTAGGATTCTACAGCATGTTTGGTTCTTTAGAGTCACTATTGAATCTAGAACAGAGACATGAGATGGTGACAGCCATCAGTGTAGAAGTGTTCCCAGGAGTTTTGCAAACTGAGCAAAAGCACATAGGAAAACGGAGGGAAGCGATCGAGGCTGAAATGAACATCCGACACAGTGAAACTTATCGTAGACCATCAGGAGCACGATATTTGGTGGGATCGACATTAGCTCCAATGTGCAAGAGCAGATACCCGATGCATTTCGTAGCTGTGGATGTAAAGAGTACGAGAAAGCTCGTGGATCAAGCCTTCTCAGTGCCAAAGTGTGTGAGACTAACAAGAATGTCGGAAAAATCTTACGAGTTACTGTGTAAAATGTTCTCAGCAGTTCCAGAGAGAACAAAGGAGGAGTTGGAATCGATACTGGGAAGGAAGTTCATGGGATACGTGGGTGGGAACTTCAGTTACTTTGAGAGACAGAAACAGAGAGGATCAACTGTTACAAATTACAATACAGTAGACGAGAATGACGAAGTCCACCGAGTGATGATGGAAGTGGAACCACTACTGGAAGCTTCGGGAAAGCGTAATTGGAGGAGCATCATGTTGACACATGACGAGTTTCCCTGCCACTGCTTGCTGCAGACCTGGTGGTCTCCCGAGCGTAGTAATCTGGTGTTGATATGGTACTCGGGAGAGCTGCTCTCCATGGGTTTACCAGACTCATCACGGCCCATAACAATAGTGATAGTGGGAGTTATGATGGCGATAAGGTGGCGGGAAGCTCATGTGAGAGATATCAATAGACAGGAGACGCCAACGAGAGAACAATTGCAGAAATTGGATTGTCTAAAAGATTTAGATCTTTTTGAGACAATGTGCAAGATTCTGAACATTCCGATGGAAGTGAAAAAGATATGGGCAAGAGGACGACTGATGCCATGGTTTAGAGCCAACATGACTGCTTGGTTGTACGAATATGCCAAAAAGCATATGTCGAAGCACGGCAGAGTGTACAGTGGGTACCAGCTGGACATTGGGGCAGGAGTTTTCAAGCGAGCTTTCGTGACTCATCGGAATGCAGTGACCACCGCAGTGAAAAAAATTTCCAGGACAAGTGAACGTAGTGGAAAGGAAAAAGAGGAGATGTTCAAGGAAGATTTGGAGAGAAACGTGTCGTTGTGTCTCCACAACAGCTTCTGCAGGAACAGAGAATCTAACGTGGATCCCCTACCTTGTTGTAAGCAAAGGGTAGAAGAGCAGAAGTGTTGGAGGACTGCTTCCAACAGCGTCAGAATAGCAAGACACAGAAACTGAAAGTGCAGAGTCAGTGTCACAGGAGGAGGAGATGGAACATTGACGAATGGCCGGAAAAACAAGATGCAAAAAGAAAGAAAATTAGAAGAATTTAGAAGTTTTAGAACTTCTAAACGACGAAAAAAGGAGAAACCAAGAAGTGACAAAAAGAAGAAGTTAAAACTCAGAATTGTTTTATGTGTGTGAAAAAACTCAAGTGAGAAACCAAGCAACCAAGATGTAATTGAAAACTGAAACATTTAGTTGAGTTTTGGACATTAAAGAATTTGTTGCATTTATAAATTTGCATTTTGATTTTAGTTAGTGGCTTTAGAGACACTTACTATTTATTTAGAAAGGCTTGAGCAAAGAGTATATTCAAATATTCCAGCCTGCAAAATTGTTTTTAATCACTTAGGACGACTGATCACTTTGTGGTGACATGAAAAACTTGGGTAATTTCTTGAAGAGGGAGATTGTTTCATTGTTCTTTCTAACCACAGAGTTCCCTAATTTAAATATTCAGGACAATAACAAGCAAGATTTCCGAAGGAAAGAAGCATAGTAGGATAATTTTAGCTTGTTGGTTGGCAGGACTGTCCTGCAAACCAACATCTTTTAAAATCTAGGAGAAAAAGTTTTAAATCAGGCTATTGACCTTGGGAGTCAGAAAAGATATTTTATCTTAAGTCATATCCTCAGGGTGCAGATTAGTGAAAGAATTTGGAAGGCTATAGCAATGTAGTGTGATGTCATTTATATTCTGCACTGAGTCGATATGACGCGGATAAAAGTAATTTCGTGCAATTTGTAAATTCTGTTCGATGACACTGTACCAATTTTACGAACATTGCGAGATTCAATGGGGACATTGACCGGGCTGTCCGGGAGTATGTGATATTCGACCAGAATGGACAGAACTGCAGATTTGATGGATTTGAAGTTTTAGCAGCTAACTTTCCGAATTGACGGTTTCAAGAGATTAACAACGTTATTGGGACGATTAATCAAAGGGTGAAGGTCAGGATATTCTGGTATTTTGAAATTTTAAAAATTCGAAGCGATGACGTAATAATTCTGAGAAGCGTCAAAAACGGCCATTTTGCAGAAAAACCAGAATAAAATCAGAACAACAATAGTTGCGATAGCGATAACTACGAGAAATGTGATTGAAAAACAACAACGAATTGCAGACTTAGCAGAGACCGCACCGAGTTGCAACTATAACGGTGAAGGGTAGAAGACAGCCTTCTGGAAGGAAGATAAGGACGTTATTTCCCCGGATTCTGGAATCCGGAGGGGTCTCGGGAGTTGAACTGAAACTCTTTTATATAAACTTATAGCTTCCCGGTTATGTCTTGAGTTGAATATAAGTAACATCTGAATTCATTTTGCAAAGATGAGAAGCTAGGAGTTGGGGGGAAGGTTTGAACCATCTTCGATGGAGATGATCATTTTTATCTACTGAACAAAAACAATAATAATTCAAAAAATAGTAGTAGCCCTGATTTTAGGAGTGATCTCGTGGTCTGGGGATACTGAGACCCAGCCATGAGCTCACTAATTCTGCATGTAATTAAGTTAATTTGAGCGTTCTGGTCGAAGCCGAAAGCAGTAACGTTTTTGTCGACCCGATGTTAGAAAGACCACCAAAAGAACTGGCTTTGGTAGAGACTGTGAAAAGCATGTAGAGCTCTGTTTAGACGTTGGCCAGTCGTCTTAGGACCTAGCTTTATTTTCCGTCAATATGTACTTCCGGGCGAAGGTTACATTTATCATGTAAGTGTATTGGTACTTTGCTTGCTCTTTGTTTTTTGAAAATTGGTCCGGTTTCAAAGGTAAATGTAATCGTGAATTAACTTTTCCAACATCGAATTTAGATGTTGCATAAACTGTTGGGTATTTTAATAGTAATTTGGCTAATTTGTCGAATTCGTTTTGTGTTATTTGAGAGTGTAGAAAATTTAACATTGTTAAAAATTTTTGTTGTTCTGCTGTATAATTTGATATTTTAAACTTTGGTTTAAAATATGGTTTTTTTGTGAAATAATATGTATTTCTTTTTTCGTTGCTTATTATATTGTTGATTGATAATTCTTCATCAAGAACTGTTGATTGACATATGTCTAATAGTTGTAATATATTATTGACTCGATACGCTACTTCGTTTGTGGGTGAAGTTGTGGCATTTGTTTCACAATATCCTAAGAGTCCTAGAGGTAATGTTATTTGGTATGGTGAATTATTATACACGTGTAATTACATTTGTATTTCGAATATTTTATAGATGAGATCGTATTTTTGAAAAATTTGTGGATAGGTTTAAATTCGAAGTCTGACAAAAAAAGTTGTTGTTTATTTTGACTTTTGTTATACTGGTGAACTTGTTTTATGGAAAAATTGTATATATTGCCTGATAGTGGTTTCAGGTGTTTCCGTTGTTGATTGTAAATGGGATAAAATTTTGAGAAAAATGGTGGTTGTTTGTTTAATCTTTGAAAGAATGTTAGGGCTGTATTTTTTGTTTTTGTGTATTTATCTTTGATATGGATCTTACTATTTAAGATGTTTTTTGTTGGTATATATTTAGATATAAACGGTATGCCAATGATATTGTGTTTAATATCAGTAATATGAAATATTTGTTTAAATGGTTTGTTTAAAATTTTTATTTTGCTCCATTGTTCTTGTGGGAAGAAGGAAAAATTGAAGTTTTCCATAATTTACTATTGTTGATCCTTGTGCTGTTGCTAATTTACTAGAGGTTTCAAGAGGTGTTAATTTTGGATGCAATGTTTTGATTTCGTTCCATGTGGGAATATTAATTATATTTGATTCTGCTCCTGAGTCATTTAAAAAATCCTTTTCAAGATCTGGTGGTTGAAATTCTTTGTTTCTTGGGCTTTCTAAGAGAAATGGAATTGTCCAAGTATGTGATTGCATTTTTCATGAGTATTAGTGGTCTAAAAATTTTACTCATAAAAGCTGAAAAAGCTGCTGGTCCTATGGATATTCCATAGAATAAGCGATTGAGTTCATATTGTTGATTTCCAATAACAAATTGGGTTAAACGTCGTGATTGTTCATCTAGTGGCATTTGATTATAAGCACTATTCATATCTGCGGTTGTGAAATATTTGAAATAGTTACCATTTATCTTGTTAAGATAACTTGTATGGGTTCAATAGGCCAATTGCAATTTGATTCGTCAATTAGTGAATTGAGGTATCTAGTGTCTAAAACTATTTTTAGTGATTCACCTTTTGCTAGAATGATAACAGGGTTGATAAAAATGTTACCTTTTGGTTGTTCTTCCTTATTTACTGGTGATATAATTTCGTATTGTTCTAAAATGTCAAGTAATCTGTTTACCTTGTCATGTAAGTGAATTGGTACTTTACTGGCTCTTTGTTTTTTGAAAACTGCGTCGGGTTTTAACGGGAGGTGTAGTGAAGAACTAATTTTTCCAACATCAAATTTTGATGTTGCGTAGACTGTTGAATATTTTAACAGTTGTTTTGCTAATTTATCAAATTCAATTTGTGTAATTTGTGAATGTTCAATATTAAACATTGTTAAAAATTTTTGTGTTTCTTTCGTGTAATTTGTTATATTGAATGTTGGTTTAAAATATGGTGTTTTTGTGAAGTAATCTGTGTTTCTTTTTTCATTACTTATGATATTAGTTATGATATTAGTTATCGTCAAGAATTGTTGATTGGCAAATATCTAATAATTGGAGTATATTATTAATGCGGTAGGCTACTTTCTTTATGGTGAAATTGTAGCATTTGTTTCACAATATCCTAAAAGTCCTAAGGGTAATGCTACTTGATATGGTGTATTATTATACACGTGTAATGAAATGATGTCGGAATTCGTGTTTTTCGAATATTTTATAGATGAGATTGTAATTTTGAAAAATTTGTGGATAGGTTTAAATTCGAAGTCTGACATAAAAAGTTGTTGTTTATTTTGACTTTTGTTATACTGGTGAACTTGTTTTATGGAAAAATTATATATATTGCCTGATAATGGTTTCAAGTGTTTCTGTTGTTGATTGTAAATGGGATAAAATTTTGAGAAAAATGGTGGTTGTTTGTTTAATCTTTGAAAGAATGTTAGGGCTGTACTTTTTGTTTTTGTGTATTTATCTTTGATATGGATCTTACTATTTAAGATGTTTATTGTTGGTATAGATTTAGATATAAATGGTATGCCAATGATATTGTGTTTAATATCTGTAATATGAAATATTTGTTTAAATGGTTTGTTTAAAATTTTGTTTTGTTTCATTGTTCTAGTGGGAACAAGGAAAAGTTGGATTTTTCCTTAATTAATTAATGTTGAGCCTTGTGCTGTTGCTAATTTACTGGCTGTTTTGATAGGTATTAAGTTTGGGTGTAATGTTTTGATTTCGTTCCCATTGGGGATAATGATGATATTTGATTCTGCTCCTGATTCGATTAAAAAATCTACTTCAAGGTCTGGTGGTTGAAATTCTTTACTTTTTGGACTTTCTAAGGGAAATGGAATTGTCCAAATTTTTACTTTTGGTAGTTTTTTTTGTATATTTTGATAAAAGTGGTTTGTACTTGAACATTGTACTTCGTCTTTTTCGGGTTTAATGACAGTGTTAATTTCATTTACTTCTTATATAACTGGTACATCATTACTAATAGGTCTAGTGTAAAAATCTTGAAGAAGTTCCAATTGATTTTCGTAAATGTGTGAAGGGAAGGGTTGTTCTTATATGATAGGTTCGTAGTCATTTTCAACTGTTGTCATATTAATTGAGATGGCATTATCTGTATCACTTTCGCTGTCTGTTGATTCACAATTAATGTGATTTAATTGTAGTTCAGTACTTTCTGTTTTATCGATACCAGGGGGGGTCTGAAGTTGTTTCTTCAGTTGTTTGTCTTTGATTAATTTGTCTTTGATGTTTTGGTGTGTTGCTTCTATACTTGTATTGGGAATCAGGATAACGATTATTATTCCTATGAGGAGATTGAGAATAATTTCTTTGTTGATTGTTATAATTTGGATTCCTTTTTTGTGAATTATTTCGTGATCTATTTTGATAGTGATTGTTATTAGTTCGCTGATAATTAGATTTGTTGTATGAATTATTTCTTGATATATTGTTTTGGTGACGTTGGTTTCGATTGTTTGAATAGCTTCTATTCCTATTATTTGAATAGTTTCTGTTTTTATTGTATGATTCGTTTCGTGATCTTTTGTTTGAATAGTGCCTATTCCTAGAATTTGAATGGGAACTGGTATCAAACGAATATTCTCGTATGTTTGAATTTGATTGTGAATAGTTGTTTCGATACTGGTTGTTTTGACTATTTGATCGACTATCTATTGTGTGAGAAGTTATGGTTATGGATGATTCTTCGTCAAGAATTGTTGATTGGCAAATATCTAATAATTGGAGTATATTATTAACGCGGTAGGCTACTTCATTTATAGGTGAAATTGTAGCATTTGTTTCACAATATCCTAAAAGTCCTAAGGTTAATGCTACTTGATCTGGTGTTTTATTATACATGTGTAATGAAGTGATGTCGGAATTCGTGTTTTTCGAATATTTTATAGATGAGATCGTAATTTTGAAAAATTTGTGGGTAGGTTTAAATTCGAAGTCTGACATAAAAAGTTGTTGTTTTTTTTACTTTTGTTATACTGGTGAACTTGTTTTATGGAAAAATTATATATATTGCCTGATAATGGTTTCAGGTGTTTCCGTTGATGATTGTAAATGGGATAAAATTTTGAGAAAAATGGTGGTTGTTTGTTTAATCTTTGAAAGAATGTTAGAGCTGTATTTTTTGTTTTTGTGTATTTATCTTTGATATGGATCTTACTATTTAAGATGTTTATTGTTGGTATAGATTTAGATATAAATGGTATGCCAATGATATTGTGTTTAATATCATTAATATGAAATATTTGTTTAAATAGTTTGTTTAAAATTTTGTTTTGTTTCATTGTTCTAGTGGGAACAAGGAAAAGTTGGATTTTTCCTTAATTAATTAATGTTGAGCCTTGTGCTGTTGCTAATTTACTGGCTGTTTTGATAGGTATTAAGTTTGGGTGTAATGTTTTGATTTCGTTCCCATTGGGGATAATGATGATATTTGATTCTGCTCCTGATTCGATTAAAAAATCTACTTCAAGGTCTGGTGGTTGAAATTCTTTACTTTTTGGACTTTCTAAGGGAAATGGAATTGTCCAAACTTTTACTTTTGGTAGTTTTTTTTGTATATTTTGATAAAAGTGGTTTGTACTTGAACATTGTATTTCGTCTTTTTCGGGTTTAATTACAGTGTTAATTTCATTTACTTCTTATATAACTGGTACATCATTACTAATAGGTCTAGTGTAAAAATCTTGAAGAAGTTCCAATTGATTTTCGTAAATGTGTGAACGGAAGGGTTGTTCTTATATGATAGGTTCGTAGTCATTTTCAACTGTTGTCATATTAATTGAGATGGCATTATCTGTATCACTTTCGCTGTCTGTTGATTCACAATTAATGTGATTTAATTGTAGTTCAGTACTTTCTGTATTATCGATACCAGGGGGGGTCTGAAGTTGTTTCTTCAGTTGTTTGTCTTTGATTAATTTGTCTTTGATTTTTGGTGTGTTGCTTCTATGCTTGTATTGGGAATCAGGATAACGATTATTATTCCTATGAGGAGATTGAGAATAATTTCTTTGTTGATTGTTATAATTTGGATTCCTTTTTTGTGAATTATTTCGTGATCTTTTTTGATAGTGATTGTTATTAGTTCGCTGATAATTAGATTTGTTGTATGAATTATTTCTTGATATTTTGTTTTGGTGACGTTGGTTTCGATTGTTTGAATAGCTTCTATTCCTATTATTTGAATAGTTTCTGTTTTTATTGTATGATTCGTTTCGTGATCTTTTGTTTGAATAGTGTCTATTCCTAGAATTTGAATGGGAACTATTATCAAACGAATATTCTCGTATGTTTGAATTTGATTGTGAATAGTTGTTTCGATACTGGTTGTTTGATACTATTTGATCGACTATCTATTGTGTGAGAAGTTTCGTGAATTTCTTTGTTCTGGTGATCTGCCTCTATAACTAGAGTTATAAGGTGATTGGTTTCTTGAATAATTTGAATTATTTGGAAGTGGTTTTCCAGAGCTGTTATTACTATGTATATTTTTTTTTGGTAAATTTTGGTCTTTTTTCATGTATTGGTAGAATGATTTATTTGGTTTTTTGTTTTTTGGTGGTCTATTTTGGTTATCTTGTTGTTTTTGTCTACATTCGGCAATGCTGTGTCCGTATCTTTGGCAATAATTACACCATTTTTTGAAAGATGTTTACCTTTAAAATTTGGATTTTTCTCATAGATGTTATAGTGATTTTAGTGATTTTTTTGGATAGATCTAAATCTGAATCTTGTATGTTGTTTATATGTGTAGTATTTGTTTCGATTCTTTTAACATAGTGTAATTTAAGATTTTCTGTTTCTTCGAGTTTTATCGTGATTTCTGCTTATTTTCTGCTTCATTTCCTAAAATCTGAATCTGGTTCTCGAATTGAGGAGTGATGTGATGCTCTCTTTTTAATAGCTATTTTCCTTAATTGAGGTGTCAGAGTCATCATTAAAATTTCTGTCATTTTCGTGTTTTTATAATCATGAGTGTTAAGTGAATATGCTTTTCGAACTAGTGTTTCCATTCTAACTGCTAATTGTTTAATTGTTTCGTTTGATAGTCTACGTATTTCATTACATGAAACCATTTGATGTTGTTTGTTTCTTTCAGAATCAAACGTTTTTGAAAATTCTTGTGTGAATCTTTTCCAATCTGATTTTAGATCTATAGGTAAAACTGAAAACCATTTTTGAACTGCGCCATCAAGTGTTGTTTGTATTAGCGCTGTGCTTCTATGCATCCCATTTTGATGAAATGGTGTATTGATTGTTTCAGGTCCTATATTTAAAATTAAATTTGCTGTGCATTTAAATAGTCATCTACAGAATATTAAGGATCTGTACCTGTAAATACCATTAATGGTTCATTTGATGTTATTGACGATCCACCCATTAGATATGGATTCATTGTCATTTGTAGTGATTCTGCGGCGTTTGGTATTTGTGAAAAGTTTGTAAGTTGACGTTTTGTTATTTCATGTTGTTGTAAATAATGTGGTAACGGTATTTCAATTTGCTTTTGTGCTGGTTGGTAAGAATGTGTACTGATCGGATTTTGTAACTGTACTGGTTGGTAGAATTGTGTAATAATTGGGTTTTGCATGTGCAATGGTTGGTAACTTTGTATATTAGCTGGGTTTTGTGGGTAAGGTTTTATGTTTTGAGATGCTTGATGTTGTCGGGGTTTTTGTACACGATATTCTTGTGTATATGGTGTAAAAATATTTGGTTGATAGTAATCGTCATCATCTGATGATAAATAGTTGGTATAATAGGGTGTTTGTTGTTTATTTCTATTTTGTAAATGGGTTATTTTTGCTCTGATCCTATGAGGGATGTGGATAGTCATCGAAATTTACTGAATTCGATGATGTAATTGGAAAATTTTAATTCTGTCAAAATAATTGATTTTGCGTGTTTATTCGGGGGGGGGGCGGGATGAGTTGTTTGTGATGGATTGACATAAATATAATTTTGTTCATCAAAATTATTTCGGGTGAATTTTTTTCGTTTCTGTGAAGGTTTTGTCATTGGTCTATATGTCTGATAATCCATATGTGAATATTTTGGAGCAACTGAGGGTTTAACCGTAGATTTTAATGTTACTTGTGGTAATATTGGGTTTTTGCGTCTTGGCGTTGTAAGGTTTGGATGTATTGGTGAAATACTTTGTTGTGTGGTTGTTACTATTGTTTCAACTATTTCTTTATTTATGAAAAGTGATGGTGTTTGAGTATCTTGTTGTTTAAGGTTTCTAGTTCCATTGAAATTTTCCTGTTGTACAATAGTTGAATTTAAATTATTATTTTGTCTTCTATTAGGTAGAAGTGAATTACAGTTTAAAGATGTTGCATCTGTTGTAAGTGGGATTACTTTTACATAATATTTGTGAATTGATATTGTATTGGTTGCTTGACTTGAAATGTCTATTGGGATGTTCAGAATTAGTGGATGAGACCAATCAGGGTCCCAAATATAACCTGATTGTTCTGCAAGAACAGTGTCATCATCTGTACTTTGGGATCTAAAATTTTTTTTATTTGTGCAATTAAATCAATATTATGTGTGAAATAGTCAATTATAAACCATGCTGAAATTTTTTGTAAATCGTGTTTAACATTTTGTGAGTTTTCATTACTTGAAAATTTTTCACGGATTGTGTTTAAAAATGCTCAGAATGCGGCAGGTTCATTTCTTACAAATGTGTGTCTTGATGTTTGGACTGGTGAAGTACTTTGGGTTTCTGTCTTTTCTAATATAGATAAATAACTATATATTATTGCAAAAACTTCATTGGTAAATATTGAATTTTGCTCTCTGTGAGTTTTGATGTTGATGTTTTTTATGTATTCTGTAAATACTTTTGAAAATCCTATTTCGATGTCGTCTGTTTGAATGATATTTTTACCATAAAATTTACTTGCTGTACTGAGTTCTATGGTGTAAATTCCATATTGTTCTGTTCGGCTACATATTCCTTTTAAATAATGATCAATAATTTTTCTTTTGATTTTTATTTCTGGAAATTCTGCTTTACATGGGCTAATTCCTCGTTCGAATAAGTTTGCGATCAAGTTGTTGCAAAATTGTACTTGTCCTCTATCATCAATGAGTGAATTGATGAGAAATGGAAAAACAGAGTTTTCGTCTGGACTTGCGTCACTTCGACTCATTTCTTCGTTTTATGACTGTTAATGCGTAGTGTTCAATGTGTCTTATTGGTTGATTGCAATTATATAGACGTACTGGTTTCTTTTTGTATATCTTTTTTATTCTTCGTTTTCCCTGTATTGATGAAGGTGATGTAGTTTCTGAGTCAGAAAAATATAATTGATCATGAACTGGGCAGTTTTTATTTACTGAGTCTTTTAGTTTGTAGAGTGCATCTAAATTACTAGTTTCTGATACGGAGACTGCGTTTCTTTGTTTTGAAAATCTTTTTCGTGTAATTTGTCTTTGTTTACTTAAAAGTTTTCTCTTAATTGTTTGTCTTTTTGTTCGAATATATCCTATTGTTTTTTTGTGTGGGGTGATTACGAGATCGTGTTTTTCGTTATTTATTTCACAATTGTGTAGCACGATTGTTTGTTTGTTTCCTAAATTGTTTAGTGACATAAGCTTTAGGATGATTGATGCAAGATTGTTATTAGTGGTTTTAATGTCCTTTAATATGTTAGTCCTTACGATTTTTTTTGGTTATCCTAACTTGGGTCTTGTAATCAGGGTTGGAGAGAAAAGTATATTTCGATTCCGGAGATTGATTGTTACTTTCTCGTGACTATTCTAAGTTAAGGTGTTAACTTACTCAATCTTATTTGGGGGTCATGATTGTGTTCAAGGGTTGGAGAATAGTAAATCGATCCACAAGGTTCAGGTATAATTAGAACGCAAGTAATTCGTTAGATACTAGTTTAAACTTACTAAGATTAAGTTTTAGCCTTCGTCAGGTAAGAGCGGGGATCAAGTGAAGGATGAATAACCGAAGTTCTTCACTGTTTAGCCCAATTAGAATGGTTAGAGTGATTGAAAAATTTCTGTTAGTCCAGGGTCTTTTGAAAGGGTTGGATAGTGAATCGACGTTTGAGGTCGTTAGACACTTAATTAATTGGCTGGAGGAGAACAAATTGTTCTATTTGATCCAAGAACAAGCTTTAATGATCTGTTTAAGATTGAATAAATTTAAGTTAAATAAAGATAAAAATTAGGATAGGCCTTTTAGAAATAATTTTTAATTTAATTGTTAGAAAGGTTAAGTTTTGGATGATATTAGTGGTTTTATGATTGCTGTTATATTTAGGTGATGAAGATGGAGATGACAAGATTATTTGTATATACTAATAACTTTTGATCATGTTAACTAATTTTTATTTTTATTTTCAATAAATATGTTTTCCAGATATCTTTTTTGAATTTTACTGCAGTTTTGGAGGAAACGATTAGAGGCGTTTTTATGAATCGTTATTGTACAATAATAAGTTTATTTTAGGGCCTGTAATGATTATTGAAGATTTTTCTTCAAGGATTCTATGTTTGCAAATGAAAATCTAAATTCATTGCTAGTATGATTCTAAATATAAAAGTTTGTGTTCGCTTTTGCCGTACGACCATGAAACTTAATGGTAAATTTCTCCGTAGTCGTATGTCGTCTCTTGTCCGAGGTTTTCTTCCAATACCGGGCAGTTCTCGTATTGTACGGAATAGCGGCTACTATTGTACTATTGAGTCGTAGAGACATTTCGATTAAATTATTGTCATGTAACATTTTGAAAATGTTTTTTGGCTAATTCTAATCTATCTGTTAGTACTAAGCTAATTTGTTTTTCAAGGTCTTGTTCGCGACTTTTGGTCGCACCGGATGAGTTATGTGTTGGGGTCTAACTCATAGAGTAATTTCAGATAAGGTACACCGTCTGTTCGTCACGCTATCTCATTTTCGGCCAGATTCGTGCAACTTCTTAGTCTAATACCGATCTTAATCGTACACTTATATCTGCTAGTCTCAAATAGTCTCAATAGATCTAGAGTATACTGGTTTTTTGCGAGTAGTTCTCTTTCTTGGAGAGGTAACTAAGTTCTAAGTTAAATTCAAATCTCTCTGGTGCTGAAATTACAAGTAATTTCAGCACTTACAAATAAGTGGTAAAATATCCAATTTATCCAATTATAAAATGTAGTTTAGATCAGCTTCCACCCATCCGGGGTTTACAGAGTTTTTTTAGAACTATCTTTCTGCAATTTGAAGGAAGCTAGTCTCAAATAGTCTCAATAGATCTAGAGTATACTGGTTTTTTGCGAGTAGTTCTCTTCTTTCTTGGAGAGGCAACTAAGTTCTAAGTTAAATTCAAATCTCTCTGGTGCTGAAATTACAAGTAATTTCAGCACTTACAAATAAGTGGTAAAATATCCAATTTATCCAATTATAAAATGTAGTTTAGATCAGCTTCCACCCATCCGGGGTTTACAGAGTTTTTTTAGAACTATCTTTCTGCAATTTGAAGGATGGATGATGAACGTTGGTATTTGGCGAACATCATTTTCTTGTCCGGTTCTTCTTGGAGAACAACGTTCCAGGACGCTGGAATTATGGATAGGAAATTGTTCTGTCGTCACTCGACAACGACTGTGATCCCCAATGAAATCAATCCGATTTCAAAATGGTTTGCTATGATAGGTTTTTCTGTATTGTGAGAGAACTTGTTTTGTGTGCAACCTCGTCTGGGAATGGCGTGAAGATCGTGTGTGGAAGGGATGCCTTGTAACTCGGATCTGTAGGTATACTTGAACATCGAGGTGGTCATTGGTCTAGTTCAATGAAGTCCTTTTCTGCGAAGTCAAGTCGTACTCTAAATCCTTTGACTTGTGATTGTGGACGGCATGTCGGTTGTGCTTAGCCATTCTCTTGTTCGAGTGTGATAGGATCATCTAGTCTTTGGATGTTCGTCTTTGTTGTTGTGTATTGATCTATATACTTTATAATTGATGATTTTTTAAGATTTGATGTACTGGTTTATCAACAGGTTCTGGTACTAATCTTAAGATTTGTTATTACCACGTTTAGTTTCTACTGAGTCTTTTTGGTTTAGCCATGTACGAGCTTTTATGTATTTATTTGATGCTTATCTTTTTTTAGCCGGATAGGTTTGTGCAAAAATTTAGTCCAATACTGATTTTAATCTAACTTTATTTCTCGTTCTAATTAGATCTACAGAAGTAATGGAAAAGCGAAAGCGTTGGGAGATCAACTTTCTTCTGTTCTACTCAATGCTGCCTGCTTCTGCTAGCAAACTAATCATTTTACGATAGGTCATTAGGAGTTTTTTTATGAACTGTGTTTGATTAGTAATAAGTACTTCACGGTCACATAAAGACTTAAAAGGCGAGAGTCGATGTTTAAAAAAATTTCCAATTTTTTTATGTTAATGAACAGTATTATTAGGCTATTAATCCCCAATGCTTTTGATAAAAAATTAGCTCCATTCAGTGGTACGCGCAGAAATTTTTTCTTGGGACGGTTTTTCTTGAATAAAATGTTTATAATATCAAAAAAAAATCTAATATCAAGTTTCGTCAGAAGCTTCTCGGAAAAACCATAATTTACCCAAGCACTATCCGGAAATGTTTATCTCAATTTCAGGTTTAAATGGAACTTCTAATTAAAAAAACCTAAGCTTAGAATTAATTTTCCCAGGTTGCTTAGAGTAAGCTATCGTCTTTTAAACTTAATAACCTAATAATTATAATAATAGTTTAACCTAATAATTTCTGTCAAATCGGGTAAGAATAAATCTTTGCGATCATACGAACACGCTGATGAGTTATAACCGATGTGGTTAACTCATAGAGTAATTTCGGATAGGGTACACCGTCTGCTCGTCACGCTATCTTATTTTCGGCCGGATAGATTCGTGCAACTTCTTAGTCTAATACCGATCCTAATCTTACTCTTATATCTACTAGTCTCAGGGTGTTTAACTAGTCTCTGCTAGGCTCAATAGATCTAGAGTATACTGGTTTATTGCAACTACTGAAGTTCTCTTGGAGAGGCAACTAAGTTCTAAATTAAATTCAAATCTCTCTGGTGCTGAAATTACAAGTAATTTCAGCACTTACAAATAAGTGGGTTGTTAGTTAGGTGGATTATGATTGGTTAGTATTAAATATTTTATAGTGATAAAATATCTAATTTATAACCAATAATAAAATATAGTTTAGATCTGGTTCCAATCTGGAAGATATATCAACCATAAGGACAACAAAAAATTAGTTATCATCTGTGTTATTTTTTCTTAAGTTCTTTAGGAGTTGGCTACTTTGAGAGAAAAAACAGACTATACATTTCACTCTATTAACAAGCGAGCGGAAAATTAATCGGGGTAAGAAACGTTTCAAGTTGAACTTCAGCAAGCTAATTTTAAGATTCAATACGTTGTTAGACGTTTTTTATATCACTTTCGAAATTAGGTAGCTTGTGGGCGGGAATATTTTCATATTTACTTTTAAATTTTTGAGTTTTTAACAGTTTTTAATTTTAATTCGACATCGTGATTCAGAGAAATTTTTGAGAAAAAAAAATCATTTTTTTTTTCAGAAACTTTTAAAAAGCATTTAAGATATTTGAAGTTTTTTTTCTGAAAATAAACATCTTGCTTGAGTATAAAAATCACTCAGAAATTTTCAAAATTGAGTTTTAATTTCATTCTCAGAAACGGTCTTTTTTACCGGAGAAACCTTAAAAAATCAGAAAACGTACAGTGTTACACATTGGCTATTAATTGCATAATGTCTTGAATTTTGATTTCTTAAATCTTCATTGAACTCTTTGGCTCTTTTTTCCTTCCCCCACCCCCACCTGCAAATTTTTACATGTAAATTTGTTGACCACTTTATCCGATTGCTATGAAAATTTACATACAGATTAATATGGCTACGACAAACATATTTGGTCTTCATACTCAACCTCGTAAAACCACTCGTTACACTAACATTTTGAAGGTCGTGTGAGGTGGGGGGGGGGGAAGAGCCAACTCCTTATGTAAATGTTTTCATTGAGTTTATTTCAGATTGCCGTCAGTTTTTTGAGAAGTTTTTGAAAAAACTTTGTGGAACAAATGGAGCAAAGTTCTTCTCGTCGTCGGCAAAACAGTAAGCAAACTTTTTAGCTACAAAATAGACTATCGGCGCACGTGGAGACTTTAATAATTTTTCAAAACAATCAAGTAACAGCAGAAGCTTGAATTAATGTGATGATCAGTATTCTTGGTCAGACTGCACAAAAGCTAATTCAAGCAATATTGGTGTCGATTTTCGATTTTTTAGAGGCACCCAAGATCTTTTGTGACTACGAAAATCACCCGGTTCGAGATTTTTCACCTAATTTGAAGCAAGATTTGAGCGGTTTGAGCGGTTTTTTTAGACAATTACGCTCAAAATCTTGCTTCAAAATGAGCGGTTTGAGCGGTTTTTGAACGGTTTATCTAAAAAAACCGCTCAAAAACCGCGCAAGGTTTGAACGGTTTTGAGCGGTTTATCTAAAAAAACCGCTCAAAAACCGCGCAAGATTTGAGCGGTTTTTGAGCGGTTTATCTAGAAAAACCGCTCAAAAACCGTTCAAATCTTGCGCGGTTTTTGAGCGGTTTTTTTAGATAAACCTAAAAAAACCGCTCAAACCGCTCATTTCGAAGCAAGATTTTGAGCGTAATTGTCTAAAAAAAACCGCTCAAACCGCTCAAATCTTGCGCGGTTTTTGAGCGGTTTTTTTTAGATAAACCGTTCAAAAACCGCTCAAACCGCTCATTTCGAAGCAAGACTTTGAGCGTAATTGTCTAAAAAAACCGCTCATTTTGAAGCACGATTTTGAGCGCAATCGTCTAAAAAACCGCTCAAATCTTGCTTCGAAAGAGGCGAACACTCTCAAATTGTCTGGAAAGTCGCACCGTCTCCGTATTGGTCTGGAAAATTGAGCCGTCTCCGCCTTGGTCTGAAAAGTTGCACTGTATCCACCTCAGTCGCGAGGAACTTAATTCTGGTCGCGCCATCTCCACTTCGGTCTGGAAAGTAGCGCCGTCTCCACCTCGGTCGCGAAATCCCTGAAAAACCTGAGGGCGCACCGTTTCCTGAGTCGCACCGTATCCACCAGGGTCGAGAAATCCCTGAAAAACTTTCTTTAAGTTGCGCCGTCTCCATGTTGATCTGGAAAGTCGCGCCGTCTCCATCTTGTTCTGGAAAGTCTGGAAATAGCTAGTAATCAAAGAGAGTCTGGACATACCAAATATGAGTCGCGATGTTTTGGTCGCGCCACCTCTGCTTCGGCGCGATAGTCGCAACGGATCATCATGGTCGCAAAAGTCTGGAAATGCCATGTTTTGGTCGCCAAAGCCTGGACATGCCTAATTTTGGTCTGGAAAGTCTGGAAATGCCAAAGTTTTGTCGCGAAAGTATGGACATGAGTTTGGGACCTCGGCCCGGGAAGACCGCTCAAAAACCGCTCAAAAACCGCTCAAATCTTGCTTGAAAAACCGTTCAAAAATCACCGCAAGAAATGAGCGGTTTTTTAAGCAAGATTTGAGCGGTTTGAGCGGTTTTCCAAAAAAAAACCGCCCAAACCGCTCAAACCGCTCAAATCTTGCTGGAAAACCGCTCAAACCGCTCAAATCTTGAGCGGTTTTTGAGCGGGATCTCGACCCGGGTAAGAGCAGGTCTAAGATTTTGCGTTTAGCTAAGTAAAATCACATACCTATCAGCCCAAAAGTAGATATTACGACAAATAGACGGTGTTTTCAGACTTCAAGAATTGCCACTGTCGGATTAACTTCAATAATCATATACGATCCAATGATAGATTCAGATGCTTAAAAATAACCAAATATAAAGTAAAACGACTTTTAGATTTTTCCTGTTTCAGAAAAATCCTTAGGCATTGACGCAGTATTCGTGGATAGGAGAATCCTTGATGCTAACCACGAGGTCGAAGCTTTCGCTGATATACTTGACAATTTGACAAATATCACACAAGCTCCAGCGTACAAACGAGTTTCAAATACTGCAAGGGAGCTAGTCGAGAATATCTGCCGGTCCATTCGGATAATGATCAAAAATTTAGAAACGGCCTTAAAGCAAAAAAGAGAAGCAACTGTGATCCTTGAGAGTTTAGCGCCGTTTGTTTGCGCCATTGATGGCAAGCCAAGACTTAACAAATTAAGTGATAAGCTGGAAAGACTGCATGAGTTTCTACACTTCAGTCTTTGTGAAGATCACGGCAGTGATTCTGAATACGCAAGAGAACAACCAGAAGATGAAGAAGAAATAGTATTCGGGAGAAACGAACATCAGAAGATTGTTATTCTGAAAAAAATAGGAGAAGCATTTGAAAATAAAGGTAAGCTTTGAATTACCTGGGGTGCATTTATTTGAAATGTAGGCAAGCATTTGATAAAACAAGGCTTTTATTTCGCCTACTTTGGTAAAGTGCAACCTGGCCCATTCATGATCAATTATGTTTTTCCGACTCAGAAACAACTTCAAATTCATCAAAAAGAGGAAAAAGAAGAATAAAAAAGAAATATAAACACAAACCAGTACACTTGTATAATTGGAATCAACCAATTAGACACATTGATAGTTATATATTAACAGTCATCAAACAAAAAAATGAGCCACACTCAAAGTGACGAAAGTCTAGATGAAGAAGCAGTTTTTCCCTTTCTTATAGATTCACTCGATGATAGAGGACAAACACGATTTTGTAAAAACTTACTCGTAAATTTGTTTGAACCAGGAATCAGCCCATGCAAAGCAGAATTCCCAGATGTAAAAATCAAAAGACAAATTATTGAACATTATTTGAAAGACATATGTAATCTAAGACAACAATATGGAATCTACACCATAGAATTCAGCACACCAAATACAGCCCATCGTAAATATGTAATTCAAACAGACGATATTGAAGTAGAATTTTCAATATTCATAGAATATATCAAAAGCATACAATATCATAATTCACAAAGAGCAAACTCCAAATTCACTAACGAAGTTTTTGCAGTAATATATAGTTATATATCTATATTAGAAAAAACAGAAGTTCAAAGTATATCACCAACCGCAACATCAAAAAAAACAATACAAAATTACGAAATGAAATCACAGTATTTTCAACATTTCTACATATAATTTGCGAAAATTTTACTAAAGAAGATGTTTCACAAAACACTAAACATGATTTACAAAAGATTTTAGCATGGTTTATATTAGATCATATCACCCACAATTTAGATTTAATTTCACAAGCAAGAAAATATTTCAGACCTCAAAATACCAAGGATGACACTGTTCTTTCAGAACAATCAGATTACGTTTGGGACCCTGACTGGTCTCATCCAGCATTTCTAAATATCCCACAAGCTATCTCGAGTCAAGCAATAAGTACAATATCTTTTCACAGAGATTATGTAAAAGTAGTACCATTAACCATTGATGCAACACCATTGAATTATAATACATTTTTACTTAATACACGAAATAACAGCTTAAATTCAAGAGTCATACATAATGAAAACCTCAATGGAACCAGAAGTTATACACAACAAGATATTCAAACATCATCACACTTCATAAATGAAGAAATTGTCCAAACAACAGCAACAACTACACAACAGAGTATTTCACCAATACACCCCAATCTGACAACACCAAGAAATACAAATACATCACTAACACAGGTAACCTTACAATCAACCGTTAAACCTTCGGTTGCTCCAAAATTTTCACATATGGGCTATCAAACGTATAGACCAATGACAATACCGTCAAAAACTTGAAAACCGTTCACAAGAAACACTTTTGCAGAACACAATTATAATTATGCTCACCAACCAAGAACAAACCAACCTCCCCGAAAAAATACACAAAATTTAAATCACGTATGTTCCCATTATTGAAATCTCCCAAAAACATCGACCAATTCAGTAAATTTTCCAGAAAATCCAGAACCTACAGAGGATTATAGTGAAAATTACCTATTTTTTCAACAGAATAAAAATAAACAACATACACCATATAACACAAACTATTTATCAACTGATGACGATGATTATCATCAACCAGATATTTTTGCACCATATACTAAAGAATATCGCACACAGAGACCGCGACAATCTCAACCATCTCAAGATATAAAAATTTACACACAAAATCCATCAGATATACAAAATCCACAAATGCAAATACAAAACCCATTTAACACACAATCTTTTCAATCAATACAACCACAAAACCCAATGTTAACGCATTCTTATCAACCATCCCAAATGCAAAATGAAATACTGCTTCCATATTACCTCCAGCATTATGAAATCACAAAAAATCAACTTTCAAATTTTTCACAAATGCCAAATGCCGCAGAATCACTACAGATGACTATGAATCCATACCTCTTGGGTGGATCATCTATAAATCGAATAAACTATTAATGTATTCACAGGAACAGACCCTGAATATTCTGTAGAAGATTATCTAAATGCAGTAACAGCAAATTTAATTTTAAATATTGGACCCGAACCAATTAATTAGCATTAATACAAACAACCCTAGATGGCGCAGCTCAAAAATGGTTTTCATTATTACCCATAGAAATAAAATCAGACTGGAAAAGATTCACACAAGATTTTTCACAACTGTTCGATTCTGAAAGAAACAAACAACATCAAAGAGTTTTATGCAACGAAATCCGCAGATTACCAAATGAAACAATTAAACAATTAGCAGTACGAATCAAAACACTAGTTCGAAAAGCATATTCACTTAATACACATGGCTACAAAAACACAAAAATGACAGAAATTTTAATGATGACCTTAACACCTCAATTAAGGAAAATAGCTTTAAAAAAGAGAGCATCTCATCCTTCCTCAATTCGAGAACCAGATTTAGATTTTAAAAAATTAGTAGATAAACTAGAACAAGCAGAAATAACAATGAAACTCAAAGAAACAGAAAATCTAAAACTACAATATGTTAATCGGATTGAAACAATTACTACACATATAAATAACATACGAGAATCAGACACAGACCTGATTGAAAAAATCACTGAATTACTAAAAATCTACTAAAAACATCCAAACTTTAAAGTCAAACCATCCTTCAAAAAATGGTGTAATTATTGCCGACGATACGGACACAGTATTTCCGAATGTAGACAAAAACCACTAGACAATCAGAATAAACCTCAAAAGTACAAAGAACCAATTAAATCATTCTATCAATACATGAAAAAAGACCAAAATCTACCAAACAAAAATATATATGGTAATAACAGTTCAGGAAAACCACTTCCAAGCAACTCAAATTAGACAAGAAATCAATCGCCATATAACTCAAGTTATAGAGGTAGATCACCCGAACGAGGAAATACACGAAATTTCTCACAAAACAGATATAATCGATCGAATAGCCAAAATAACCAAAATAACTTTTCACGATCGAATTCCAATACAACAGAATTTGTTTCTGGATCCAGTTCCCAATCAAACCCAAGGAATAGACACTATTCCAATAATCAATCACGAAACTCATCATACAACAGAACTAGAAACTATTCACATAATAGAAATAGAAGTTATTCAAACAATCGAAATCAGAATTACCCGAACAATCGATCAAGGAATAATTCATATAATAGATCAAGCTATCACAGATCAAACAATAATTATCAAAACAGATCACGAAATAATTCACAAAATCGAAACTCAAGTTACAATAATCGATACAGAAATCATTCCCAGTCACCACACAGGAATAATAACCGTTATCCTGATTCTAAACATCGATACAGAAGTAGCACACCAAAACATCAAAGACACATTAATCAAGTACAGACAAATGAAGAAACAACTTCAGACCCCCCAGGTATTGATGACACAGGAAGTAACGAATTACAACTAAAACATTTAAATTGTGAATCATCAGATACAGAAAGTGATACAGATAATACCATCTCTGTAAATATGATAACAGTCGAAAACAACTATGAACCTATCGTATAAGAACAACCTTTTACTTCACATATATATGAAAATCAATTGGAACTCCTTCACAATTACTATATTGGACCCATTGGTAATACACAAACTACACAAGAAGTAAACGGAACTAACACGGTAATTCAACCCGATAAAAAAGATGAAACACAATGCTCAAACACAAAACATATTTATCAAAATATACAAAAAGAACAACCAAGAGAACAAATTTGGACAATTCCATTTCTCTTAGAAAGCCCAAGAAACAAAGAATTTCAACCACCAGATCTTGAAATTGATTTTTTAAATGACTCAGGAGCAGAATCAAATATAATTAATATTCCCACATGGAACGAAATCAAAACATTGCATCCAAAATTAACACCTCTTGAAACCTCTAGTAAATTAGCAACAGCAGAAGGATCAACATTAGTAAATTATGGAAAAATCCAATTTTTCCTTCTTCCCACAAGAACAATGGAGCAAAACAAAATTTTAAACAAACCATTTAAACAATTATTTCATATTACTGATATTAAACACAATATCATTGGCATACCATTTATATCTAAATATTTACCAACAATAAACATCTTAAATAGTAAGACCCATATCAAAGATAAATACACAAAAACAAAAAAGACAGCCCTAACATTCTTTCAAAGATTAAACAAACAACCACCAAAATTTTATCCCATTTACAATCAACAACGGAAACACCTGAAACCACTATCAGGCAATATATATATATAGCTTTTCCATAAAACAAGTTCACCAGTATAACAAAAGTCAAAATAAACAACAACTTTTTTTATGTCAGACTTCGAATTTAAACCTATCCACAAATTTTTCAAAATTACGATCTCATCTATAAAATATTCGAAAAACACGAATTCCGACATCATTTCATTACACGTGTATAATAATACACCATATAAAGTAACATTTCTCCTAGGACTTTTAGGATATTGTGAAACAAATGCTACAATTTCACCTATAAATGAAGTAGCCTACCGCGTTAATAATATACTCCAATTATTAGATATTTGCCAATCAACAATTCTTGACGAAGAATCATCCATAAATAATATCATAAGTAATGAAACAAGAAACACAGATTACTTCACAAAAACACCATATTTTAAACCAACATTCAATATAACAAATTACACGAAAGAAACACAAAAATTTTTAACAATGTTTAATTTTGAACATTCACAAATTACACAAATTGAATTTGATAAATTAGCAAAACAACTGTTAAAATATTCAACAGTCTACGCAACATCAAAATTCGATGTTAGAAAAATTAGTTCATCACTACACCTCCCGTTAAAACCCGACGCAGTTTTCAAAAAACAAAGAGCCAGTAAAGTACCAATTCACTTACATGACAAGGTAAACAGATTACTTGACATTTTAGAACAATACGAAATTATCTCACCAGTAAATAAAGAAGAACAACCAAAAGGTAACATTTTTATCAACCCTGTTATCATTCTAGCAAAAAGTGAATCACTAAAAATAGTTTTAGACGCTAGATACCTCAATTCACTAATTGACGAATCAAAATGCAATTAGCCTATTGAACCCATACAATTTATCTTAACAAGATAAATGGTAAATATTTCAAATATTTCACAACCGCAGATATGAATAGTGCTTATAATTAAATGCCACTAGATGAACAATCACGACGTTTAACACAATTTGTTATTGGAAATCAACAATATGAATTCAATCGCTTATTCTATGGAATATCCATAGGACCAGCAGCTTTTTCTTTTTTATGCGTAAAAATTTTAGACCACTAATACTCAAGAAAAATGCAATCACATACTTAGATGATGTTTTTATGCAATCACAAACTAAAGAAGAAATGTTTACAGTTTTAGAACAGTATCATAAAATACTTCAGAACGAAAATCTGAATGCAGCTCCCGATAAATCACACTTCTTTCTAACACGCTTTAAATTTTTATGCCATAATATAAAACGAGAAACTATCACTCCAATAAAATCACGCATTGATGCCATTCAAAAACTTCAACCAACTACAAATAAAAAGAAAATCCAAGAATTCCTTGGAATGTTAAATTTCTTAAGTGAATATGTTTACAGAATGCAATTATACTTAAGACCCTTCTATAATATCCTCAGACAACAAAATAATTTTGAATGGACCACTGAACATCAAACACGATTTGAAGAAATTAAAAAACTTTTAACTGGAACAAATTTCAAATACAATCCCAGATCCAAATCAACCATTCTATGCAATGTGCGATGCTTCAAATTTTGACATCGGCGCAGCATTGCTACAATCACATAGTGGAACAAATAAAATGAACCTTATATCAGCAAATTCACGATTATTCACTCAAGCAGAGCTACGACTCTCAGCTCTAATGAGAGAATGTACAGCTATAATATTAACACTTACAAAATATGAATTTCTGATACTTGGATCAAAACACCCAACAGTTCTATTCACAGATCACAAACCAATTATATTTCTCTTTACACAAAAATCGAATCCAAATCAAAGAGTTTAGAGATTTCAACTAATTCTAATGAAATTTCCAAACCAACATATAGTTTGAACAGCAGGAAAAAACCTTGCGTTACCAGATACATTAAGTCGAAATACGCCACCTGAATTACTCACAAGAAAAACTACAGTTGAAATACCACAAAGTATTAAATTTTATCTCGCAAAAAATGAAACATCACCCCGATTAGAATGCAAATATGCAGTAAAAACTGATATTGATCAATCACAGATAAATAACCTACAACATTTTCCTCTCTACTTAGATTGCCAAAATAATCACTATGAAGTTGATTTACTAGGCACATCAACTTTTAAACCAATTCCATACTCACAATGGATAAAAAATAACACTCAACAAAAAAGAATAAAACCACACTCGCATAAAAAAGACCTTTTCCCATTAACCGAAAAATAAATTTTAACCGATAAAATAAATTTATCAGGACCGCAAACAAACGATTCAAAATACACAATAAATCAAGTTTTTGACCTCCATGACCCACTTGACACAATTCCCCTATCAAAACTAGATATTGACAATAATTTTCTCCCCCCAACAGATAAATTTACACTTGAACTTTTAAAACAATATCAAAATCTCGACCCAGTAATTAGACAACTAAAATCATGGCACAAATACAAAACTAAGCCCGTAAAAGCAGATACCACAATTTTAGGAAATAAAACACTCCTCCGATATTTCCGAAAAATTATTAACACAACAATTAAGGAAAATACAGATCTTTCAGAATATCATCTAAATGATTCCAAAGTTCCCTGTCTTCCTTCAAGTAAGATATTAATAGCTTTTAACATCTCACATACACAAAATACTAAAGGACACTCCGGATCAGAAAAAACATACTCGAACTTTACACGAAATTTTTATTTCACAAATGCACCAATTTGGATAAAAATATTATACAATGGTTGTATAATATGTCAATTAAACAAACCTTATCCAAATCAAAAACAAATAGCACAAAAACAAGATTTTAAAGGACAAAGTTTATATTTTAACCATCGCATTTCATTCGATACAAAAGGACCAATTTCACCATCCTCTGAAGGAAACTCCTAAATTATGGTCACTGTTGACGCATTCACGCATTATGTAGCACTCAACCCAGTACCACATTGTAATGCTTATTATGCTTACACGACGCTTTATGAACATTGGATAGCTAAATTCGGACTACCCGAAATCTTAGTTACAGACAACGGTACAAAATTCATAAATAATGAAACCATCACACTATGCCACTTATATAACAACAAACATAAACCACATACACCTCATGCACCTTGGACAAACGGTTTAGTCGAAGGTATGAACCGTTCATTACAAGAATATCTCAGATTTATCATAAATGGAAATGATACAAAATACACAGAATGGTCAGCAGATGTAAAATTATTTCCCTTAGCATACAATTCACAAATCATGACATATTTATGAATGTCACCATACGAAATGGTTTTTAATCAAAAGCCACGTAAACCATTTATGTTTATAGCAAATTCCCATAAAATGCACAAGGTTATTGCCAACCAAATAAAGACTCAATTTGTTATAACCTACCTTTACACACACATGATGAAGATCATTTTCATCATCCACAAATTCTTAAATTAGCCTCCAGCACACACACCGAATGGATTTTAAATAGAGATAAAAAACACAAGGAAATTTACCAAAAAGTAACAAAGAAATTGTTACAAAGGCAAAACATTAACAATCAAATCAATTCACGCTTTACACCAGCCACAGATTTAAAAATTGGAACATTTGACTTAATACCTAAATTTAATACGCAAAAAGGAATCTCGAAAAAATTACAACCCCTTCGAAAAGGACCATACCAAATAATTGCCAAACCCACTGACGTAACGTATAAATTTACAGATTCAACTAAAAAAATAAATTGTTCAATATCGAAACAACCTATTGGCCTACTACCCAAAAGAATGCGCACTACGCGAATTAACTCAATTATATTCTTTCACAGGCTTAAAACTTATTCAAAATCACCCACATACAGAAAAAGAAATTGATGAACAACACATTCATCAAGAAAACCAAACACAAATCAAAGCTAAAAACAATCAAAAAATACCAGGCCAAAAAATATCTCAAAAAGAAAGAAAAAACAGGAAAATGATAGAAAAAATTTTACCACAAGAACAACTAGAAAAATCACAACATAGAGAATCATCACGACTTAGAAATCAACCACGTAAAAACTACAAAACATTCATTCCACAATCTAAAATATTAAAGAAAGTTGAATTTCAAAAAAAACTTGGATTTTAAATATTAATAATCTTTGCACCTCTGGATCAGTTTGAACTTTCATTTTTCAAGATAACATGCTGACAATTACGCAACAATTCTAGTTCAGATTCAGCCAATAGGATTCACTTAAATCCGTCTTCTTCTATATCTCTAATACCAACCTATTAGCCGAAAGATATTAAACTCCAGGCATATCTATAACTATAACTTTACAACCTCCAGGTCAAAAATAAGCAACTCGCTAAAACTTGACAACTAAAATAAATACCACCATAATATTACAACCCTCCCCTATCTAATAACGCAAAGATCAACAATATTTTCCCAACTTAGACCTCAAAAACCCTCCAACCAAAATTGGCAAATTAGCCTAAAGTACAAAAAGGACCATATTCATTTGGCCTAAAGTACAAATATTTCAAAAATACCCCAGATCACCCGACAAATAAAAATAAAGCAAAGAACACCTCCCGAACACCATAAATTTAGCCCCCAACAATTTTTCACAAAACTCAACCCACTTGTCAAAAAACCAATAAATAATCCGACCACACTTGAATCTCGCCTCAAACAACAAAAAATATTCGACGAAGAAATCATTTTTTAAATGCTCTTCCCTCAATCAGTCAATATCTTCAAAAGTACAATTTTAAATTTTTTAATAAACTTTTTCATACTATTCAAACTTTTGTTCATATTTCTATTTGATACTTTTGAATCTTTTATAATCATTTTAATAATCTTTTGCAACATTTTCATAATTTTCTACTCCCCATTTGAAATATATCTCCAACTTTCCCTAATCATTGATCATATTCACAGGTACGATAATTCAAAGTCTATTTAAATGATACGAACAATTTTTAGTAGAACAGATATTTTTTTACTATTTGTAAATTTCATCATAATTTTATCATCCCTAATACTGACAATGTTCAACTGTGTAAAAAAGACAATAGTAACATTCGCCTTAGCAACAATCCTTTTAATTCTTTTCATTGAAGAATACTACAATAAACATAAATCTTTCCACTAGAAAAAATCAATCAGACACTTTCAAAAATTGCTAACAAACAATCACAAAATCAGTCTTCACCGACATCATCCCAAGAAAACCCAGCAATACCCACAACTACCCAAAACCCCCAAACATCCATACGAATTTATTTTTCAGATAATCCATACACTTTTGAAGAACGACACGCTCGCTTATCCGAACCATTAGAACCAGTTCAGCGACAGGCACCTCTAAGTGAACCAACATATAATTTGTACCCCACATTACCACAAGAATTAAGCAGAATAAGAAACATTAGTCAAAACCAAAATACAGTCGAAATAAATAGACAAATTTTACATCCACGACAAAACAGAGGTTTTCAAACCCCTAGAGCTCATTTTGATATACCCCAGTCACCAACACCAACTACCCCAGAAATTTCAAGTAGTACATTGCCAGAAACTCCCACACTAATTTCACAACAGAGCACCTCAAATATACCCTCAGAATACTTAGGTTCAACACCAACATCTGAACAAATACGTGACAATCCCTTTAACCCCCCCCCCCCCCCCCCCCCCACAATACCACAGCACGACTACCATATTGGACAACACATTCATATACACAAGGTGAACTAAACTTAGTGAATGATCCAATAGATATTTCTACAGATTCAACAATCTCATCACTACCAGAAACATTATCACTACCGTCAACACCATCATTAAATCAAATTTCAGCGACGCTTTTCCCTTTAAATTTCCCAAATAACCTCGACGCTAAATATCGAGAATAATCATCAACAAATATCCCTTTACGACTAGACTGGAATACATTTGTAGCACCCCCACCATTATTTGGATAACATCAAGACAGTAACCGACTTCACAGTTGGGCACTTAAAAGACTACAATATAGACAAGATATCCACGAAGATATTCGTGAACACAATATTCAAATACTTCAACAAAATAGTCTCCAACTGAAATTCGAAATCATGATCAAACTTAACAATATTGTTCAACATCCCTATCCATTAAATCTACCAAATATAACAGCTCAATCGCTACCACCACCATTTATAACAACTGAAGTAATATATAAATACGACAGATATACCAAAAAGACAATTGGTTACATCACATTTTATAACCCGTACTCAGGATTATCATACACATGTATATTCTAAAAATATTGATTTTTCTCCAACTCCTTTTCCTAATAATCTCCGATCAGAACATAAATCCTTCTCCCCGCACAGGACCCCAGGATTTATTAGTAACACACAACGATTGCGAAGAAAATGAACAAAAAACACTACACAAATATGCAATAAATCAAGTATCACAATGCGAAACAGAACCACAAGCTATACAAACTACAAATGTAATAGCAACATTGTATTCAAAAGCCCAAGCAACAACAGTCACAGGATATAAATTTACAGCAACATTTTCCGAAAAGAAAGTACACTGTTCACAAGTTTCCAATGGAAATAAGAACCGACTTGATCACGAATCATTCTATCAAAGTAATATAGAACGACTTTCACACCTAAATTCCGATGATTGTAAAAACGAACTACTCAGACTGAACATCACAAGAAATAGGAACACAGACAGGAAAATAGTAAATTTCCAAGTCTTTGCCGATTCTGTACATCAAGCACAACTTGAACGATATCAAGGACATATAAAATTAGACAAAAAATACCCATACAACGGCGCACACGGAAGATTAACTTATGACATACATACACGATAAACACTGGATACCACATATTGGAATAAATGACCCCTCAAACTGCAAAGCAGACACAAAAAATAAAAGATATCAAGAAATCATGTTTTTCGACTGGAAAATACAACTCGAAAAAGTACAACTCACACGAGATTTATCTGATAACACAATGATCTATCAAGGAATTAGATTACCTTGCAAAATGATCAAGGTTATTGGAACCCTACAACAAGGACCCAAGCAACAATTGTTTGGTTTCACGAAGATATATGCACAACATTCCAAGTAGCAAAAATACACGCTCGAATGATAAAATTTCATGAAAAATATTTATAGAATCAATTCCATACGAACAAGTAAATCCACCCCGAAAACAAAGTAACGATTTTCGAAATATTCATGATATAGAAAATAAATCAACACGTTTCCAAATATACCAAGAAACAGAAATTGCATGTAAATACAGAAATCCACTTTATAAGACACAATATTCTGAAATACTTGTCGAATACGAAAAAGGTTTCGAAATGACCACTGGAAAAATAAAATTTGACCCCTATGCCACAAGTCACCCTATAAATGAAGGAACATCATACATACCAGTAAACTTTCAAAAAAGCACAGGTCAACCTGGTGGAAAACTAACACCACATGACAGTAAAAGTACACGTTTACAAGAACTATCACTAATGAATAGCACCTATTTCGGTAATATTCATTACGATATCCACTTGGATATGAAGTTAGACTACACAATTAGTCGAATTTTTCAAGAAATGTCACTCTCCGAATTAGAAACACTTCACCAACTATGCTAATTGGAAAGAACACAAATCCTACAATCACTCGCACTAGCAGTACTAAAAATACCCTACGCAGGATACTTATTATCAGTAAACAGATCAAGTTTTCTAGACTACAAAGGAAATATTTTATGGTTTTATACTTGTACCAAAAAAGTATCACCACTATATGTTTTTGAAGACAAATGTTGTTATAAAAGAACTCCTATATTCTATAAAAATAAAGTACATTTTGTTGACACACTTTCAAGACGAACATATTTTTGGGATACCGCAGTCCCATGTGGATCAAAAAATAGCCACAATGTAGTACAATTGAATCCTGATGAAGATAATTTTTATCTCCTTACACCATACCCTACATTAATGCAATCACTCAAAAAATTTTCACCCGAAAGCATCAGAGCTATTGCTCGTAATCCAAATATTGATTCACAATCAATTGGAATATATTCTAAATCAGATATCCAACATCACATTAGAACACATCAATTTCAATAATTGTTAACACAAATGGACACAATACAAAGACAATCAATTGACCAGAATTTAAGAAAACTTGCCGAAACCGCAGGATTTGCAGACATTTATACACAAGATTATAGCGGATATTTTAAAGACATTAAAGACTTCATATACTTAAACGGTGAAAAACACAGAGCACAAGATATTTCACCTATAAATATTTTCAGTTTTGTCACTTTAAAGAACGAAAATCTAGCTTTTCTAGGATGGCCCTTTTACATCTTAGAAATATTAACTATCTTATACGCCATGTTTATTTTCATAGGATTTCTTTTCTCACTCGCGCTATAAGGAATCTATAACACATGCACTATACACACAAGTGAACAGACAAGCAAGTGTAGCACGTATACTGCTTGCAGGATTTTTTGGAATTTTTTCATCATCAATAAACAAAATGCTTCTAGATGCACAAATAAAAGAATATAAGACGAAAATATCCACAAGACAAAACACTTACGACGAAGAACACAATAATATAGAGATAACACCTACCGCACCACAGTTGCCATTCCTACCACAAAATCATTCATTATCATTATTTTTCAGTAATTTCCGAAACCTAGCAATCACAAATAATCCAAATTCTAGACCGAATATAACACACAGTCCCATCCAACATATAATAACACATCATTCACAAAATGATTATACATACGAAAAAATTATAGAACAACCCCACACCACCACTTTTCAGTCTCACCATAATCATTTTTTTAGCCCACGATGAGCCGACAACTTGGATCCCTCCATCGCTCAAATTCCCACCCAGCCAACCACCAAACTCAAATCCCAATAATCCCACTATTTGCTTTCCCACCACCCGATTTTCCGATTATTATTAATTCATCAAGCACGAATTCCGATACTAACTCAGATATTTCAGTTCTATACTCTATCTCACAATTTAATAACCCTGATGTAGAAACCCCTGACGAATTTGCAGACTCCGAACCATCTCCCTCAAATTATACTCAGACCAACTCCTCAGTTTTTTCAAAACCCCCTTTTCAACCAATCCCATCAAATAATTCACTACCATCCATTTCCACTCCTTCTTATGCTTCCCAAGTGACCCCAACCTATTCTCCACTTCATTCCGACAGATCATATAATAATTTCCCAGATACCCCCCAATTTTCCCAGGAGCTCGATAATTTTATTACCTTACAACAATAGTTAATACACCCTAACACCCTCACAATACATCAACTATCATCCACAATAACCTCCTCAAATCCACCTACTCCTACACCCTCCTCAGCTTACACTCCATCATTAGCACAATCATCCACATCCACCGAAACACCTACAAGCACTCACCGAGCTTATCGCACTTTTAAACGAAAATTTCCAAATCACCCATTCCCAAACAAACCCGGAACAGCCCGCGAATATATTAATTACCCGCAACATACAAACACGAAAAATTTTCTTGCAATCACCTTACCCTCATTTCCGCAATATACATTAAACACACCTAACGATATTAATGACACACGCAATTTTGTAGATGAACATGTTTTAATGCCAACACTTCATTGGACAGCTTATTATAATTTTACTAACCCCCTTTGCCTACCACTAACTAATACTCATGACAGCATAGAAAAGAACAAAGACATGTTATATAGACTCACCGCATCACTAACACCTCGACAATTTACTTACGTTGGATATAAAAAGTTACTAAAAACATTCACTGCACTCCGAGCTAACGAATTTGCAATAGAATTTTACGATCATAATATCATTCGACCTAATCAAGACCAATTTTTAGATGAGGCCCGCTTCGCAAACCCGCAACTAACAGAAAAATTTTTCATCAAAACATCATACGTATTCACACTTAATACTTAATATTTTTGATAGAAAAAAATTATTTCAGAATCACTAGCTGATATTCAAGCATACGAAAGCTTCTATGACAAATTTCAATTATTTTCACTAACTTTTCACTTTATTTCACCACAGGAACGCGATTTGCACTGTTCCCACGATATTATGTTACGCACTAAACAAACCCACACATATACATACTATCGTTTTATACAAAACCATTTTGATTTGCATACCCCATCAAGACAACCTCACCATCGTTTTCAGTTTCTTAACTCAAAGTACACGTCAGCGTTTTTCCTTAATTTTACATATTGCATCAAAGATACTAATCTCCACGACATCCTCCGCAACTATGACCCAGTTACCCAAATGTATATAGTCTGTCCCATCACGAAGACCTTCAATGCCGAAGAATCCAGACCCTTCCTTATCCCGCATGAATTTATCCAGCCTATTGAAATACCCATATTAGAATTCATTAACAAAACTAAATATAATCATAAAATATATAATCTCATTCAAAACACACCTTACGAGTTTGCAGTAGGCACCGAAAAACTAAACGCCATTAAAGCACTTCAATTGCTTTGGCCACTGCTACAAACTAAAAACATCATACTCATACTAGCCAAATTACTAACAACATCAGATATGATACACGACATCTTCCCCCACGACTTTTTCCCAGAAGATGAACAGGTAAGTATAATTTAAAATACTCTTCACTAATAAGTTTAAATTAGTACTAACCATTTTCTATCAATGTTTGATTTTAATTTCTAGTCTTCACACCCCGATCATCTTCAAAACAGAAAAAAAAATACAAACTTGTTAAATTCTCCAAAAATTCGTTAATTTTTTGCACTAAATAATGTAGTAAAATTCATACCAAATGTAGTAATTTTATTTATAAATTATTTACCCATGAAGCAGTAAACTTAATTACGATGAAAATTTATAATTTTAAATTTTCCGCAATTGCAGTAAAATTCAAATTCTACGCAATAAATTGATAAAATGAGAAAGCAGTACTAACCTTTTCAATATTTTCATTCACTCGCACAAAAATTCTATCCAAACTCGCTCAGCTCGCCCACGAACAATTGCTTAAATAATGATTTTAAGTTTCAAGCTTTCACTATCAACAACTCTAACACACGATAACAAGTTTCAAACTTTCCTTTAACCCGGTTGGAAAGGAATTATATACTAAACCAAACTAACTAACGCAGCTTACTAAACACCACAAATCATAAAATAACAGCATGACTAAGAAAAGAAAACCAACGGTACCCAAACCGGATTAACCCAGTTTAAAACTGGATAATTTATTCTTTTGAAGACTATTATAAAGTCTAAGAAAGAAATAATAATAAAACACAAAAAAGTCGCAAGACAAACCCATACCAAAAACAATTTGTTTTTTGAAAAAAGGACACAACCAAAGTAACATAAGAAAGACCAACATAAACCCAACATAAAACGTTATCACATAACAGGACCTCTTAAAGAAACAGCATGAAATCATACTCCCACTCCTGGCCTAACCCACCAGAGAGGACGTCCTGAGCATGCTCTATAGCCGGCCTAACCCACCGCGCTACATCCACGCTTTGTGACCACACTCCTATTTTTAATAAGAGGTACTCAAGGGTGAGTAACTCTTCAAAATAACCAATCTAAAACAAAACGCTTTTGTGAAAACGACTAACTAAAATCATGATTAAAAAAATTGAATTGACATATTTTATAAATTGTAAATCATACTTTGCAGTATATAGATCAATACACAACAACAAAGACGAACATCCAAAGACTAGATGATCCCATCACACTCGAACAAGAGAATGGCTAAGCACAACCGACATGCCGTCCATATTCACAATTCAAAGGATTTAGAGTAAGACTTGACTTCGCAGAAAAAGACTTCATTGAACTAGACCAATGACCACCTCGATGTTCAAGTATACCTACAGATCCGAGTTACAAGGCATCCCTTCCACACACGATCTTCACGCCATTCCCAGACGAGGTTGCACACAAAACAAGTTCTCTACATAATACAGAAAAACCTATCATAGCAAACCATTTTGAAATCGGATTGATTTCATTGGGGATCACAGTCGTTGTCGAGTGACGACAGAACAATTTCCTATCCATAATTCCAGCGTCCTGGAACGTTGTTCTCCAAGAGGAACCGGACAAGAAAATGATGTTCGCCAAATACCAACGTTCATCATCCATCCTTCAAATTGCAGAAAGATAGTTCTAAAAAACTCTGTAAACCCCGGATGGGTGGAACCTGATCTAAACTACATTTTATAATTGGATAAATTGGATATTTTACCAATGTAAAATATTTAATATTAACCAATCATAATCCACCTAACTAACAACCCACTTATTTGTAAGTGCTGAAATTACTTGTAATTTCAGCACCAGAGAGATTTGAATTTAACTTAGAACTTAGTTGCCTCTCCAAGAGAACTTCAGCAGTTGCAACAAGCCAGTATACTCTAGATCTATTGAGCCTAGCAGAGACTAGTTAAACACCCTGAGACTAGTAGATATAAAAGTAAGATTAGGATCGGTATTAGACTAAGAAGTTGCACGAATCTATCCGGCCGAAAATAAGATAGCGTGACGAGCAGACGGTGTACCCTATCCGAAATTACTCTGTGAGTTAACCACATCGGTTATAACTCATCAGCGTGTTCGTATGATCGCAAAGATTTATTCTTACCCGATTTGACAGAAATTATTAGGTTAAACTATTATTATAATTATTAGGTTATTAAGTTTAAAAGACGATAGCTTACTCTAAGCAACCTGGGAAAATTAATTCGAAGTTTAAGTTTTTTTTAAATTAGAAGTTCCATTTAAACCTGAAATGGAGATAAACATTTCCGGATAGTGCTTGGGTAAATTATGGTTTTTCCGAGAAGCTTCTGACGAAACTTGATATTAGATTTTTTTTGATATTATAAAAATTTTTATTCAAGAAAAACCGTCCCAAGAAAAAACTTCTGCGCGTACCACTGAATGGAGCTATTTTTTTATCAAAAGCATTGGGGATTAATAGCCTAATAATACTGTTCATTAATATAAAAAAATTGACAATTTTTTTAAACATCGACTCTCGCCTTTTAAGTCTTTATGTGACCGTGAAGTACTTATTACTAATCAAACACATTTCATAAAAAAAACTCCTAATGACCTTTCGTAAAATGATTAGTTTGCTAGCCGAAGCAGGCAGCATTGAGTAGAACAGAAGAAAGTTGATCTCCCAACGCTTTCGCTTTTCCATTACTTCTGTAGATCTAATTAGAACGAGAAATAAAGTTAGATTAAAATCAGTATTGGACTAAATTTTTGCACAAACATATCCGGCCAAAAAAAGATAAGCATCAAATTAATACATAAAAGCTCGTACATGGCTAAACCAAAAAGACTCAGTAGAAGCTAAACGTGGTAATAACAAATCTTAAGATTAATACCAGAACCTGTTGATAAACCAGTACATCAAATCATCAATTATAAAACCAACGTAGATGCTGCAGTGCGAACATGAATTTCAGTTTTATCAATAAGAAAAAAACGACTGCAAAACATCAAAAATAATTTTTTCAAAACGAGAAACCAGATCTCGAGTTCGAAAATACTGGTTACAAAACAGAACCACCTAAAAAGTACGAAACTCAAAGAAACGGAAACTTTGAACCGATAAATGTAAGATAGTGGAACCTGATCTAAACTACATTTTATGATTGGATAATTTAGATATTTTACCAATGTAAAGTATTTAATATTGACCAATCATGATCCATCTAACTAACAACCCACTTATTTGTAAGTGCTGAAGTTACTTGTAATTTCAGCACCAGAGAGATTTGAATTTAACTTAGAAATTAGTTGGACTCTCCCGAGCACTTCAGAAACCGCAATAAACCAGTATACCCTAGATCTATTGAGCCTAGCAGAGACTAGTTAAACAACCTGAGACTAGATAGTATAAGAGTAAGATTAGGATCGGTATTAGACTAAGAAGTTGCACGAATCTATCCGGCCGAAAATAAGATAGCGTGACGAGCAGACGGTGTACCCTATCCGAAATTACTCTATGAGTTAACCAACTCGGTCCTAACTCATCTGGTGCGACCATAAGTCTCGAACAAGACCTTAATAGCTTAGAATTAACCAAAATAGATTAGAAATTAGACAAAAACATTTACAAAATGTTATACGACAATAATTTAATCGAAATGTCTCTACGACTCAATAGATCAGAGCCAATATTCCGAACCATAACAGAACTACCCGGAATTGGAAGAAGACCTCGAACCAGAGACGACATACGACAAAGTAGAAACTTGCCATATAGCTATATGATAGTTCGGCAAAAGCCAGAACAAACTTTTATATTTAGAATACTACTGGCAATGAATTTAGATTTTCATTTGCAAACATAAAACCTTGAAGTTAATCTTCAAAATCATTTCAGGCGCTAAACAAAATTATTAATATACAATAACGATTGATAAAAAGATCTAAGATCGTTTTCCTAAAATTCTGCAGTAATATACAAAACATGTTTGAAAAATATTTATTGAAAAATAAAAAATAAAAATTAGTAGCATGACAATAAATGGTTAGTAATCATAAATCATCCTGTTGTTCCAACTCCATCACCTAAAACATAACAGCAATCATAAACCCACTAATATCATCAAAACACTAAAACTTTACTTTACACATATTTAAAATTTTATTAAAACTTAAATTCACTTAATTTTAAAACCAGATCATCAAGGCTTATCCTTGGATCTTAAATCATTTTCTACTTAATTAAATTTCAAATTTGATCATCAAGGCTTATCCTTGGATCAAACAGAACAACTTTGTTCTCCCCCACCCACTTAATTAGTGTCTAACGACCTCAAACGTCGATTCACTACCCAACCCTTTCTAAAGACCCAAGACTAATAGAAATTTTTAAACAAAACTAATCATTCAAATTAGGATAAATAGTGAAGAACTTCGGTTATTCATCCTTCACTTGACCCCCCCCTCTTACCAGACCCAGGATAAATCTTAGACTTAGTAAGTTTAAAATAGTATCTAACGAACTACTCGCGTTCTAATTATACCTGAACCTTGTGGATCGATTTACTATTCTCCAACCCTTGAACACAATCACTACCCCTAAGTAAGATTAAGTAAGTTAACACCTTAACTTATACTAGCCACGAGAAAGTAAAAAATCATTCTTCGGAATCGATATACTTTTCTCTCCAACCCTGAACAAATAGACCCAGGTTAAGCTAACCAAAAAATCGTAAGAACTAACAGTTTAGGAAAATAGAAATCATTTAACAACCTTTTGCATCCGTCATCCTAAACCTTATGTCATTTAAAAACCTAGGAAATAAACAAACAATCGTTTTACACAATTGTGAAATAGATAACAAAAAATACGACCTTGTAATCACACCTCATACACAAACAGTTGGATACATTCGAACAAAACGACAAACACTAAAAAGAAAAATAATAACGAAACAAAGACAAATAACACGAAAAAGATTTTCAAAAAACCGAAACGCATTTTCAGAATCAGAAACCAACAGTTTAGACGAACTTTACAAACTAAAAGAATCAATAGATAAAAATTACCCACTTCACGATCAATTATATTTTTCTGACTCAGAAACAACTTCAAATTCATCAAAAAGAGGAAAAAGAAGAATAAAAAAGCAGTATAAACACAAACCAGTACATTTATACAATTGGAATCAACCAATTCGACACATTAATAATTACATATTAACAGTCATCGAACGAAAAAATGAGCTCAACGCACACCCCAGGTGAAGAAAGTCCAGATGATGATGAAATCTTTCCTTTTATAGTAGATGCAACCACTGATAGAGGACAGCATATATTTTGCAAAAATTTACTATTAAATTTATTTGAACCCGGAATTAGTCCATGTAAAACAGAGTTCCCAGATGTAAAAATCAAAAGACAAATCATAGACCACTACTTAAAAGATATATGCAACATAACACAACAGTATGGAATCTACTCCATAGAATTCACCTCACCAAACCATAATAATAGAAAATATACAATTCAAACAGACGATCTTGATTTAGAATTTTCAAAAGTTTTTTCAGAATATATAAAAAGCATCCAATATCATAACTCACAAAGAGCAAACTCCATATTCACCAATGAAGTTTTCGCAATAATATATAGTTATATTTCAATATTAGAAAACGAAATCCCAATAACAAATGTCTCACCGACAGAAACATCTAAACATTTAAGAGTACGACATGAAATCACACTACTCTCTAGTTATTTAAACATCATTAAAGAAAATTTCACGAAAGACGACGTTTCACAACATACAAAACACGATCTACAAAAAATTTTGGCATGGTTCATAATAGATTATTTCACACACAATATTGATTTAATTGCACAAGCAAGAAAAAATTTTAGACCCCAAAACTCGAACGATGATACTGCTATCACAGAACAATCAGATTATGTTTGGGACCCCGAATGGTCTCATCCCGCATTTATAAGCTTCCCACAATCAATCTCAAGTCAAGCAATAAGTACGATATCTTACATAAGAGATTATGTAAAAGTAATACCATTAACCATTGATGCAACACCATTAAACTATAATACATTTTTGCCCGATACACAAAATAATAGTTTAAACTCTACAGTTATACACAATGAAAACCTCAATGGAACTAGGAATCTTACTCAACAAGATATCCAGACACCATCACACTTCATAAATGAAGAAATTGTACACACAACAACTACACAACAAAGTATTTCACCAATACGCCCAAATTTAACAACACCAAGAAATACAAATCCTTCACAAACACAGGTAACCTTACAATCAACCGTTAAACCTTCGGTTGCCCCTAAATATTCACATATGGATTACCAAACATGCAGACCCATGACAATACCATCAAAAACACGCAAAACATTCACTAGAAACAACTTTGCAGACCATAATTATAATTATACACATCCATCAAAAACATATAACCAACCACAAAGAAATTTTAACCAATATACAAGATCTCGAAATTGGGATAACCCAATGACCCAACCTAATTCAATAAATTTCCAAACAAATCCTCCACAGGATCACAGTGAAAATTACCCATTTTTTCAACAAAATAAAAATAAAAAACAGACATCTTATCAAATGGATTATTTATCCTCAGATGATGATTTCTTACAACCAGATATATTTGCACAAAATACTCAAGAATATCGTAGACAAGGAATACAGAGAACACGTACAAATCATAGAAATTTTTCTCCACAACCAATAGATGCACAACATCAACAACCAATTCAACAACAAAATCTAATTAATACACAATCTTTTCAACCAATTCAACAACAAAATCCAATGACTGTACACTCGTATCAAGCATCACAAATGCAAAATGAAATACCACTCCCATATTATCTCCAACAACATGAAATAACAAGAAACCAACTTTCGAATTTTTCTCAAATGCCAAATGCAGCAGAATCATTACAAATGACAATGAATCCATACCTTATGGGTGGATCATCAATAACATCAAACAAACCTTTAATGGTTTTCACAGGAACAGACCCTGAATACTCTGTAGAAGATTATTTAAATGCAGTAACAGCAAACCTGATTTTAAATATAGGACCTGAACCAATTAATACGCCACTACATCAAAACTGGATACATCGACGCACAGCGTTAATACAAACAACCTTAGATGGCGCAGCCCAAAAATGGTTTTCAGTACTACCTCTAGAAATAAAATCAAACTGGAAAAGGTTTACACAGGAATTTTCAAAAATGTTTGACTCCGAAAGAAACAAACAACAACAAAGAGTTTTATGTAATGAAATTCGCAGATTACCAAACGAAACCATCAAGCAAATAGCAGTACGAATCGAAACACTAGTTCGAAAAGCATATTCATTAAATACGCACGACTATAAAAACACAAAGATGACAGAAATCTTAATGATGACCTTAACACCACAATTAAGGAAAATAGCAATAAAAAAGAGAGCATCCCATCCTTCTTCAATTCGAGAACCCGATTTAGATTTTCGAAAACTAGTAGACAAATTAGAACAAGCAGAAATCACGATGAAACTAGAAGAAACGGAAAATCTGAAATTACAATACGTTAACAGAATTGAAACGACTCCCACTAATATTAATAATATACAGGAATCAGAGACAGACCTCGTTGAAAAAATCACTGAAATACTCAATATTTATGAAAAAAACCCAAACTTCAAAGGCAAACCATCTTTCAAAAAATGGTGTAATTATTGCCGACGATACGGACATAGTATTTCCGAATGTAGACAAAAACAGCAAGACAATCAAAATAAACCTCAAAAATATAAAGAACCAAATAAATCATTCTATCAATACATGAAAAAAGATCAAAATCTACCGAACAAAACAGTCCACAGCAACAGCAGTTCAGGAAAACCACTCCCGAACAATACAAATTATACAAGAAATCAATCACCATATAACTCAAGTTATAGAGGAAGATCACCAGAACGAAGAAACACGAACAATTCATCACAAAATCACTACAATAGACCAAATAGTCGAAATAACTACTCCAGATCAAATTCAAATACACAACGATTTGTTTCTAGATCTAATTCCCAATCAAGAAATAACTACTATCCAAACAACCAATCACGAAATTCATCATACAATAGGAATAGAAACTACTCCTATAATCGAAATAGAAGTTATTCAAACAACCGAAACCAGAATTACCCGAACAATCAATCAAGGAATAACTCATATAATAGATCGAACTATAACAGACCAAACAATAATTACCAAAACAGATCGCGAAATAATTCACAAAATCGACACTCAAGTTATAATAATCGTTATAGAAATTATTCCCAATCACCACACCGGAATAATAATAACTATAATAATTCTAATAATCGCCACAGAAGTAGTACACCTAAACATCAAAGACAAATCAATCAAGTACAATCTAACCCAGAAACAACATCAGACCCTCCAGGTATTGATGACACAGTAACTGATACGTTACAACTCAATCAAATAAACTGTACATCATCAGATTCAGAAAGTGATACTGAAAACACTCTTTCTATCAATATGATAAAAGTCGAAAATGACTATGAATCTGTCATATATGAACAACCTTTTTCATCACACATATATGAAAATCAATCAGAATTTCTTCAAAATTATTACACTACACCCATAAATTCCACACCAACGACACAAGAAACAAATGAGATTAACACTACAAATCAAACCAATAAAAATACCAAAACAAAATGCTTGAATACAAACCACATTTATCAAAATATACAAAAAGAACAACCCAAAGAAAAAATTTGGACAATACCATTTCTCTTAGAAAGCCCAAGAAATAAAGAATTTCAACCACCAGACCTTGAAATAGATTTTTTAATTGATTCAGGAGCAGAATCAAACATAATAAACATCCCCACATGGAATGAAATAAAAACTTTACACCCAAAGCTAACACCTCTTGAAACCTCCAGCAAACTAGCAACAGCACAAGGATCAACATTGATAAACTACGGAAAAATCCAATTATTTCTCCTCCCCACCAGAACAATGGAACAAAGCAAAATTTTAAATAAGCCATTTAAACAAATATTCCATATCACTGACATTAAATATAATATCATTGGAATACCATTTATTTCGAAGTATATACCAACAATTAACATACTAAATAGTAAAATATTAATCAAAGATAAATATACAAAAACAAAAGAAACATCCTTAACATTTTTTCAAAGATTAAATAAACAACCACCATTCTTTTCAAAATTCTACCCGATATTTAACCAACAAAGAAAACACCTAAAACCACTATCAGGAAATATCTATAATTTTTCAATCAAACAAGTTCACCAATATGATAAAGAACAAAACAAACAAAAATTTTATATGTCAGAATTTGAATTCAAACCTATTCACAAATTTTTCAAAATCACAATATCATCCATAAAATATTTGAAAAATTCGAATTCAGATATCATTTCCTTACATGTCTATAACAACACACCTTACCAAGTAACATTACCTTTAGGACTTTTAGGATATTGTGAAACCAACGCTACAATATCACCAATACACGAAAAAGCCTATCGCGTAAATAATATACTCCAATTACTAGATATTTGCCAATCTACAATTCTTAATGAAGAATTATCTATAAATAATATAATAAGTAACGAAAACAGAAATACGGATTATTTCACAAAAACTCCATATTTCAAACCTACATTCAACATAAGTAACTACACAGAGGACCAACAAAAATTTTTAACAATGTTTAATTTCCAACATTCACAAATAACACAAGACGAATTCGAAAAATTAGCCAAACAGCTAATTAAATATTCATCAGTCTATGCAACATCAAAATTCGATGTTGGAAAAATCAGTTCATCACTACATCTCCCGTTAAAACCAGACGCAGTTTTCAAAAAACAGAGAGCAAGTAAAGTACCAATTCACTTACATGATAAAGTGAACAGATTACTCGATATTTTAGAACAATACAACATTATATCACCAGTTAACAAAGAAGAACAACCAAAAGGCAACACATTTATCAACCCCGTTATCATTCTAGCTAAAGGAGAATCATTAAAAATCGTTCTCGATGCTAGATACCTCAATTCACTTATAGATGAATCAAAATGTAATTGGCCCATTGAACCAATACAAGTTTTTTTAACAAAAATAAACGGCAAATACTTTACAACCGCCGATATGAATAGTGCATACAATCAAATGCCACTAGATGAACAATCACGACGTTTAACACAATTTGTTATCGGAAACCAACAATATGAATTCAACCGCTTATTCTATGGAATATCCATAGGACCAGCAGCATTTTCAGCTTTTATGAGCAAAATTTTTAGACCACTAATACTCAAGAAAAACGCAATCACCTATTTAGACGATGTTTTTATGCAATCACAAACAAAAGACGAGATGTTCAATGTTTTAGAAAAATATCACCAAATACTTCAGAACGAAAATCTGAAGGCCGCCCCCGATAAATCACACTTCTTTTTGACAAGAGTTAAATTCTTAGGACATAATATAGAAAGAAAAACAATCACTCCATTGAAATCACGCATTGACGCTATTCAAAAACTTCAACCACCAACAAATAAAAAGAAAATCCAAGAATTTCTTGGAATGTTAAACTTTTTAAGTAAATATGTTTATAAAATGCAATTATATCTACGACCATTTTATAACATCCTTAGACAACAAAATAATTTTGAATGGAACACAGAACATCAAACACGATTTGAAGAAGTAAAGAAACTTTTAACTGAACGAATTTCAAACACAATTCCAGATTCAAATCAACCATTTTATGCAATGTGCGATGCTTCGAACTTTGGCATCGGTGCAGCACTATTACAATCACATAATGGTACAAATGAAATGAACCTCATATCAGCAAATTCTCGATTATTCACTCAAGCAGAGCTACGACTCTCAACTCTAATGAGAGAATGTACAGCCATAATATATACACTGACAGAATATGAATTTCTGATACTTGGATCAAAACATCCAACAGTTCTATTCACAGACCATAAACCAATCATCTTTCTCTTTACACAAAAATCTAACCCAAACCACCGAGTTTACAGATTTCAACTAATTCTAATGAAATTTCCAAACTTACATATAGTTTCGACTGCAGGAAAAAATCTTGCATTACCAGACACCTTAAGTCGAAATACACCACCTGAATTACTTACACGAAAAACAACAGTTGAAATACCCAAAAACATAAAATTCTACCTTGCAGAAAACGAAACATCACCCCGATTGGAATGCAAATATGCAGTAAAAACTGATATTGAACAATCACAAATAAATAGTTTACAACATTTCCCACTTTATTTAGATTGTCAAAATAATCATTATGAAGTTGATTTACTTGGAACATCAACTTTCAAACCAATCCCATATTCTCAATGGATAAAAAATAACACCCAACAAAAACGAACAAAACAACACCCGCCTAAAAAAGACCATTTTCCACTAATTGAAAAAGAAGATTTAACTGATAAAATAAATTTATCAGGACCACAAACAAATGATTCAAAATACACAATAAATCAAGTTTTTGACCTTCACGACCCACTTGATACAATACCCTTATCTAAATTAGAAATCGAAAACATTTTTCTCCCCCCAACAGAAATAATTACAATTTCAACACTGAAACAATATCAAAACCTTGACCCAGTAATTCGACAACTGAAATCATGGCACAAATATAAAACTAAACCTATCAAAGCAGATTCAACCATTCTAGGAAACAAAACACTCCTCCGATACTTTCGCAAATTTAACAACACAACAATTAACGAAAATACAGACCTTTTAGAGTATAACCTGAATGAATCTACAGTTCCATGTCTCCCTTTAAGTATGATTCTTATAGCTTTTAATATTTCACATACACAAAATATTAAAGGACACTCTGGATCAGAGAAAACATATTCAAATTTTATACAAAACTTTTATTTCCCAAATGCACCAATTTGGATAAAAGTACTATGCAATGACTGTATAGTATGTAAACTAAATAAACCTTACCCAAATCAAAAACAAATAGCACAAAAACAAGATTTTAAAGGACAAAGTTTGTACTTTAATCATCGTATCTCATTTGATACTAAAGGACCAATTTCACCCTCATCAGAAGGAAACTCCTACATTATGGTAATTGTTGACGCATTTACACATTATGTAGCACTTAACCCAGTACCACATTGTAACGCTTATTACGCTTACACAACACTCTATGAACACTGGATAGCAAAATTCGGACTACCAGAAATTTTAGTTACAGACAACGGTACAGAATTCATAAATAATGAAATTATCACACTATGTCATTTATATAACATTAAACACAAACCACGTACATCTCATGCACCTTGGACTAACGGCTTAGTCGAAGGTATGAACCGTTCATTACAAGAATATCTTAGATGTATCATCAACGGAAATGATACAAAATATACCGAATGGTCAGCAGATGTAAAATTATTTCCCTTAGCATATAATTCACAAATTACGACAACTTTAGGAATGTCACCATACGAAATGGTTTTTAACCAAAAGCCACGCAAACCAATAATGTTTACAGCGAATTCTCATAAAAACGCACAAGGTTATTGTCAACCAAATAAAGACTCAATTTGTTATAACCTACCTTTACATACACACGATGAAGATCATTTTCATCACCCACAAATTCTTAAACTAGCCTCCGGTACACACACCGAATGGATTCTAAATAGAGATAAAAAACACAATGAAATTTATCAAAAAATAACAAAAAAGTTATTACAAAGACAAAACATTAATGAACAAATCAATTCACGTTTTACACCAGCCTCCGATTTAAAAATTGGAACATTTGTTTTAATACCTAATTTTAATACACAAAAAGGAATTTCTAAAAAATTACAACCCCTTCGAAAAGGACCATACCAAATAATTGCAAAACCCACTGATGTCACATATAAAATTACCGACTCAAACAAAAAAGAAATCGTTCAACATCGAAACAACCTATTACCTTATTACCCAAAAGAATACGCACTCCGCGAATTAACTCAATTATATTCTTTCACAGGATTAAAAATCATTCAAAATGAACCACATCTGAAAAACACAGAACAAAATGATAACGCCACCAAAAACAATACACAAAACCATAAAGAATCTCCAAAACAAAGAAAAAATAGAAAAATGACCGAACAAATAATACCCCAAGAACAAATCGACAAATCAGAAAATAGAAAAACAACAAGACTCCGAAATCAACCACGTAAAAACTATAAAATATTCATCCCCCAATCTAAAATTTTAAAGAAAGTAGAATTTCAAAAGTAATTTTAACATTTGCTTCACAATCTTGAAACCTCCGAAACATTTTTCATTTACATTTTTCAAAATAACATGCTGACAAGTCGCAATAATTCTAGTTCAAAATAGACCAATAGGATTCATCCAATCCGTCACTTTCTCTAACTCAAACTAAGACCAATTAGACGAATCATATAGAACTCCAGGCACATCTATAACTATAACTTTACGACCTCCAGGTCAAAAATAAGCAAACCACTCCAACTTGACAACTAAAATAAATATCACCATAATACCGTACCCCTCCCTTATCTAATAACCCAAAGATCAACAATATTTCCCCAACTCAGACCACGAATACCCCCAAAGCAAATTTGTTAACTTAGCCTAAAGTAACAAAATGAACATTTTAATTAGCCTAAAGTATAAAAATCTCACCATACCCCGGATCATTTGACAAACAAAAATAAAGAAAAAGACGACCTCCCAGTCACCATAAAAATTGCCCCCAACAATTTTTTACAAAACTCAACCCACTTGTCAAAAAACTAATAAATAATCCGACCACACTAGAAAATCGCCTCAAACAGCAAAAAATATTCGACCAAGAGATCATTTCTTAAATGCTCTTCTCTCAATCAGTTACTCAAATACTCATAAATCTTAAACATTTTTTTACAATACTTGAAACCTTTATAATATTTCTTTTTGATATACTTGAATCTTTTCTAATAATCCTAATCATTTTTTGTAACATTTTTTTAATTTTCTACACCATACTCGAACTATTCCTCCAACTTTCCAAAACCCTTGATTACATCCACAGGTACGAGTCATATAACTTGTCTAAATGATACGAACAATTTTCAGTAGAACCGATATTTTTTTATTGTTTGTAATTTTCATAACATTTTTATCATCCCTCATTTTGACCATCTGTAAATGTATAAAGAAAGCAATCCTCACATTTGCCCTAGCAACAGTCCTTCTAATTCTTTTTTTGGAAGAATATTATAATAAACACAAAATTTCTCACTAAAGTAATAATTCAAAAAACCATCAAAAATTGCTACCCAACAGTCACAGAATCAGTCTTCACCGACATCATCCCAAGATAACCAAACACCACCTTCAACTACTCAAAATCCTCAAACATCTACACGAATTTCTTTTCAAGACAATCCATACACTTTTGAAGAACGACATGCTCGTTTATCAGAACCACTAGAACCAGTTCAAAGACAAGCACCTTTAAGCGAACCAACATATAACCTATATCCAACACTACCACAAGAACTAAGTAGAATAAAAAATTCTAGTCAAAACCAAAATACAGTCGAAATAAATAGACAAATTATACATCCTCGACGAAACAGAAATTTTCAAACTCCCCGAGTTCATTTTGATATACCTCAATCCCCATCACAAAACACTCCAGAAAACCCCATTGGTATATTACCAGAAACCCCTACGCTTCTTTCACAACGTAGCACTTCAAGCCTACCATCAGATTACTTAGGTTCAACACCAACATCTGAACAAATACGTGAAAATCCCTTTAACCCCCCAAACCAAACATCACGATTCCCATATTGGACTACACATTCATTTACACAAGGTGAACCAAATTTAGTCAATGACCCCATAGATATTTCTACGGATACAACAACATCCTCATCACTTCCAGAAACATTATCACTACCATCAACACCATCAATAAGCCAGTTTTCACCACCACCCTTTAACTTAAATTTCCCAAATAATCTCGACGCCAGATATCGAGAACAATCATCAATAAATATCCCTTTAAGACTAGATTGGAATACATTCACAGCACCTCCACCACTATTTGGACAACATCAAGAAAGTAACCGCCTTCATAACTGGGCACTTAATAGATTACAATATCGCCAAGATATTCACAACGATATCCGTGATCACAATATTCAAATACTCCAACAAAACAGTTTACAATTAAAGTTTGAAATCACAGTTAAGTTAAATAATATTACCCAACATCCCTACCCATTAAATCCACCTAACATAACAGCTCAATCACTACCACCACCGTTTATAACTACTGAAGTAATATACAAATACGACAGATATACCAAAAACACAATTGGCTACATTACATTTTATAATCCATACTCAGGATTATCATACACATGTATATTCTAAAATTATTAATTTTTCTCCAACTCCTTTTTCTAGTAATCTCAAATCAAAACATAAACCCTTCCCCTCGTACAGGACCACAAGATTTACTAGTAACACATTATGATTGTGAAGAAAATGAACAAAAAACACTACATAAATATGCAATAAATCAAGTATCACAATGTGAAACAGAACCACAAGCTATAGAAACCACAGATGTAATAGCAACACTCTATTCAAAAGCCCGAGCAACAACAGTTACAGGTTATAAATTCACAGCAACATTTTCCGAAAAGAAAGTACATTGTTCACAAGTCTCGAACGGAAACAAAAACCGACTTGACCATGAATCATTCTATCAAAGTAATATAGAACGTCTTTTACATCTCAATCCCGACGATTGTAAAAATGAATTACTTAGACTAAACATCACACAAAATAAAAACTCCGCTAGAAAGTTAGTTAATTTTCAAGTTTTTCCAGACTCCGTACATCAATCACAACTTGAAAGACACCAAGGACATATAAAACTAGACGAAAAATACCCGTATAACGGCGCACACGGACGATTAACCTATGATCTACACGATAAACATTGGATACCACACATTGGTATAAATGACCCATCAAACTGCAAAGCAGACACAAAAAATAAAGGATACCAAGAAATAATGTTTTTCGATTGGAAAATACAACTCGAAAAAATACAACTAACACGAGATTTATCAGATAATACAATGATCTATCAAGGAATCCGATTACCTTGTAAAAATGATCAAGGTTATTGCGACCCTACAACGAGAACACAAGCAACAATTGTTTGGTTCCCCGAAGATACATGTACAACATTTCAAGTAGCAAAAATACACGCTCGAATGATAAAATTTCACGAAAAATATTTTATACAATCAATTCCATATGAACAAGTCCATCCATCACGAAAACTAAGTTCTAATTTTAGAAACATAGACAATATAGAAAATAAATTGACACGTTTTCAAATATATCAAGAAACAGAACTTGCATGTAAATACAGGAATCCACTTCACAGAACACAATACTCTGAAATATTAGTTGAATACGAAAAAGGATTCGACATGACCACTGGAAAAGTAAAAATCGACCCATATGCCACAGGTCATCCTCCAAACGAAGGAACATCCTATATACCAGTTAATTTTGAAAAAAGCAACGGACAACCTGGTGGACATCTAAAACCCCATGACACCAGAAGCACACGCTTACAAGAATTATCACTAATGAATACTACATATTTCGGTAATATCCACTATGATATTCATTTAGATATGAAACTAGATTATACAATTAGCCGAATTTTTCAAGAAATGTCACTCTCCGAATTAGAAACACTACACCACCTATGCGAATTAGAACGAACACAAATATTACAATCACTTGCACTAGCAGTATTAAAAATACCCTATGCAGGATACTTATTATCTGGAAATAGATCAAATTTTTTAGACTATGAAGGAAACATCTTATGGTTTTATACTTGTACTAAAAAAGTATCACCACTATACGTTTTTGAAGATAAACGATGTTATAAAAGAATCCCTATCTTTTATAAGAATAAAGTACATTTCGTGGATACACTTTCACGAAGAACCTATTTCTGGGATACCGCAGTCCCATGTGGATCAGAAAACAGCCACAATGTAGTACAACTAAACCCTGATGAAAATAAATATTATCTTCTCACTCCATATCCCACATTAATGCAATCACTCAAAAAATTTTCACCAGAAAGCATTCGCGCTATTGCTCGAAACCCAAATATAGACTTACAATCAATAGGAATATATTCAAAATCAGATATTCAACATCACATTAGAACACAACAATTCCAAGAATTATTAACACAAATGGACACTATACAAAGACAATCAATAGACCAAAATTTACGCAAACTTGCAGAAACCGCAGGATTTGCCGATATCTACACGCAAGACTATAGCGGATATTTTAAAGACATTAAAGATTATATATATCTAAACGGTGAAAAATACCGTCCCCAAGATATATCACCAATTAACATTTTTAGCTTTGTTACACTCAAAAATGAGATCCTCGATTTTCTAGGATGGCCCTACTACATCTTAGAAAAATTGACTATTTTATACGCAATGTTTAACTTTATTGGATTTCTTTTCTCACTTTTAAAAGGAATCTACAACACATGTGCTATACACACACAGGTCAATCGACAAGCAAGTGTAGCACGCATACTCTTTGCAGGATTTTTTGGAATCTTTTCTACATCTATAAACAAAATTCTTTTAGACGCACAAATAAAAGAATATAACACAAAAATAGCAACACGACAAAATACATACGACGAAGAACATAATAATGTAGACATAACGCCAACGGCACCACAATTACCACCCCTACCAAATAACCATCCACTATCCCTAGTCCCACGAAATTTTCGAAATTTAGCCATCACACATAATCCAAATTTTCAACTCACCACATCACAAAGTCCCATCCAACATATAATGACACACCAGTCACAAGATGATAATACTTATGAACAAATTATTGAACAACCCCATACCACCGCTTTTCAGTCTCAAAATAATCATTTTTTTAGCCCACGATGAGCCGCCAACTTGGATCACTACACCGATCAAATTCCCACCCAACCAATCTTACCTCTCCAATCCCAATAATACCACTTTTTGCTTTTCCGCCACCCGATTTTTCACCTAGTAATGTAACATCAGGCATGAATTCCGACACTAATTCACACATCTCAGTTTTATATTCCATCTCACAACTCAATAACCCGAATATTGAAACCCCCGATGAATTTGCCGACTCAGAACCATCCCCATCCAATAATTTTCATAACTCTTCTAATTTTTCTCAACCCCCTTTTCAACCCATATTATCCAATAACCCTGACCCAATCACTCCCACACCCTCTTATGCTTCCCAAGTTACCCCAACCTACTCCTCATACCATTCTGACCAATCATCTCATTCTCCAGACACCCCCCGAATCTCCCCAGAGCTAGATAATTTTATTACCCTTCAACAACAACCCTACCACCTTAATACCCCAACCATAAACCAAATCTCCTCCACAATAAATTCATCCAACCCCCCTACCCCTACACCCTCTTCAAATTATACTGAATCATTAGCACCATCATCCACATCAACTGAATCTTCACTCAACACTAATAGAGCTTACCGCACTTTTAAAAGAAAGTTCCCCAACCATCCTTTCCCAGCAAAACCAGGAACAGCCCGTGAATACATCAACCACCCCAAGCATACTAACACAAAAGAATTTTTAGCCATCACCTTACCCTCATTCCCACAATACACCTTAAACACCCCCCACGACACTAACGAAACACGCAACTTTGTAGATGAATACGTTTTAATGCCCACTCTCTCTTGGACCTCATATTATCATTTTACTAACCCTCTTTGCTTACCTTTATCTAACACTCACATCGATATAGAGCGAAATACGGACATGCTATATCGACTCACTACACCACTAACCGCTAGACAATTTACTTACGTTGGATATAAAAAATCACTAAAAACACACACTGCACCTAGAGCTAACGAATATACACTCGAATACTATGATCACAACATCATCAGAGCTAACCAAGATCAATTCTTAGACGACGATCGCTTCGCTAATCCACAAATTACCGAGAAATTTTTCATCAAGACACCATATATATTTACACTAAACATCTTCGACCGAAAGTTTGATCACATTATTTCAGAAGCACTAACAGACACACAAGCATACGAAAGTTTTAAAGAACGCTTCCAAATATTTTCACTAACCTTTCATTTCCTTGCACCACACGAAAGAGATTTACACTGCTCACACGATATTATGTTGCGCACTAAACAAACCCACACATATAGTTATTATCGCTTCATCCAAAATCACTTTGACCTACACACACCTTCTAGACAACCACACCATCGTTTTCAATTCATTAATTCCAAATACACTTCACCATTGTTCCTAAATTTCACATATTGTATTAAAGACACTAACCTCCATGGTATTCTTCGTAATTATGACCCCATAACCCAAATGTACATCTTCTGTCCCATCACCAAGACCTTCAACGCCGAAGAATCCCGACCCTTCCTTATCCCGCACGAGTTTGTACAACCTATAGAAATCCCAATTTTAGAATTCATCCACAACACTAAATTCAATCACAAATTATATAATCTAATCCAAAACACACCTTATGAGTTTGCAGTTGGCACTGAAGAACTAACCACTATTAAGGCACTTCAATTGCTTTGGCCACTGCTTCAGACTAAAAATATCATCCGCATCTTAGCTAAACTACTAACAACTTCAGAACTAATTCACGACATCTTCCCCCACGGTTTTTCCCCCGACGACTAACAGGTAAGTATGAATTAAATGAATATAACTAACTAATTGAAATATTAAAAAACTCACCATACTTTATCCATGTTTTCCTTAGATTTTTAGCCTTCATCCGACGATCACCTACAAAAACCACAAAAAACAAATAAAGATCGCAAATTTCATCAAACAGACTTCAACAATTCTATTAATCTCTTACACTTATAAATTTATAAATTTAATACCAATGCAGTAAATTCATTTCTAAAATTTTCCCCACAAGCAGTAAATCTAATTATAATGAAAATTTGTAACTTAAAATTCCCCCATAACTAGCAGTAAATTTCCAAATTCTATGCAGTAAATTAATAAAATGCAATTGCAGTACTAACCTTTTGATATTTTCATTCATTCGCACAGAAATTCTATCCACACTCGCACAGCTCGCCCACGAAGAATTGTTTAAAATAATGAATTTCAGTTTCAAGTTTTCACACTCAACAACTCTAACATATAATAACATGTTTCAAACTTTCCTTTAACCCGGTTGGAAAGGAATCATATATTAAACAAAACTAACCAACGCAGCTTACTAAATACCACAAATCATAGAATAACAGCATGACTAAGAAAAGGAAACCAACGGTACCCAAACCGGATTAACCCAGTTTAAAACTGGATAATTTATTCTTTTGAAGACTATTATAAAGTCTAAGAAAGAAATAATAAAACACAAAAAAGTCGAAAGACAAACCCATACCACGAACAATTTACTTTTTGGAAAAAGGACATAACCAACAAGACATAAGAAAAACCACAACAAACCCAACATAAAACGTTGTCACATAACAGGACCCCTCACAAAAACCGCATGAAATCATACTCCCATTCCTGGCCTAACCCACCAGGAAGGACGTCCTGAGCATGCTCTATAGCCGGCCTAACCCACCGCGCTACATCCACGCTTTGTGACCACACCACTATTTTTAATAAGAGCTACTCAAGTGTGAGTAACTCTTCAAAATAACCGAACTAAAACAAAAAGCTTTTGTGAAAACAACTAACTAAAATCATAATTAAAAAATATTAAACTAATAAATGTTTTATAAAATGTAAATTACATTATGCAATACATAGATCAGAATACAACACCAAGGACGAACATCTAAAGACAAAACGACCCCACTACACTCGAGAGAGAATGACCAACCACAATCGATATGCCACTCACAATCACAACTCAAAGGATTTAGAGTACGACTTGACTTCGCAGAAAAGGACTTCATTGAACTAGACCAATGACCACCTCGATGTTCAAGTATACGTACAGATCCGAGTAACCAGGCATCCCCTCCACGCACAATCTCCACGCCATTCCCAAACTAGACCAGACACAAAAGAAGTTCTCCACGCAGAACAGAAAAACCTGACATAGCCAACCATTCTGAAATCAGATTTGAGTTTGTTGCGAAGACTTAGTCGTTGTCACTAGAAGACACAACGTCTTATGTCTCTAACTCCAGCTTCCTGGAACTTCTTTAACAAAAAGGAAACAGAAGAAATAAGATGTTCGCCAAACACCAACTTCCATCATCCATCCTTCGAATTGCAGAAGAACTATTCTAAAAAACTCTGTAAAACCCGGATGGGTGGAACCTGATCTAAACTACATTTTATGATTGGATAATTTAGATATTTTACCAATGTAAAGTATTTAATATTGACCAATCATGATCCATCTAACTAACAACCCACTTATTTGTAAGTGCTGAAGTTACTTGTAATTTCAGCACCAGAGAGATTTGAATTTAACTTAGAAATTAGTTGGACTCTCCCGAGCACTTCAGCAACCGCAATAAACCAGTATACCCTAGATCTATTGAGCCTAGCAGAGACTAGTTAAACAACCTGAGACTAGATAGTATAAGAGTAAGATTAGGATCGGTATTAGACTAAGAAGTTGCACGAATCTATCCGGCCGAAAATAAGATAGCGTGACGAGCAGACGGTGTACCCTATCCGAAATTACTCTATGAGTTAACCAACTCGGTCCTAACTCAATAGTTTCTCAAAACAAATGTTTTCACATCAATAACGCAAGCAACAAAACCTTGATATCTTGTCATCGCGGAATATGAAAAGAAACATCATGATTTTTTTTAAAATGTCCTCCAAAGGGAAGCAATTCAGCCAAAACATAAAAAAACCAAAAAAGCACAGCTACAGATCAAATTCACGAGATCGATCAAATAAAAAACAATTACAAAAAACTGTTAAAAAACATATTTTTAATGGTTCGGAGCCATATCATCTGCCCTAAAGAAGTTGACGAACAAATAAGATCTTTGAATTTAGAATTACTGTTCCGATATACATTAAAGATACAGTTAAAGAGATGCGTTAAGCTTACACACAAAAAAAAACTTTAAAAAAAAACACAAATTAATAAAATTTAAATCATTCTGTACCACCATTATGCCAACAACTATCCCTTTTATGGAATGTACGCTAATAAATTAAAAATTCCAAATGCATAGACGCATTACAAAAAAAACACTGTTCAGCTGATGAAATTTATGTAAAATTAGAAAAAAGACGCACACATCTATTGTATAAAAAATTTACGAGACTATGATGCTTCGAGAACTAATTTTTTCTCAAGACAATTTTATCCGAAATGTTTCAGACTTACCTTAATACTAGATACATGAAACAATGACTGTGAAATACCACAGATCGCTAAAGGCGATCTTTAGGGAAACTCGTTTGATTTATAATGGATTGATTCGCAGAAAATGATCATCTCATAGAAGAAACAAGGATACTATTTGGACATAATTTTAGGGTAGGCAGCAGCATCATTGGCAAACGAAACAGGTTAACATTGGAACAATCATTGGTAACATATTTTTACCGATGTAAATACCAGAATTTCATCAACCGCTGTGACAACATGTAGGGTAAACGTTGATTAAAAACTAGGTTTCTGAATCAGCGAAGATACTACATCACTAACTTATGACACAGTATTTGAAGCCACAGAGAAAATATTAAATTGTATTAAACATTGTTAGGAAGTCCATTACAAATGAATGTAAAAACCCTTCACAATATTCAAAAAATGTTACTTCTTTGGAACTCGTATCTAGAGAAGTATTCATCAAAAACATGCCGCCAATAAAAAATTTTAAATTGATAATATCTCACCAAGTTATTCATCACCCCAAAAGTATTGTAAAAAATATATCATTATTGACGATTCAATCACTATTACAACTAGCACCGCAAACATCTCAGCAATATACAGATAGAAACGCAAAGCAAAACATTGTAACTGTCAAGCGTTCCAAACTCAATTAAAAAAACAAAAACCTTCCAAAAAAATCAAAATCATACTGACAAAAAATTCAAAAAAAATTTCTCAAAAAAGAAGACAAAGCATTCAAACCTATCCAAATGCACAGGAAAGTTACAGACAGAAACATCCATGCTGAAAGAGAACTTTTGAATTTTTTTTTACCAGAAACGCATCTCTTTTACCAAATTGGTAAAAACCTCAAAATCAGTAAATGGAAATGACCATTTGGGCCAGCATCAACAATTCAATTATGAACATCAGTAAAGTCAACCTTGGAGAAAAATTGAGAAGAAAACATCAAAAGCAATATACTCATCTCTTTTATGACCAAATACGTAACAAGCAGTTCCAGGAGTTTCTAAAACAAATGGAATCAATAAAAAACAATCAATCGACAAAATCTGGAAAAAAAAACGTGCTACCGCAGCAAACTCTCATCATAAAAGATTATAAATTTGAGAATATCCAGGATTTTGCAAATATGAAAAACTACTGTTCATAAAATGCAACATCAGTGAATAAATTTAAACATGATAAATTTGATCTGATCAAAAGATCAAATAATTCGTTCTTTAGGACAAGTTCAATGCGCCTTGACGACTTTGTTTAGATGCGCTTTGTTTAGTTTATTAGAGTCAAACAAGTTGAAACAAATTTTAGTTTGCAACCTTTGTGCTTTTTCCATCCCAATAAACTGACAAGCGAGAGTTTCCCGCATACTTTTTGCTAAACTTTTCGGATTTTTTTTTTCACATCAGTTTAGGTATAGTTTTCAGTGCACAAATCAGAGGACAATCAGTATGCAGCTATCTGATGACTGTTTGGTTCAAACTTATTGGAACCAGTTCTAATCTAGTATTTATAATTAGACACAAATTTAAATCACTATCTCTGCAAAATATTACCACCAACCAATCATATTCCATCTCTAACATTGACACTTATTTGTAAGTGTTGAAATTACTTGTAGTTTCAGCACCAGAACAATTTGAATAAATCTTGGAGTACAATTGTTCTCCTTCTGGATAAAACTCCACGAAATAATACGCAAAAACTAGTATATACTAGATCTATTGAGACTAAGTGATTTAAGAGTAAGGTTAAGATTGGTTTTAGACTAAGAAGTTGCACGAATCTGTCCGGCCGAAAATAAGATAGCGTGACGAACAGACGGTGCACCTTATCTGAAATTAATCTTTGACTATGACCAAAAGGTCATAACTCATCTGGTGTGACCATATGTCTCGAACAAGACCTTAACTAACCTAGAGTTAGACAATTGAAAATAGAATTAGACAATTACAAAATCGCAAAAATGTTCGATGGAATAGATAATTTAATAGAAATGTCTCTATAACTCAGTATATCTACGCCATTTTTCCGATAAATACGAGAATTACCAGGTATTGCAAGAAGAACAAGAACAAGGGATGAGCAACGATTAGGAAGGAACCGACCAATCCCCCATATGCTAGTAAAACGAACACCGGAAGAAGAAGTTCTTGTATTTAGAATCCTTTACGCGGTAAATTTAGATTTTCATTTTTTGACATAAAAACAATCCGAACAAAAATTCTTCAATTCAATTCTAAATCTTTTATCTAAACAATAACGACTGATAAAAAGAATACAAGTCGTTCCCACAAAATCTGCAATAAATCAAAACTTTTGAACAAAAATAATTATTGAATAACAAATACAAAAATTATTTGATATAAAAATTTATTGTTAGTTTCATTAGTTTGCACACATCATCTTTTTTTCATCCCAGCTTCATCACCTAAAACATAACAGCATCAAGCCAAAAACTAATATTATTCAAACCCTAAGTTTTAAATTTTCTAGACTTAAAATTTTATAAATTCTATCAAGGCTTATCCTTGTTTTCTCTTAAATCACTTGCATTTTAAAAACAGATCATCAAGGCTTTCCTTGGATCTTTAAATTCACCTAAAAAAATTCCCTTAAATTCTGATCATCAAGGCCTCCCTTGAATTATTTTAGAACAATGTTTTCTCCCAGCCCCATTGTTTTAAGTGTCTAACTTCACTTACTCGTCCTTCACTTGAGCCCCTTCTCTTAGATTACCCAGGTTAAAACACTTATAACTTAGTAAGTCATAAAATAGTATCTACCGATCTACCTGTGTTCTAATTATACCTGAACCTTGTGGATTGATTTACTATTCTCCAACCCTTGGTCACAAAGCACAACTCCTAGGTAAGATTAAGTAAATATTAAGTAAAAGATTAAGTATATATTGAAACATAGTCACGAGAAAGAAAAAAATCATTCTCACGAATTGATATATTTTCTCTCTAACCGTCAACCACGAAAATCTATGAACCAAGTTAAAGTAACCACACAAAAAATGTAAGAACTAACAGTTTAAGACAATAGAAACTCTAACCCCCGAGTATTTCCATCCATCATTCTAAAACTTTTGTCAAGTGATAACGCAGGCAGTAAACAAGCAATCATTTTACATAATTGTTTAATTAAAGACGAAAGACACGATCTTGTATTTAAACCTCACAAATAAACATCAGGATATAACAGATCAAAAGTACAAACACGTAAAAAGACAATAATAAGAATAAAAACTTATTATCAAAAGACTATTTTCAAAAAGACGAATTGCAGCCTCAGAATGAGATTTAAACACGATATAGGAACTTCAAGATTTAAAAGATTCGATAAACACGAAAAAATCATTACAAATTTTCTGACTCAGAAGGTACATCACCATCATCAATTAAAGAAAAACGTAGAATTAACAAATCATACATTAATAGACTAGTACATCAAAATAATTGGAACCAACCAATTAGACATATTGAAAGTTACTCCTTAACAGTTTTAAGATACAAAAGATGATCGAATACACAAAAATTTTTGACGATAATTCAATACTCCCTTTTTTCATAAAACCAGAAAGTGATCTAGCTCGAGGAGAAGTACAGTTTTGTAACAAATTAATTCCATATTTATTTGAAAAATTTTACAGACCATGTAAATAAGTAATTCCCGAAATATGAATAAAAAGACAAAATCTTCGCAACTACCTCAAACTAATATGTAATTTAACATCACACTACGGTATATTTACAATAGAAATCTTTTAACAGAAACCAAACTACCCTACACATCAAATACAAACAGATGATATAGACTTGGAATTCTCAAAAAATTTCACAGAACATATAAAAATTATACAACACTAAAATTCACAAAGAACAAATTCAATATTCACAAATCATGTCTTTTCACTTATTTACAGCTATATATCTATATTAGAGTTGAAAGAAACACAAAAAGTATCACCACTTCAAACATCCCGACACTCAACTGTAAAACATGAAATAATTACTTTCTCATAACTTTTAGATACAATCCGCTAAAATCTCAATAAAAATTAAAATTCACATAATGTCAAGCAAAATCTACAAAAAATTTTAGCCTGATTCATATTTGATTATTTTGTCCATAACATCGATTTCATAGCAAAATCAAGAAAGAGTTTTCGACCGCAAAACTCAGACGATGAAACTGTATTAGCAGACGAAACAGATTATGTTTGCGACCCTGTTTGGTCTCATTGTTTATTCATTAACAAAACAACTGATATTTCAAGTGCAGCAATTACTATTATCTCCGTGAATAAAAAATATGATAAAATAACACCATTTATTACTGATGCAACACCTGATTACTGATATTAAAGTTGAATGCAATGTTCACTAATAGAACATGAAACAATAGTTTAAACTTCACATTCATTAACACACAAGAAACTTAAATTGAATAAAACTTACACAACAAGATACTCAAACTCCATCACATTTCGTAGATGAAGAAATAGTCGACACAATGCCGACAACAACACAGCAAAGCATTTCTCCCATTCAACCAACAATTTCAACACAAAAAAAAGCAAAAAAAAACCGCGTTCCCACAAACAACCATACAATCAAATGTGAAACTTTCTGTTACCCCGAAATCTACACAAATGGATTATCGGACATTTAGACCAGCAACGAAATCAAGACAAGCAAATAAACAGAAAACAAATTTTTTGCAAATAATTACATAGCAAAACCTCCCTATAAAAGCAACCAAACTCATTCAAAGGACACTCATCGTTTCAAAAATTTAACTGCCCGCTGGTATGTACCGAGAGTTATTTACTTTGACCTAGAATCGCTACTACTACCCGTATACGGACCGCAACCCGACCCCGAAAAATCTAGCACCCAAACACTAGAGATTCATCAACCATGCGGTTACGCTCTGGCCGTTGTTGAATTTGGGAAGCGTGAAGTTTTAAAGTTTGAACTGAAGAGAGGAGAAAATGTTATGAAGGAATTGATCGCCTCGCTCGAATCTTTGGCGAAACAAATATACCTCGAAAAACGAAAATATTACACGTTCACTGGCACACCAAGTTGCACGCGTGAAGAAGCGCACACTTGTTGGATATGTGAAACAGAATTTGCTGACAATGACCAAGTTGTACTTGATCACTGTCACTATACCAACAAGTTCTTGGGGTGGGCGCATAACGAATGCAATATCAATCGAAAAACGGCGAACTATATACCCGTAATAGCGCATAACTTGTCAAACTATGATCTGCATTTCATTATAAAAGCGCTCTCAAACAGTAACCCCGAAAACACTTACTCAGTGATCCCTTCCACTGAGGAGAAGTATATATCACTCACTATGTCGGTCTATATCAAATCATACACCGATAAAAACGGAAAACTCAAAAAAGTGTATGAAAATCTACGTTTCATAGACTCCTATAAATTCATGCTGTCCCCCCTTTCAAAACTCGTCGAATACTTGCCGGAAGAAAAGTTTTTCCTACTGGAAAATTACTTTGAAGAACTTGGTTACTCATCAGAACAGATAGCATTGCTAAAACAAAAAGGTTTCTACCCGTATTCATACTTTAGTAGTTTTGAAAAGTTTCGAGAAACCCGACTGCCACTTAGAAAAATGTGGAGCAACACTTTACAGGGAGGGGAAATAAGTGTTTCGAAAAATCAGTACAACCATGCCATTAAAGTTTTCGCCGAAATGAAATGCGCATCACTAGGCGAGTACCATGATGTATACCTAGCAACGGACGTACTACTACTCGCTTCAGTATTCGAAGCCTTTCGTGAAGTTTGTTACGAAACGTACGGATTAGATTGTGCATGCTACTTCACGGCTAGTAACCTCTCGGGCGATGCATTCTTAAAAGTCTGCAATGCAGACCTCAAGTTACTTACTGAAAGGGAGCATTAGAACATGGTTCAAAAAATGATACGGGGAGGGATGTCATCGATATATGCACGCCGTTTTTTTAAAGCCAACAACAAATACCTCGAAGACTTTAATCCTGAAGAGCCCCCTAGCTATCTATTGAATATAGACGCTAACAATTTATACGGGGGTATTATGAAACACTGTCCCCTTCCCATCAAAGATTTCTCAATAGTTGAGGAAAGTCTCGAATTAATTTTGCAAACCGACGATAAATCTGAGTGGGGATACATTTTGGAAGTGGATCTCAGTATACCTGAAGAACTTCAAGATTACTTTGCAGACTACCCTCTAGCCCCCTCACGTGAAGTTATCGGCACGGATAAACTAAGTAATGAGCAAATACAGATGTTAGGGGAGATGGGGGTCACGTCGCTACCAAAGGTACCAAAACTGGTTCAAACATTAGATCCAAAGGAAGGCTACGTTCTGCACTACCTCACATTAAAACTCTACATAGAACTAGGCTTAAGAGTTACCAAATTGATTAAGGTCTTAAAATTTCGTCAAGGTAGATGGATGGAGCCCTTTGTCGATTTAAACACTCAATTGAAAATGTCAGCGCGCAACAAATTTGAAGAGAACTTTTACAAGCTCATCGTAAATTCAGCATTCGGTAAAACTATGGAATCAAAACTAGGACGCAAAAAACTAGAAATTATTAGAAATGAAAGAGAATTGCTTCAAAAAACAGCTTTGAGCACGATGAAAAGCTTCCAGATAATCGACGAGGAAGTTGCTACTGTTTGTTTTGCTGTAACGAGTATTTTGTGGGACAAACCCATGATAATTGGTGCAAGTATTTTGGATTTGTCGAAAAGATTCATGTTTTACTTTCATTATCGGCAAATGAAAGCAAGCATGAACCTTGAACTGCTATACAGTGACACAGATTCGTTTCTATATATCACAGAAACGGAAACTTTGAACCGATAAATGTAAGATAGTTTCTCAAAACAAATGTTTTCACATCAATAACGCAAGCAACAAAACCTTGATATCTTGTCATCGCGGAATATGAAAAGAAACATCATGATTTTTTTTTAAAATGTCCTCCAAAGGGAAGCAATTCAGCCAAAACATAAAAAACCAAAAAAGCACAGCTACAGATCAAATTCACGAGATCGATCAAATAAAAAACAATTACAAAAAACTGTTAAAAAACATATTTTTAATGGTTCGGAGCCATATCATCTGCCCTAAAGAAGTTGACGAACAAATAAGATCTTTGAATTTAGAATTACTGTTCCGATATACATTAAAGATACAGTTAAAGAGATGCGTTAAGCTTACACACAAAAAAAAAACTTTAAAAAAAAACACAAATTAATAAAATTTAAATCATTCTGTACCACCATTATGCCAACAACTATCCCTTTTATGGAATGTACGCTAATAAATTAAAAATTCCAAATGCATAGACGCATTACAAAAAAAAACACTGTTCAGCTGATGAAATTTATGTAAAATTAGAAAAAAGACGCACACATCTATTGTATAAAAAATTTACGAGACTATGATGCTTCGAGAACTAATTTTTTCTCAAGACAATTTTATCCGAAATGTTTCAGACTTACCTTAATACTAGATACATGAAACAATGACTGTGAAATACCACAGATCGCTAAAGGCGATCTTTAGGGAAACTCGTTTGATTTATAATGGATTGATTCGCAGAAAATGATCATCTCATAGAAGAAACAAGGATACTATTTGGACATAATTTTAGGGTAGGCAGCAGCATCATTGGCAAACGAAACAGGTTAACATTGGAACAATCATTGGTAACATATTTTTACCGATGTAAATACCAGAATTTCATCAACCGCTGTGACAACATGTAGGGTAAACGTTGATTAAAAACTAGGTTTCTGAATCAGCGAAGATACTACATCACTAACTTATGACACAGTATTTGAAGCCACAGAGAAAATATTAAATTGTATTAAACATTGTTAGGAAGTCCATTACAAATGAATGTAAAAACCCTTCACAACATTCAAAAAATGTTACTTCTTTGGAACTCGTATCTAGAGAAGTATTCATCAAAAACATGCCGCCAATAAAAAATTTTAAATTGATAATATCTCACCAAGTTATTCATCACCCCAAAAGTTTTGTAAAAAATATATCATTATTGACGATTCAATCACTATTACAACTAGCACCGCAAACATCTCAGCAATATACAGATAGAAACGCAAAGCAAAACATTGTAACTGTCAAGCGTTCCAAACTCAATTAAAAAAACAAAAACCTTCCAAAAAAATCATACTGACAAAAAATTCAAAAAAAATTTCTCAAAAAAGAAGACAAAGCATTCAAACCTATCCAAATGCACAGGAAAGTTACAGACAGAAACATCCATGCTGAAAGAGAACTTTTGAATTTTTTTTTACCAGAAACGCATCTCTTTTACCAAATTGGTAAAAACCTCAAAATCAGTAAATGGAAATGCCCATTTGGGCCAGCATCAACAATTCAATTATGAACATCAGTAAAGTCAACCTTGGAGAAAAATTGAGAAGAAAACATCAAAAGCAATATACTCATCTCTTTTATGACCAAATACGTAACAAGCAGTTCCAGGAGTTTCTAAAACAAATGGAATCAATAAAAAACAATCAATCGACAAAATCTGAAAAAAAACGTGCTACCGCAGCAAACTCTCAACATAAAAGATTATAAATTTGAGAATATCCAGGATTTTGCAAATATGAAAAACTACTGTTCATAAAATGCAACATCAGTGAATAAATTTAAACATGATAAATTTGATCTGATCAAAAGATCAAATAATTCGTTCTTTAGGACAAGTTCAATGCGCCTTGACGACTTTGTTTAGATGCGCTTTGTTTAGTTTATTAGAGTCAAACAAGTTGAAACAAATTTTAGTTTGCAACCTTTGTGCTTTTTCCATCCCAATAAACTGACAAGCGAGAGTTTCCCGCATACTTTTTGCTAAACTTTTCGGATTTTTTTTTCACATCAGTTTAGGTATAGTTTTCAGTGCACAAATCAGAGGACAATCAGTATGCAGCTATCTGATGACTGTTTGGTTCAAACTTATTGGAACCAGTTCTAATCTAGTATTTATAATTAGACACAAATTTAAATCACTATCTTTGCAAAATATTACCACCAAACAATCATTTTCCATCTCTAACATTGACACTTATTTGTAAGTGTTGAAATTACTTGTAGTTTCAGCACCAGAACAATTTGAATAAATCTTGGAGTACAATTGTTCTCCTTCTGGATAAAACTCCACGAAATAATACGCAAAAACTAGTATATACTAGATCTATTGAGACTAAGTGATTTAAGAGTAAGGTTAAGATTGGTTTTAGACTAAGAAGTTGCACGAATCTGTCCGGCCGAAAATAAGATAGCGTGACGAACAGACGGTGCACCTTATCTGAAATTAATCTTTGACTATGACCAAAAGGTCATAACTCATCTGGTGTGACCATATGTCTCGAACAAGACCTTAACTAACCTAGAGTTAGACAATTGAAAATAGAATTAGACAATTACAAAATCGCAAAAATGTTCGATGGAATAGATAATTTAATAGAAATGTCTCTATAACTCAGTATATCTACGCCATTTTTCCGATAAATATGAGAATTACCAGGTATTGCAAGAAGAACAAGAACAAGGGATGAGCAACGATTAGGAAGGAACCGACCAATCCCCCATATGCTAGTAAAACGAACACCGGAAGAAGAAGTTCTTGTATTTAGAATCCTTTACGCGGTAAATTTAGATTTTCATTTTTTGACATAAAAACAATCCGAACAAAAATTCTTCAATTCAATTCTAAATCTTTTATCTAAACAATAACGACTGATAAAAAGAATACAAGTCGTTCCCACAAAATCTGCAATAAATCAAAACTTTTGAACAAAAATAATTATTGAATAACAAATACAAAAATTATTTGATATAAAAATTTATTGTTAGTTTCATTAGTTTGCACACATCATCTTTTTTTCATCCCAGCTTTATCACCTAAAACATAACAGCATCAAGCCAAAAACTAATATTATTCAAACCCTAAGTTTTAAACTTTCTAGACTTAAAATTTTATTATTTCTATCAAGGCTTATCCTTGTTTTCTCTTAAATCACTTGCATTTTAAAAACAGATCATCAAGGCTTTCCTTGGATCTTTAAATTCACCTAAAAAAATTCCCTTAAATTCTGATCATCAAGGCCTCCCTTGAATTATTTTAGAACAATGTTTTCTCCCAGCCCCATTGTTTTAAGTGTCTAACTTCACTTACTCGTCCTTCACTTGAGCCCCTTCTCTTAGATTACCCAGGTTAAAACACTTATAAATTAGTAAGTCATAAAATAGTATCTACCGATCTACCTGTGTTCTAATTATACCTGAACCTTGTGGATTGATTTACTATTCTCCAACCCTTGGTCACAAAGCACAACTCCTAGGTAAGATAACGTAAACATTAAGTAAAAGATTAAGTATATATTGAAACCTAGTCACGAGAAAGAAAAAAATCATTCTCACGAATTGATATATTTTCTCTCTAACCGTCAACCACGAAAATCTATGAACCAAGCTAAAGTAACCACACAAAAAATGTAAGAACTAACAGTTTAAGACAATAGAAACTCTAACCCCCGAGTGTTTCCATCCATCATTCTAAAACTTTTGTCAAGTGATAACGCAGGCAGTAAACAAGCAATCATTTTACATAATTGTTTAATTAAAGACGAAAGACACGATCTTGTATTTAAACCTCACAAATAAACATCAGGATATAACAGATCAAAAATACAAACACGTAAAAAGACAATAATAACAATAAAAACTTATTATCAAAAGACTATTTTCAAAAAGACAAAAATCATTACAATTTTTCTGACTCAGAAGGTACATCACCATCATTAATTAAAGAAAAACGTAGAATTAACAAATCATACATTAATAGACTAGTACATCAAAATAATTGGAACCAACCAATTAGACATATTGAAAGTTACTCATTAACAGTTTTAAGATACAAAAGATGATCGAATACACAAAAAATTTTGACGATAATTCAATACTCCCTTTTTTCATAAAACCAGAAAGTGATCTAGCTCGAGGAGAAGTACAGTTTTGTAACAAATTAATTCCATATTTATTTGAAAAATTTTACAGACCATGTAAATAAGTAATTCCCGAAATATGAATAAAAAGACAAAATCTTCGCAACTACCTCAAACTAATATGTAATTTAACATCACACTACGGTATATTTACAATAGAAATCTTTTAACAGAAACCAAACCACCCTACACATCAAATACAAACAGATGATATAGACTTGGAATTCTCAAAAAATTTCACAGAACATATAAAAATTATACAACACTAAAATTCACAAAGAACAAATTCAATATTCACAAATCATGTCTTTTCACTTATTTACAGCTATATATCTATATTAGAGTTGAAAGAAACACAAAAAGTATCACCACTTCAAACATCCCGACACTCAACTGTAAAACATGAAATAAATACTTTCTCATAACTTTTAGATACAATCCGCTAAAATCTCAATAAAAATTAAAATTCACATAATGTCAAGCAAAATCTACAAAAAATTTTAGCCTGATTCATAATTGATTATTTTGTCCATAACATCGATTTCATAGCAAAATCAAGAAAGAGTTTTCGACCGCAAAACTCAGACGATGAAACTGTATTAGCAGACAAAACAGATTATGTTTGCGACCCTGTTTGGTCTCATTGTTTATTCATTAACAAAACAACTGATATTTCAAGTGCAGCAATTACTATTATCTCCGTGAATAAAAAATATGATAAAATAACACCATTTATTACTGATGCAACACCTGATTACTGATATTAAAGTTGAATGCAATGTTCACTAATAGAACATGAGACAATAGTTTAAACTTCACATTCTTTAACACACAAGAAACTTAAATTGAATAAAACTTACACAACAAGATACTCAAACTCCATCACATTTCGTAGATGAAGAAATAGTCGAGACAATGCCGACAACAACACAGCAAAGCATTTCTCCCATTCAACCAACAATTTCAACACAAAAAAAGCAAAAAAAACCGCATTCCCACAAACAACCATACAATCAAATGCGAAACTTTCTGTTACCCCGAAATCTACACAAATGGATTATCGGACATTTAGACCAGCAACGAAATCAAGACAAGCAAATAAACAGAAAACAAATTTTTTGCAAATAATTACATAGCAAAACCTCCCTATAAAAGCAACCAAACTCATTCACAGGCACAAAACTACAATCAAAAAGTACCTCGACAAGTTCCCCACTCAGTTTTTTTCAACGATCAACAACGAGCTACGGCGGATCGTAGCATAAATTTCCTATTTTTTCAAAAAAAAACCATAACATTTTGAAATTTTACAAGAAGTCAACCACATTATTCAAAAGATGAAGATTATTTTAGTCAAAACCAACAATCAATTACTACAAATTAACAAAGCAATAACTGGAATATTGATCAACCAGATCCTATCTACCAACCAGATCTTTTTGAACCATACACACGAAATGAACAAACACGACAATCAAAAACAAATTTTCCCTCCGAGACAACACTCAGCATCATATAACAATAGTAATTATCACAAGGTTATCAACCAACACAAATGCAGAATGAAATACCATAATCATATTGCTTACAACAACAAAAAATTACAAAAAAAACAACTTACAGTTTTTCTCAAAAGCCAAATGCCGCAGAATCACTTCAAATGACTATGAATCCACATTTATGGTTGAATCCTACATATCTTCGAATAAACCACTGACGGTGTTCACAGGAACGAATCCTGAATACTCAGTAGAAGAATTTTTAAATGCAGTTACAGCTAATTTAATTTTAAATCTAGGATGTGAACCAGTAAATACGCCACTTTTTCAAAGTTCGATACATAGACGCACAGCTTTAATTCAAACCACACCTGATGGCGCATCGCAAAAATAGTTCACAATTTTACCAATAGAAACTAAATCAGACAGGAAAAAATTCATACAAGAATTTTCAAAAATGTTTGTCTCTGAAAGAAATAAACAACATCAAAGAGTATTATGTAATGAAATCCGTAGTCTCCCTAACGAAACAATTGAACAACTAACAGTAAGAATCAAAACATTGGTACGAAAAGCACTTAATTTAACACACTCACTTAATACACATGATTATAAAAATACGAAATTGGCAGAAGTCTCATTGATGACTTTAACGACACAACTAGGAAAAATACCAGAAAAAAAGAAAGCATCACATCCATGTTCAGTTCGAGAACCTGAAATAGACTTCCGAAAACTGGTAAACAAACTAGAACAAGCTGAAATCACAATGAAATTGGAAGAAACAGAAAATTTAAAGTTACATTGTGTAAATAACATCCATACAAGCACTACACAAATAAATAACAAACAAAGTTCCGACATTGAACTAGCTGAAAAAATTACTCTACGAGTAATTAAATATATCTACGGTGTTGAATATCTACGAGAAAAATCCAAATTGTAAAGGTAAACCATCATTCAAAAAAGGTGTTACTATTGCCGTAGATACGGACATAGCATTGCTGAATGTACTCAAATACTGCAGGATAATCAGAACAAACCACAAAATATAGAGAACCAAACAAATCTTTTTAACATACATGGAAAAAGATCAAAACCTACAAGACAAGAATATTCATAGTAAAAATAGCTCAGAAAAACCACTCACAGTGACTAAAATAACTAAAGACACAACAATCTCCTTAACGTAATAACTATCGTGGAAGATCTCCAGATCAAAAATTTCACAAAATTATCACAAATTAGATACAGCAGATCATGTAGTCACAAAAAAACAGTATAGAAATAAATACTCAAGATCAAACTCAAACAGAAGTAACTACTCGAACTACAATAGAAATCGTTCGAACTCAATCTCTTGAAGTAGATATTATTCAAAGGATCGATCCAGAAATTCTTCATATAATCGAAACAGGATTTACACAAAAAAGAAAAATAGGCAATATTCAGACAAAAAATCACGGAACTACTCAAACAACAGATCAAACTATCACAACAACCACAATAGATCACAAAATATTACAAAAAAAAAGAAGCTATAATGACCCAAATAGACAGAGAAACTAATCTCAGTCACCACACAGAAATTATACACAATGTCAAAATTCAGAAGAAAACTATAGAAGCAGTACAAAACTTAACACCAAGGACAGATAAATCAAGTACAATCAACTGAAAAAACTGAAACAGATCATACCGTTAGGGACCGTACAGAAAATTTAGAATTACAGCTAAACACATAAATTGTGAATCCAGAGATGACGAGAACGAAACAGAAAATACGCTTTCAAAAAACAAACTTCACATTGAAAAAGAATATGAAACAACAATTGAATCGACTTATTATCAATACAAAAAAGATTTTAATAATTTTGACGAACAAAGCATTTCACAAAACATGACAGATTACACTAAACAAGAACTCAAAGGAAGTTCAAGTACAATTAACATATATTAAAATAGCTCCAACAAGTTAAAACCACCTAAAGTTGATAAAAGATGAAACGTCACCACATATAGAATGCAAATAGGCAGTAAAAACTGACCTTGAAACTGCACAAATAATAAATTACAACGTTTTCCACTAGATCTAGATTGCCAAAACAACCATTACGAATTAGATTTATTAAGAATTTCTACATTTAGGCCAAACCATATTCATTATGGATCAAAATAACATATAACAAAAACCAATTAAACAAAACATGTATAAGACGGACTTATTTCTCTTATGAGAAAATGAAAACTTAACTGATACTATAAATTTATCAGGACCCCAGGTGTAGACTCGAAACACACAAAAAATCAAGTTTTGAATCTATATGACCCTCTAGATAGTATACCTCTGTCAAAAACAGAAATTGAAAGCTTTTTTCTACCAACCACAGAAAAAATGACTTTATACCTATTACAAAAATATCAAAATCTAGACAGAATTGTTAGACAACTTAAATCTTGGCACAAGTATGAAACAAAACTTTAGGAAGCAAAACACTTCTTAGATACTCTAGAAAAATCAATTCTACAAACATAAAAGAAAATACCGGTTTTTTGGAGTAACAAACAATCGAAACAAAAATAACTTGTCTCCTTTTAACTATGATACTCATAGCATTTTGTATTTCACATACATTCAATACCAAAAGGACATACAGGATCAGAAAAAAAACACAATCAAATTTTATACAAGTTTTTACTTTCCAATTTGGATCAAAGTATTATGTAATGACTGTATAACATGCCAATTGAACAAACCATATCCACATCAGAAACAAATAGCAGAAAAACAAGACTTCAAAGGTCAAATTTATTTTTCAACCACAGAATCTCATTTGATACAAAAGGACACATATCACCACTCTCAGAAGAAAACTCATATATAATGGTTATAGTCGACGCATGTACACACTACGTGACACTCAACCCTGTACCTCATTGTAATTTTTATTATTCTTATACAACACTCTACGAACACTGGATCGCAAAATTGGAATTAGCCAAAATAATTGTTACAGATAACGGCACCGAATTGATAAATAATGAAATCACAGCTTCAAGCCATCTTCACATCTCATGCTACATGCTTCAAGAATTACACAAGATTAATGTCAACCTACCACGGAAACAATTTGTTACAACATACCAAAACATACGCATGACGAAGATCATTTCCAACATCCACAAATTTTAAAATTAGCCTCCGGAACATATACGAATGGATTTTAAACACAGATAATGAACACAATGAAATTTACCAGAAAATAGCTAAAAAACTATTAAAAAAACAAAATTTTCAATCACAAATAAATCCACGATTTACACCAGCCACAAATTTAAAAATCCAAACATATGTTTCAATACCAAATTTTATGACACAAAAGAGAAAACCAACAGCCAATCCGTAAAAAACCGTTTCAAATTATTGACAATCCCACTGATGTAACATCCAAACTTATTGACTCAAACAAAAAAGAAATAATTCAACACCGAATTATTATTTTTTGCCAAATCATCCAAAAGAACACGCTCTTTGCAATTTAACAAAACTATACACATTTACAGGACTAAAAGCTTTTCATGACAACTCAGATGCACAAAATCAACAAAAACATGACTCAAATTATTCAACACAATTATTAGACTCAAAAAGTAAAGAAACAAAAAACAACACACCAAAAACTTTTGGCAGGATTAATAACCAAAAACCCCAAAAATAAAAGATAAATCGAAAATTCGAAGCAAAAAATAGATCAAAATAACCAAAAAAAAATCACCACGAAAAAAATCATCACGACTCCGAATTCAACCACAAAAAGGTTCATCCCACAATCTAGAATATTAAAAAAAGTTAAATTTTAAAAAACCCTCTCTAATTGATTAAACGTTTTAGACATTTTAAAACTTGAACAGTTTTTCTTCTTTCCATATTTCATGCTACCACTCTAAAACAACTAGTTCAAATTCAGCCAATCAGAAACTAGATCAATATCACCCCATTTTGACACCACTTCATTAGCCGACACATTGCTTACTTCAAACATATCTGGAACTATAACTAAAAGACCTCCAGGTCAAAAATAAGCAATATGCTCATATTTGACAATTGAAGTAAATAAAATTCGAACAATATAAACCTCCACTATCAACCGGTACAAAAATCAACATTATTGTCTCAATTTACCTTCCAAAACTTCCCCAAAGAAAAATAATGAATAAGCCTAAAGCAAAAATCAGACATAATTATTCCGCCTAAAGTACATGTAATTGCTAAAAACTAGGAAGCTCATTCCTAGACCTCCATACTTGCCTCAAACAAAAGTTGCTTACGCCCGACCCACTTGTCAAAAATCAATAAGCAATCCAATCCGACCACACTGAATTTTCAAATCGGAAAAAAATATATTTCGACGATGCGAATCATTTTTCAAATGCTTCTTTCACAATCAGTTCGGCTCTCAAGACAAAAACTTCAGAGTGTTTTCAATCTTTTCAATCTTTTTTCCACTTGGCATATTTTTCATTGTAGACACAATCGTAATATTCCTTCTTTTTTTCACAATTTTCTGCCGCTCTTTCGTAATTTCCTCAGCCTACCACAACTTCTCAAAAATTTTTGGCCACCTCCTCAGGTAGTAAGAATTTGAAAAACTATCTAAACTTAAAGACAATAATTTAAAGAGAAAGATTTACTTCTCTTTTTAGTTATCTTTTTAACCTTTTAACCATCATCGCCATCCCCAAATCCTCTAGACCTTTCAAATACAACAATTCAAAGCACCCCCCTTCCATCATTACAAACAATTTCACAACAGAAAACTCCAAATATCCTATCAAATTATTCAGGATCAACCCCCACATCCGAACGAGTTCGTGAAAATTCATTTAATCCCCCAACTTCAACACAACGTCTCCCACATTGGACGACCTAATCTTTCACACAAGCTGAACCCAGCTTGGTGAATGACCCAATAGATATCCCATCGAATACATCCTTGTCACTACCAGAAACCTTATCACTAACTTCAACACCTTCAACAAAAAGTCAAACACCAACCACACCATTTCCAATAAATTTCCCTACAAGTTTAGACGAAATATAAAAAAAACATTTTGGTAATAATTTATTTCTACGATTACGTTGGAATACATTCGTAGCACCCCTCCCCTATTCGGTCGCTATCTGGACAGCAAAAGATTAAATTATTGATCACTAAACCGATTACAATATATACATAACATCTACGAAGACCTACAAGAACATAACATACAGATTCTTTCACAAGATCAAATTTAAAAAAACAGCGAAACTTAAAAATTTAAATTATGACCCACTAACTGTAGCCCCACCAAAAAGAACAGCTCAATTTTTACCTCCTCTATTTATTACAACAAATTTTATCTATAAATACGATAGATATACAAAAAAAGTCACTTGGATATATAACATTTTATAATCCTTATTCAGGACTATTTTACACATTTATCTTTTAAAACTCTTTTTCCCCAGAACCCTTTCCTCCTTGTTCTTTTAGAAACTTTATCTCATCAAAATGTCTCCCCCCGAACAGGACCACAAGACCTACTAGTTACACATTATGATTGTGAAGAAAGTGAACACTACATAAATACGCCATAAATCAAGTAACTCAATGCGAATCGAAACCACAAGAAATAGAAACAATAAATATAGGCCCGAGCTACAATCGTAACAGGATACAAATTCACAGCAAAACTCTTAGAGAAAAAGTACAGTGTTCCAAATTCTCAAAAGGAAACAAAAGCAGACTCGATCCAAAGCAGTATTGAAAGACTTCTACATCGATTGAAAAAATGAACTAAGATTATTAAAACTAACCACAAAAAAAGACACAAATTGAAATTTAGTAACTTGCCGAGTATTCTCAGACACAGCATATCAAGCCGAACTAGAAAGATATCGAGAACATATAAAATTAGACAATAAATATCCATTCCATAACGCACACGGACGTTTCACATATGATTTACACGATAAAAAGCGGGTACCACATATTAGAATAAATAACGTATCAAATTGCAAAGGAGACACCAAAAAAATTATCATGAAATATTGTGGAAAATTCAACTAGAAAAAGTACAACTAACACGAGATTTGCCACAATAATATATCAAAGATTACGTGTACAACATTTCAAGTTGCGAAAATTTAAGCAAGAATCAAAAAGTTCCATCAAAAAAACTTCATCGAATCCACCCCCTTTGACCAAAGTAACTCTGACAAAGTAAGACAAAACAACTTACAATTCAGAAATATCGACGCAATAGAAAACAAATTAACACGCTTTCACTTATATCCCGAAACTGAAGTCGCCTGCAAATACAAAACTCCACTATATAAAACACAATTTTCAGAAATACTTGTCGAGTACGAAAATGGTAACTGGAAAATTAATTATTTTTTCAACTCAGTCATAAAAAGTCATACAGAACTATCACTAATGAACAATAGTTACTTTGGCTCAATTTGCTTTGAAATCTCTTTAGACATGAAATGGGATTATACAATAAGCAGAATTTTTCAAGAAATGTCATTAACAGAACTAGAAACACTACATCATTTATGCGAATTAGAACGAAGACAAATCCTACAATCACTTGCATTAGCAGTACTAAAAATACGTTATGCATGATATTTATTATCAGGAAAAAGTTCAAATTTTATCGACTACGATGGAAATATACTATGGTAATACACATACCTTAAAAATATCACCGTTATCTGTTTTTGAAGACAAACCAGAACACAAAAGACTCCCTACTTTCTATAAAAATAAAGTATTTTTTGTAAACTCATTTTGCAGACGCACATATTTTTGCGATAAAGCCGTACCCTGTAGATCTGAAAATAGCCACAATGTTGTACAGCCAAATCCAGATGAAGATAAATACCATCTTCTACCCCATATCCTACTCTTATGCCAAAATTAAAGAAAATTTCAAAAAAAAGCATCAGAGCTATTGTCCGTAACCCAAATATAGATCTACAATCCATAGGAATATATTCAAGATCAGACATACAACATCACATCCGTACACAACAATTTCAAGAACTTTCTGCAAAAATGGACATAATCCAAGGACAACCAATAGATCGAAATTTAAGAAAACTTGCAGAAACAGCAGAGTTTTCTGACATCTACGCACAAGACTACAGGGGATACTTTAATGATATAAAAGACTATATAACCTTAAACGGCGAAAAATATCGTCCACAAGATTTTTCCCTATTATGATTTTTAGATTTGCTAACCTAGAAATGAACTTCTTGCTTTTCTAGAATGGCCCTATTAGATCTTAGAAAGATTACCTATTTTATACGCAACATTCAAACTTTTAGGTTTTTTTTCTCATTATTAAAAGGAATACTCAACACATGCGCTATACAGAGACAAGTAAGCAAACAAGCAAGCGTAGCACGCATAATGTTTGCAGGATTTTTTGTAATATTTTCAACCTCATCTAATAAAATTTTTAGACGCTCGAATAAGTGAATATACAAAAAAATATATCAACCACACCAAATACATACGATACTTCACAAGACAAAAAAACATAATAACCACTGCACCACAATCGCAAAATTCTCAAAATCACCACTCATTATCTTTAGTACCACAAAATTTTAGACATACACCGATAACAGAGCACACCTCTTCAAGACATAGCTACCCATAAAGCCTAGTTTCTCATATAGTAGTCCATCAACCAAACATAGACGATACATTTGAACAAATCATCAAACAGCCGCATACCGCTTATTTCAATTCTCAGAACAACCATATTTTTAGCCCACGATGAGCCGCCAATTTAGATCCCTGAACCTCTCTATTTCTTACCCATCCAACTTTCAACGCCAATCATTCCGTATTTCCCTTTCTGACCTTACCTCTTCCCCCTTGTCATCATTCACCACTAGTTCACCACGCATGGATTCTGATTAATCCACAAACACTGTTTTTAACACCATCTCACAGTTTAATAATTCAGACTTTGACACCACGGTTGACTTCCAGAACTCCGAGCCCACCCCGTCCATTTTTTCGCAACCCCCCTTTCAAATTATCCAGACTCAAACCCTCAAAGAGAATTCCCCAGCCCCCTCCTCCTTCACAAATTCAACCTCAACCTTCTCCCCTATGACGAGTGATCAACCCGACCCTTCCAGCCCCCTCACTGAAGATCTAGAACATGAGGTTGATAATTTCATAACTTTACAACAACAGCTTCAAAACGATAACACACTAACAATTCGTAATTTAGCACATCGTATCCTCTTCGGAAACTTCCAACCCAGCCTCCACAGTAGAAGAAATCCGAGCCCATCGAGTATTCAAAAGAAAACACCCAAATGCCCAAGAACTTCATCAACCCCGACCATGCCGATTGATTTTACTTCACCCGCAGCACACTAATATGAAAGAATTTCTTTTATATAATTTACCTTGTTCCCCACAATACACATAAAATAGCACTAATGAAAACCAACTGAATTACCTAGATGAATATAGCCTGTTCCCATCACTATCATGGACATCTCACTATCATTTCACAAACCCCCTGGCAATCTCTTTGTATAATAATCCGAAAAAATAATAGAATTTGTCAACCCCGATTTCACAAATTAACTACCGCACTGCATGAAAAACAGTTCACAACCATCGGACTATTACACACACTTAATAGATTTGCTGCATAAAAATATAATAAAGTTTCCATAAATCACTACAACCACGCAATTGCACGCTACAAGGAATATACAATTATAGAAGAAGACGAATACACTAACCCTCAATGAACAGAGAAACTTTTTAGAAAATCCAAATCTGTATTTGTAAATAACAGCATGGACTCACTTTTATTTACTCAAAATACACATCATCGTATTTCCTAATTTTCATCTATTGTATTAAAAACACTAACATCCACGGCACCCTCCAAAATTACGACCCCATAAGACAAATGTATATATTCCGCCCGTTAACCATATAATTTGACGTCGAAGAATCTTGCCCACTCATCATTCCGCATGAATATAAACAGCCCACCGAAGTCCACATTCTAGAATACAGTCACAAAAATTAAGTTAAATCATAAATTATATAATCTCATTGAAAACACACATGAATTCTTACTCAACAACGAAGAACACAACGTCATCCGAAGCACTCGAGCTGCTATGGCCTCTCATCTAGACTAAAAACGCCATCCGCGTGCCTGCTAAGCTCCTCACATCATGACACACTATTAACACTAAATTCCCGAATGGAATTTTTGCCGACGACAATCACTTGTAAGTATAACTTAAAAATTTAACCAATAAATTCAAAACACACTAACCATTCTGTAAATAAGTTTCACCTTTCTGTTTTAGACCTCACCATTCATACATCTAAACAGAAAAAGCCAAATGAAATTCAAAACTTATTTCTATGAAACTTTCAAACTCAAAAAAAACGAAATGCAGTATGTAAGTGAAGCCGTAAATTTTTCGTTTTCGAAACATTATATTCAGACATTCAAGTTCCCCTGCAGTAAATTAATTAAAAAAATGTAGTAAATTTATCCAAAAAATGCAAAAAAAATTGACATATTAACCTTTTTACAAGACGCTTCTCTTATAAGTTTGAATTCATCAATCACCCATAAACCACACACTTTTTCCACAATCGCACAGCTCGCCCACGGAGAATTGTTTAAATAAGGAATTTGAGTTTTAAACTTTCACTGATAACAACTCAAAATTGTTTTAACCTAACCAACACCGCCTACTATCGCCACAAAATCACAAGCTAAGAGCATGACTATGAACGAAAGTCCCACGTTACCCAAACTGGATTCAACCCAGATAACAACTGGATGAATTATTCGTTTGAAAGCTATTTTCAATTTTTATTAAAACAAAATAAAACACAAAATTTTCGAAAGACAACCTCATACAAATGATGATGTTTTTCAGAAAAGGACACAACCAAAACAAAAATTTGAAAAAACACGTAATAAAAATGTCACAAAAAGTTAAACAAATAAGGGGACCTTCTACAAAGAGACCATAAAATTATAGCCCACTCCTAGCCTCACCAACCTCAGAACAATTTGAAAAAGATCTTAGACTACAGTTGTTCTCTTTCTGGAAAAACTCCGAAGAACTAAAATGCAAAAACCAGTATACACTAGATCTATTGTGATTAGGATATATATAAGAGTAAGAATCAGATTTGTATTAGACTAAGAAAAGCACGAATCTATCTAGCCGAAAATAAGATAGCGTGATGAACAGACGGCGTACTTTATCTGAAATTACTCTACGAGTATAACCAAAAGGTCATAACTCATTATGTTGTGGACCAAATTTCGCGAACCACACTTTTAAGCTGAATTTAACCATATCCCATCAAATCTCGTGATTATTGCGATCTTGTGTGAAAAAGTGGGTAGTTCCTACACATTATAATTGTAGCGACTATCCACCTCTTCACACAAGATCCCAATAAACGCAAAATTTACCGAGCACTTTGTGCATCTTGGTCTTCTTCATGAAAACTAAGAAATTTCAAAATTTGCAATGCTCAATTTTACACCACCTAAATTTATCTTAAGCTTCATCGATCTAAACTTACTCTCAATTTTTACCGAAAAACCACAAAATTGCTAACCTTCTCTTTTAACTTCAAAATTCTTTTTAGTTAGAATTCCTTAAATTAGAATTAATAATAAAAACCGTTGCATGGCAAAACAAGTTAGGTGGATTTCGGATAGTCTCTTTTAGAATAGTGAACAACGTGAAAACGCATTCAGCTACCAGACATCAAGCTTAAGTTTTCTAAAAAGTCATTCAAAAAAATTACTGGCCACTGAAAGCAAACACTTCATGCTAACGCCAAATTTCAAAACATGTACCAGGACAGCGCATAAATGTAGTCGATATATATTGACAAGATCACAAATTCTAACCAGCCTGCTCGTATCAGGGCGAGGCCCTGAATGTTCCGACTGACTCTTAACGTCTATGGAGCAGTAATAACATGGAAAAATCAAATGAAAATGAACAAAATGAAAAAAAAATAACTTTCCTAAAATTTGAAAATCATCGCCCATAATATATATATATATAAAGTACAAAATGATAGATCTCGCTCCTTGTAACAAACCAATTATGGCAACTTAGCTATTTGGATCAATTTCTAACAAGAATTTACTCTCCGCTTATGCGTTAATCGCGCGAATCGCGCGTTAATGTTCCGACTGCTTTTAAAGGTTTCTGGAGCAGTAATAACATTCAAAAATTAAATGAAACAAGACTGCTCGTATCAGAGAGAAGCCCTGAATGTTCCGACTGCCTTTTAAGGTTTTTGGAGCAGTAATAACCTTCAAAAATCAAACGAAACAAGACTGCTCGTATCAGTGTGAAGCCCCGAATGTGCCGACTGTCTTTCAAGGTTTATGGAGCAATAATAACATTAAAAAATTGAATGAAATAAAACACAATGAAAAAAAATTCTAAAATTTGAAACTTTTTATAAAAACCATCACCCCACTCGCCATATGAAGCACAAAAGGATAGATTTTGCTCCCTAAAACAATTAAAGCAAAAAAGCTTCTTTCAACCAATTTGGAACGATTTCTAAGACAGATTAACTCTCAGCTTACACGTTAATAGCGTAAAATATATCGCGCGTTAATCGTCCCAAATTGGCCAAAATGGCAATCTTTAAACCCTCGTAACTTTATGAAAAATGATCACAGGTAAAATGTCAATTCAAATTTGAGCTCAGGACAACAATTCCTTTCGAATGATATAATAAAAATCAGTCAAAAATCGCTAGTTAATGGCGAGACCTACTAGTTACACATTATGATTGTGAAGAAAGTGAACACTACATAAGTACGCCATAAATCAAGTAACTCAATGCAAATCGGAACCACAAGAAATAGAAACAATAAATATAGTAGCAGCACTTTCCTCGAAGGCCCGAGCTACAATCGTAACAGGATACAAATTCACAGCAAAACTCTCAGAGAAAAAGTACATTGTTCCAAAGTCTCAAAACGAAACAAAAGCAGACCCGATAACAAATCTGTCTACCAAAGCAGTATTAAAAGTCTTCTACATCGATTGTAAAAACGAACTAAGACTATTAAAACTAACCACAAATAAAGACACAAGTTGGAAATTAGTAAATTTCCGAGTATTCTCAGACTCAGCATATCAAGCCGAACTAGAAAGATAACAAGAACATATAGAATTAGACGAGAAATACTCATTCCACGACGCACACGGAGGTTTGACATATGATTTACACGATAAAATTGGGTACCACATATAAGAAAAATAACCTTTCAAATTGCAAAGCAGACACCAAAAATAAAGGATATCATGAAACATTGTTTTTTGATTGGAAAATTAAATTAGAAAAGTACAACTAACACGAGATTTGAAAGATGCCACAATAATATATCAAAGAGTACGTGTACAACATTTCAAGTTGCAAAAATTTAGGCAAGAATCATAAAGTTTCATCAAAAAAATTCATCGAATCCACCCCCTTTGACCAAATCAACTCTAACAAATTAAGACAAAACAACTAACAATTCAGAAACATCGACGAAATAGGAAACAAATTATCACGTTTTCATTTATATCCCGAAACTGAGGTCGCATGCAAATACAAAACTCCCCTTTATAAAACACAATATTTAGAAATACCTGTAGATTGCGAAAAACGTTTCGACATGATAACTGGAAAATTAATTATTATTTCAACTCAGTCATACAAAGTCAAAAAGAATTATCACTATTGAACAATACTTACTTTGGCTCAATTCGCTATGAAATCCCTTTAAACATGTAATGGGATTATACAATAAGCAGAGTTTTTCAAGAAATGTCATTATCAGAACTATAAACACTACATCATTTATGCGAATTAGAACGAAGACAAATCCTACAATCACTTGCATTAGCAGTACTAAAAACACGTTATGCAGGATATTTATTATCAGGAAACAGTTCAAATTTTATCGACTAGGAGGGAAATATACTATGGTAATACACATGCCTTAAAAATATCACCGTTATCTGTTTTTGAAGACAAACCAGAATACAAAAGACTCCCTACTTTCTATAAAAATAAAGTACTTTTTGTAAACTCATTTTGCAGACGCACATATTTTTGCGATAAAGCCGTACCCTGTAGATCTAAAAATATCCACAATGTTCTACAGCCAAATTCAGATGAAGATAATTACCATTTTCTACCCCTATCCTACTCTTATGCCACAATTAAACCACACCAAATACATACGATACATCACAAGACAATAAGAACATAACAACCACCGCACCACAATCGCAAAAGTTTCAAAATCACCACTCATTATCTATAGTACCACAAAACTATAGACATACACCGATAACAGAGCACACCTCTTCAAGACATAGCTACCCATAAAGCCTAATTTCTCATATAGTAGTCCATCAACCAAACATAGACGATACATTTGAACAAATCATCAAACAGCCGCATACCGCTTATTTCAATTCTCAGAACAACCATATTCTTAGCCCACGATAAGCCGCAAATTTAAATCCCTGAACCTCTCCCTTTCTTACCCATCCAACTTTCAACGCCAATCATTCCGTTTTTCCCATTCTGACCTTACCTCTTCCCCCTTGCCATCATTGACCACTAGTTCACCACGAATGGATTCCGATTATTCCACAAACACTGTATTTAACACCATTTCACAGTTTAAAAATTCAGACTTTGACACCACGGTTGACTTCCAGAACTCCGAGCCCACCCCTTCCACTTTTTCGCAACCCCCCTTTCAACCTATCCAGACTCAAACCCTCAAAGAGAATTACCCAAACCCCTCCTCCTTCACAAATTCAACCTCAATCTTCTCCCCTATGACGCGTGATCAACCCGACCCTTTTAGCTCCCTCGCTGAAGATCTAGATTATGAGGTTGATAATTTCATAGCTTTACAACAAAAGCTTCAAAACAATAACACATTAACAATTCGTACTTAAGCACATCGTATCCTCTTCCGAAACTTTCGACCCAGCCTTCACAGTAGAAGAAATCCAAGCCCATCGAGTATTCAAAAGAAAACACCCAAATGCCCATAACCCCCGACCACGCCGATTGATGTTACTTCACCCGCACCACACTAATATGAAAGAATTTCTTATATATAACACACCTTGTTTCCTACAATACACATATAATAGCACTAATGAAAACCAACTGAATTACGTAGATGAATATAGCCTGTTCCCATCACTATCATGGACATCTCACTATCATTTCACAAACCCCCTAGCACTCCCTTTGTATAATAATCCAAAAAACAATGGAATTTGTCAACCCCGATTTTACAAATTAACTACCGCACTGCATGAAAAACAGTTCACAACCATCGGACTATTACACACACTTAATAGATTTGCTGCATAAAAATATAATAAATTTTCCATAAATCACTACGATTACGCACTTGCACGGTACATGGAAGATACAATTATAGAAGAAGACGAAGACACTAACCCTCAATGAACAGAGAAACTTTTTAGAAAAACCAAATCTGTATTTGTAATTAACATGCATGTATAAAAAGTATAATAACATTATTTCCACAGCACTAAAAAACAATAAAGCTTATGATTCTTATTTTAATATAATTCAATCACTTTTCGCTTTTCATTTCTTTACAACAAAACAACGTGACTTGCACTGTTCACACGAGATAATGTTACGCACTAAACTAACCCACACATACACTTATTATATTTTTATTCAACACCACTACATGTTTAACACACCAGCGCGAAACCCACAACATAGACTCACTTTTATTAATTCAAAATACACATCATCGTATTTCGTAAATTTCATCTTTTGTATTAAAAACACTAACATCCACCGCATCCTCCAAAATTACGACCCCATAAGACAAACGTATATTTTCTGCCCACTAACCATATCATTTGACTTTAAAAAATCTTGCCCACTCATCATCCCGCATGAATATAAACAGCCCAACGAAGTCCACAATCTAGAATACAGTCACAAAACTAAACACAATCATAAATTATATAATCTCATTGAAAACACATATGAATTCTTACTCAACCACGAAGAACACAACGTCATCCGAAGCACTCGAGCAGCTATGGCCTCTCATTCAGACTAAAAACGCCATCCGCATGCCTGCTGAGCTCCTCACATCATCACACACTATTAACACTAAATTCCGGAATGGATTTTTTGCCGACGACAATCACTTGTAAGTATAACTTAAAAATTTAACCAATAAATTCAAAACACACTAACCATTCTATAAATAAGTTTCACCTTTCTGTTTTAGACCTCACCATTCATACATCTAAACAGAAAAAGCCAAATAAAATTCAAAATTGATTTCTATGAAAATTTCAAACTCAAAATAACAAATTGCAGTGTATATTTGAAGCGGTAATTTTTCGAAACATTATATTCAGAAATTCAAGTTCCCCTGCAGTAAATTAATAAAAATGTAGTAAATTTTTTCAAAAATTGCAACTAAATTGACAGTATTAATCTTTTTACAAGACGCTTCTCTTATAAGTTTGAATTCATCAATCAACCATAAATCACACACTCTTTCCACAATCGCACAGCTCGCCCACGGAGAATAGTTTAAATAAGGAATTTCAAGTTTTAAACTTTCACTGATAACAACTCAAACTTGTTTTAATACGTTTCTAACTTTCCTTTAACCCGGTTGGGAAGGAATTATAACCTAACCAACACAGACTACTAACGCCTCAAAATCACAAGCTAACAGCAGGACTAAGAAAGAAAGTCCCACGTTACCCAAACCGGATTCAACCCAGATTAAAACTGGATGAATTATTCGTTCGAAAGCCATTTTCAATTTTTATTAAAACAAAATAAAACACAAAAAAGTCGAAATACGACACCATACAAATGATAATATTTTTGAGAAAAGGACACAACCAAAACAAAAAATTGAAAAAAAAAACACGTAATAGAAACGTCACAAAAGGTTAAACAAATAAAGAGACTCTCTACAAAGAGACCATAAAGTTATAGCCCACTCCTGGCCTCACCAACCTCAGAACAATTTGAAAAAATCTTGGACTACAGTTGTTCTCATTCTGGAAAAACTCCGAAGAACTAATACTCAAAAACCAGTATACACTAGATCTATTGAGATTAGGATATATAAGAGTAAGATTCAGATTGGTATTAGACTAATAAGTTGCACGTGTCTATCTGGCCGAAAATAAGATGATGAACAGACGGTGTACCTTATATGAAATTCCTCTATGAGTATAACCAAAAGGTCATAATTCATTATGTTGTGGACTAAACTTCGCGAACCACACTTTTAAGCTGAATTTAACCATATCCCATCAAACCTTGTGATTCTTGGGATCTTGTGTGAAAAAATGCTTAGTTGCTACACTTATAATTGTAGCAACCGTCCACCTCTTCACACAAGATCCCAATACACGCCAAATTTACCGAGCAGTTTATGCATCATGGTCTTCTTCATGAAAACTAAGAAATTTCAAAATTTGCAATGCTCATTCTTGCACCACCTTAAATTGTCTCAAGCTTCAGCGATCTAAACTTACTCTCAAATTTTCCCAAAAAACTTTAAAACTGCTTACCTTCTCTCTTAATTTCAAAATTCTATTTACTTAGAATTCCTTTAATTAGAATTAGTAATAAAAAACCGTTGCATGGCAAAACAAGTTAGGTTGATTTCGAATAGTCTCTTTTTGAATAATGAAAAATGTGAAAACGCATTCAGCTACCAGGCATCAAGCTTAAGTTTTCTAAAAATTCATTCAAAAAAATTTACTGGCCACTGAAAGCAAACACTTCATGCTAACGCCAAATTTCAAAACATGTACCAGGACAGCGCATAAATGTAGTCGATATATATATTGACAAGATCACAAATTCTAACCAAACTGCTCGTATCAGGGCGAGGCCCTGGATGTTCCGACTGACTCTTAACGTCTATGGAGCAGTAATAACATGGAAAAATCAAATGAAATTAAACAAAATGAAAAAAAAATTCCTAAAATTTGAAATTTTTCATGAAAATCATCACCCACAATATATATATATATATAAAGTACAAAAGGATAAACCTCGCTCCTTGTAACAAAATAATTATGGCAAATTAGCTGTTTGGATCAATTTCTAACAAGAATTTACTCTCCACTTACGCGTTATTATCGCAAAATATATCGCGCGTTAATGTTCCGACTGCCTTTTAAGGTTTCTGGAGCAGTAATAACATTCAAAAATTAAATGAAACAAGACTGCTCGTATCAGAGTGAAGCCTTGAATGTTCCGACTGCCTTTTAAGGTTTCTAGAGCAGTAATAACCTTCAAAAATCAAATGAAACAAGACTGCTCGTATCAGTGTGAAGCCCCAAATGTGCCGACCTGCCTTTCAAGGTTTATGGAGCAATAATAACATTATAAAATTAAATGAAATAAAACACAACGAAAAAAAAATTTTAAACTTGAAATTTTTTATAAAAAGTGTCAGCCCACTCGCCATATAAAGCACAAAAGGATAGATTTCGCTCCCTAAAATAATTATCGCCTAAGGCAAATAAGCTTCTTTCAACCAATTTGGAACAATTTCTAAGACAGATTAACTCTCCGCTTACACGTTACTAGCGCAAAATATATCGCGCGTTAATTGTTCCAAATTGGCCAAAATAGCAATCTTTAAACCCCCGTAACTTTACGAAAAATGATCACAGGTAAAATGTCATTTCAAGTTTGAGCTCAGGACAACAATTCCTTTCGAATGATATTTAAAAAAATCAGTCAAAAATGGCTAGTAAATGGCGAGACCTACTAGTTACACGTTATGACTGTGAAGAAAGTGAACACTACATAAGTACGCCATAAATCAAGTAACTCAATGCAAATCGGAACCACAAGAAATAGAAACAATAAATATAGTAGCAGCACTTTCCTCGAAGGCCCGAGCTACAATCGTAACAGGATACAAATTCACAGCAAAACTCTCAGAGAAAAAGTACATTGTTCCAAAGTCTCAAAACGAAACAAAAGCAGACCCGATAACAAATCTGTCTACCAAAGCAGTATTAAAAGACTTCTACATCGATTGTAAAAACGAACTAAGACTATTAAAACTAACCACAAATAAAGACACAAGTTGGAAATTAGTAAATTTCCGAGTATTCTCAGACTCAACACATCAAGCCGAACTAGAAAGATAACAAGAACATATAGAATTAGACGAGAAATACTCATTCCACGACGCACACGGAGGTTTAACATATGATTTACACGATAAAATTGGGTACCACATATAAAAAAAATAACCTTTCAAATTGCAAAGCAGACACCAAAAATAAAGGATATCATGAAACATTGTTTTTTGATTGGAAAATTAAATTAGAAAAGTACAACTAACACGAGATTTGAAAGATGCCACAATAATATATCAAAGAGTACGTGTACAACATTTCAAGTTGCAAAAATTTAGGCAAGAATCATAAAGTTTCATCAAAAAAAATTTCATCGAATCCAACCCCTTTGACCAAATCAACTCTAACAAAATAAGAAATGTCATTATCAGAACTAGAAACACTACATCATTAATGCGAATTAGAACGAAGACAAATCCTACCATCACTTGCATTAGCAGTACTAAAAATACGTTATGCAGGATATTTATTATCATGAAACAGTTCAAGTTTTATCGACTACGATGGAAAGATACTAGGGTATTACACATGCACTAAAAATATCACCGTTATATGTTTTTGAAGACAAACGATAAAACAAAAGAATCCCTACTTTCTATAAAAATAAAGTACTTTTTGTAAACTCACTTTGCAGACGCACATAATTTTGCGATAAAGCCGTACCCTGTAGATCTGAAAATAGCCACAATGTTCTACAGCCAAAACCAGATGAAGATAATTGCCATCTTCTACCCCATATCCTACTCTTATGCCACAATTAAACCACACCAAATACATACGATACATCACAAGACAATAAGAACATAACAACCATCGCACCACAATCGCAAAATTTTCAAAATCACCACAAAACTATAGACATACACCGATAACAGAGCACACCTGTTCAAGTCATAGCTACCCATAAAGCCTAGTTTCTCATATAGTTGTCCATCAACCAAACATAGACGATACATATGAACAAATCATCAAACAGCCGCATACCGCTAGTTTCAATTCTCAGAACAACCATGTTTTTAGATCACGATGAGCCGCCAATTTAAATCCCTGAACCTCTCCCTTTCTTACCCATCCAACTTTCAACGCCAATCATTACGTATTTCCCTTTCTGACCTTACCTCTTCCCCCTTGCCATCATTCACCACTAGTTCACCACGCATGGATTCTGATTATTCCCCAAACACTGTTTTTAACACCATTTCGCAGTTTAATAATTCAGACTTTGACACCACGGTTGAGTTCCAGAACTCCGAGCCCAACCCGTCCACTTTTTCGCAACCCCCCCCCCCCTTTCAACCTATCCAGACTCAAACCCTCAAAGAGAATTCCCCAGCCCCCTCCTCCTTCACAAATTCAACCTCAATCTTCTCCCCTATGACGCGTGATCAACCCGACCCGTTTAGCTCCCTCACTGAAGATCTAAAACATGAGGTTGATAATCTCAGAACTTTACAACAAAAGTTTCAAAACAATAACACACTAACAATTCGTACTTTAGCACATCGTATCCTCTTCGGAAAATTCCAACCCAGCCTTCACAATAGAAGAAATCCGATCAAAAAATGATCACAGGTGAAATATCTTTTCAAATTTAAGCTCACACTAACAATAGCTTTCGATTGATATAAAAAAAATTCTGTCAAAAAAGGCTAGTTAAAAAGTCGAAATTTGTCTGAATAAAAAAAAAGCACTCCGAGCACAAATTTTCCGTTACTTTCGTATCGAAAGTCGGAACAATAAAACAGAATAAAAATTGTGTTTTTCTAAAATTTGAATTTTTAAATGAAAATCGTCATCCCACTCGCCATACAAAGTACATAATGATAGGTTTCGCTCCTTGCAACAAAACAACTATTGCAAATAAGCTTCTTTCAACCAATTTGGAAAGATTTCTATGACAGATTAACTCTCCGCTTACGCCTTAATAGCACAAACTATATCGCGCGTTAATTGTCCCAAATTGGCCAAAATGGCAATTTTTAAACCCACGTAACTTTACGGAAAATGATGACAGGTACAATATCTTTTCAATTTTGAGCTCAAGACAACAATAGTTTTCGAATGATATTTAAAAATTCCGTCAAAATTGTCTAGTTAAAAGTTCGAAATTTGTCTGAAGAAAAAACCCAACCCGAGCACAAATTTTCCGCTATTTTCGTATCGAAAGTCGGAACAATAACTTGCGTAGAGCTAAATTTTTAAGATAAACACGAACATTTAAGGTACGCCAACCCTTTAGCAGTTCAACCCCCTTACCGACCCAAAGTGTTCCGTTTTGTACTATTCTGAGATACACACTTCAAGTGTGCCTCACTTTAAGTGTGCCACGGAGCCTTAAGTTTTTCTAAAGGAGCCTCCGGCACCAATAGTTAATAATTTTGAGGAGGAAACGCGCCCCTGTTTTTCTAGATCCGCCCCCGTTTTAAATGACTAATTTTGCAAACCAACTTTGAAGGGATTAGAATGATATTGATCTCCCAACATCTCGTTTCTACAGCATTTTTTAAGAATTATTGAGTCACAGAAATGAGCGTAAAAATAAATTCTGTTCCATGGGTCATCTAAGAGGAAGATTTACCTCATTTCAACTAAAGACCCGTGTTGACCAAAACTTTCTATAATACAATTTCCATATATGAGAAACTTCCCAGAAAAAATGCTTAGTTGCTACACTTATAATTGTAGCAACCGTCCACCTCTTCACACAAGATCCCAATACACGCCAATTTTACCGAGCAGTTTATGCATCATGGTCTTCTTCATGAAAACTAAGAAATTTTAAAATTTGCAATGCTCATTCTTGCACCACCTAAAATTATCTCAAGCTTCAGCGATCTAAACTTACTCTCAAATTTTCCCAAAAAACTTTTAAATTGCTTACCTTCTCTCTTAATTTCAAAATTCTATTTACTTAGAATTCCTTTAATTAGAATTAGTAATAAAAAACCGTTGCATGGCAAAACAAGTTAGGTTGATTTCGAATAGTCTCTTTTTGAATCATGAAAAATGTGAAAACGCATTCAGCTACCAGGCATCAAGCTTAAGTTTTCTAAAAATTCATTCAAAAAAATTTACTGGCCACTGAAAGCAAACACTTCATGCTAACGCCAAATTTCAAAACATGTACCAGGACAGCGCATAAATGTAGTCGATATATATATTGACAAGATCACAAATTCTAACCAAACTGCTCGTATCAGGGCGAGGCCCTGGATATTCCGACTGACTCTTAACGTCTATGGAGCAGTAATAACTTGGAAAAATCAAATGAAAATAAACAAAATGAAAAAAAAATTCCTAAAATTTGAAATTTTTCATGAAAATCATCACCCACAATATATATATATACAAAGTACAAAAGGATAAACCTCGCTCCTTGTAACAAAATAATTATGGCAAATAAGCTGTTTGGATCAATTTCTAACAAGAATTTACTCTCCGCTTACGCGTTATTATCGCAAAATATATCGCGCGTTAATGTTCCGACTGCCTTTTAAGGTTTCTGGAGCAGTAATAACATTCAAAAATTAAATGAAACAAGACTGCTCGTATCAGAGTGAAGCCTTGAATGTTCCGACTGCCTTTTAGGGTTTCTGGAGCAGTAAGAACCTTCAAAAATCAAATGAAACAAGACTGCTCGTATCAGTGTGAAGCCCCAAAGGTGCCGACCTGCCTTTCAAGGTTTATGGAGCAATAATAACATTATAAAATTAAATGAAATAAAACACAACGAAAAAAAAATTTTAAACTTGAAATTTTTTATAAAAAGTGGCAGCCCACTCGCCATATAAAGCACAAAAGGATAGATTTCGCTCCCTGAAATAATTATCGCCTAAGGCAAATAAGCTTCTTTCAACCAAATTGGAACAATTTCTAAGACAGATTAACTCTCCGCTTACACGTTACTAGCGCAAAATATATCGCGCGTTAATTGTTCCAAATTGGCCAAAATAGCAATCTTTAAACCCCCGTAATTGTACGAAAAATGATCACAGGTAAAATGTCATTTCAAGTTTGAGCTCAGGACAACAATTCCTTTCGAATGATATTTAAAAAAATCAGTCAAAAATGGCAGGTAAATGGCGAGACCTACTAGTTACACGTTATGACTGTGAAGAAAGCGAACACTACATAAGTACGCCATAAATCAAGTAACTCAATGCAAATCGGAACCACAAGAAATAGAAACAATAAATATAGTAGCAGCACTTTCCTCGAAGGCCCGAGCTACAATCGTAACAGGATACAAATTCACAGCAAAACTCTCAGAGAAAAAGTACATTGTTCCAAAGTCTCAAAACGAAACAAAAGCAGACCCGATAACAAATCTGTCTACCAAAGCAGTATTAAAAGACTTCTACATCGATTGTAAAAACGAACTAAGACTATTAAAACTAACCACAAATAAAGACACAAGTTGGAAATTAGTAAATTTCCGAGTATTCTCAGACTCAGCATATCAAGCCGAACTAGAAAGATAACAAGAACATATAAAATTAGACGAGAAATACTCATTCCACGACGCACACGGAGGTTTAACATATGATTTACACGATAAAATTGGGTACCACATATAAGAAAAATAACCTTTCAAATTGCAAAGCAGACACCAAAAATAAAGGATATCATGAAACATTGTTTTTTGATTGGAAAATTAAATTAGAAAAAAACAACTAACACGAGATTTGAAAGATGCCACAATAATATATCAAAGAGTACGTGTACAACATTTCAAGTTGCAAAAATTTAGGCAAGAATCATAGCGTTTCATCAAAACAAATTTCATCGAATCCAACCCCTTTGAACAAATCAACTCTAACAAAATAAGAAAAGTCATTATCAGAACTAGAAACACTACATCATTAATGCGAATTAGAACGAAGACAAATCCTACCATCACTTGCATTAGCAGTACTAAAAATACGTTATGCAGGATATTTATTATCATGAAACAGTTCAAGTTTCATCGACTACGATGGAAAGATACTAGGGTATTACACATGCACTAAAAATATCACCGTTATATGTTTTTGAAGACAAACGATAAAACAAAAGAATCCCTACTTTCTATAAAAATAAAGTACTTTTTGTAAACTCACTTTGCAGACGCACATAATTTTGCGATAAAGCCGTACCCTGTAGATCTGAAAATAGCCACAATGTTCTACAGCCAAATCCAGATGAAGATAATTGCCATCTTCTACCCCATATCCTACTCTTATGCCACAATTAAACCACACCAAATACATACGATACATCACAAGACAATAAGAACATAACAACCATCGCACCACAATCGCAAAATTTTCAAAATCACCACAAAACTATAGACATACACCGATAACAGAGCACACCTCTTCAAGTCATAGCTACCCATAAAGCCTAGTTTCTCATATAGTTGTCCATCAACCAAAGATAGACGATACATATGAACAAATCATCAAACAGCCGCATACCGCTAGTTTCAATTCTCAGAACAACCATATTTTTAGATCACGATGAGCCGCCAATTTAAATCTCTGAACCTCTCCCTTTCTTACCCATCCAACTTTCAACGCCAATCATTCCGTATTTCCCTTTCTGACCTTACCTCTTCCCCCTTGCCATCATTCACCACTAGTTCACCACGCATGGATTCTGATTATTCCCCAAACACTGTTTTTAACACCATTTCGCAGTTTAATAATTCAGACTTTGACACCACGGTTGAGTTCCAGAACTCCGAGCCCAACCCGTCCATTTTTTCGCAACCCCCCTTTCAACCTATCCAGATTCAAACCCTCAAAGAGAATTCCCCAACCCCTTCCTCCTTCACAAATTCAACCTCAATCTTCTCCCCTATGACGCGTGATCAACCCGACCCTTTTAGCTCCCTCACTGAAGATCTAAAACATGAGGTTGGTAATCTCAGAACTTTACAACAAAAGCTTCAAAACAATAACACACTAACAATTCGTACTTTAGCACATCGTATCCTCTTCGGAAACTTCCAACCCAGCCTTCACAATAGAAGAAATCCGATCAAAAAATGATCACAGGTGAAATATCTTTTCAAATTTAAGCTCACACCAACAATAGCTTTCGATTGATATAAAAAAAATTCTGTCAAAAAAGGCTAGTTAAAAAGTCGAAATTTGTCTAAATAAAAAAAAAGCACTCCGAGCACAAATTTTCCGTTACTTTCGTATCGAAAGTCGGAACAATAAAACAGAATAAAAATTGTGTTTTTCTAAAATTTGAATTTTTAAATGAAAATCATCATCCCACTCGCCATATAAAGTACATAATGATAGGTTTCGCTCCTTGCAACAAAACAACTATTGCAAATAAGCTTCTTTCAACCAATTTGGAAAGATTTCTATGACGGATTAACTCTCCGCTTACGCCTTAATAGCACAAACTATATCGCGCGTTAATTGTCCCAAATTGGCCAAAATGGCAATTTTTAAACCCACGTAACTTTACGGAAAATGATGACAGGTAAAATATCTTTTCAAATTTGAGCTCAAGACAACAATAGCTTTCGAATGATATTTAAAAATTCCGTCAAAATTGTCTAGTTAAAAGTTCGAAATTTGTCTGAAGAAAAAACCCAACCCGAGCACAAATTTTCCGCTATTTTCGTATCGAAAGTCGGAACAATAACTTGCGTAGAGCTACATTTTTAAGATAAACACGAACATTTAAGGTACGCCAACCCTTTAGCAGTTCAACCCCCTTACCGACCCAAAGTGTTCCGTTTTGTACTATTCTGAGATACACACTTCAAGTGTGCCTCACTTTAAGTGTGCCACGGAGCTAAGTTTTTTCTAAAGGAGCCTCCGGCACCAATAGTTAATAAGATTACGTCTCAAATGGCATAATTCCCAAATGGAATAAAAATGAAAAATTTCCCAAATGGCATAAATTTCATGCAACAGGTGCTTTGGAAAAATCGAGAACAATTTTTTCGTGAACAATGTGACAAAATTAGTCAAATTGTCAATTCAAATGTTGATTGACATTTTATCGTGAAAAACTTGTAGAACTTTTTACCAAAAGCAAGAAGCATAAGCTTGCGATTATTAATAAGCTTCTAGTGGTCAATTTTTTACGACAAATCTGTTGCTTAAATTTGTTTGGAAGCAATTAGTTTCAAATCTTGTTTACATGCTTTCGTTCCTGACAAAATGATAGAAATAGAAATTGATAGAAAACGTTTAAATTACACTGAAAACTTGAAATTTATGCCATTTGGGAAAAGTTTCCATTTTTATGCCATTTGGGAATTATGCCATTTGGGAAGTTACCGTTAATAATTTTGAGGAGGAAACGCGCCCCTGTTTTTCTAGATCCGCCCCCGTTTTAAATGACTAATTTTGCAAACCAACTTTGAAGGGATTAGAATGATATTGATCTCCCAACATCTCGTTTCTACAGCATTTTTTAAGAATTATTGAGTCACAGAAATGAGCGTAAAAATAAATTCTGTTCCATGGGTCATCTAAGAGGAAGATTTACCTCATTTCAACTAAAGACCCGGGTTGAACAAAACTTCCTATAATACAATTTCCATATATGAGAAACTTCTTGTCATATATTTTCATACAATTCCATACGTACAGAAAATTGTATGAAAACTCTATGTTAAGCATTTTTCGATATATGAAAATTGTATTATAGGTGTTTTTCCATAAATTAAAAAATTGATTTTTAATTTCTAACTTTAATTTTTGAAAATTTTGGTTGTGGTTGTAACACAAAAAATTAAGTTTTGCAGGCAAAAAATTTTTTTTGGAAAATGTTTGCTTGCGTAAAAAAATCGATTTGCAGTTCAAAAAAAACAAAGAAACTTTGGGACGATTTCAAAATTACTTGCAAGATTTTTTGTGTCGCCATCAAAAAAAAATGCTAGTCATACAATTTTCATAAATGGGAATTGTATGACAAGCATTTTTTTCAAAAAACGAAAACCAGATTGTTTTATTAGAATCAAACAGCCGCCGAAATTAGTTTATAACTTTTTTCAACCATTTTTCGAAATTGTATGAAAATTGTATTACAAGCATTTTCCCACACACTTGATGTATGGAATTGTATGATAAGCATTTTAATACCCCCATGTTCAACCATAAGGGGGGGGGGGGTAAACTGGTAGGGAGGGAAATAAAGTAAACTGGGGCGTGGGGGTCTAGAAAAAGAAGGATTAAGTAGTTTTTCAAACCTATGCGGTCAAAATGAAAGAACGTGACAAACAGACGGTGTTCTAAATCAGAGATTACTCTATGAAACAGCCCCTCGATTCCATTTTACAAAGCAAAACAATTTCATATCAAATCAAGGGCTAGGTCTTTTACCAGACCGAACTTTTACCAGACCACAATGTATTATTTCGATGAGACAAAAATAAGTTGAAAATGGAAAATTCGAAAACGGGAAGCGGTTATATCAAACAAAACTTCGCTGAGAAACCGTGAAAACATTGTCTTTAAACAGACTAAACGGCGTCATTACATCTGTCAATCAAATTTGTTTATCGAGTCTGGTAAAAGGTCCATGGAGGCGGAGCAAAAAGCAGAATAGTCTAAGAGCAGAATGGGTCCAAGAGCAGAAAAACAGAAAAACATGAACTTTTATTGATTTATACGGAATAATTGTTTAAGAATTACAGTGCTGATTTAAATTAACCGGACAAAACGCGTTAAACTCGAAATTTAAAACGCGTTTTTCTCAAGTTGGGTTGAGTTTAGGTGAAAACTTATGAAGACAAAACTTGCTTAAAATTTTAGCAGAATTATTATGGTGTAATTTGTTGTGCGAAATTCGGGGCCAAAAATTCTCTCCAAAAATGGGTCATTTTGGCTTTTCTTAGTTAATCAGTAATTACGCCGAAAATACCCAGTCGATCACAGATATAATTATATCTGTGATCGACTGGGTATTTTCGGCGTAATTTTTGATTAACTAAAAAAAGCCAAAATGACCCATTTTTGGGGTAAAATTTTGGGCCCAAATTTCGCAGAACAAATTACACCATTAATTCTGCTAAAATTTTAAGCAAATTTTGTCTTCATGAGTTTTCACCTAAACTCAACCCAATTTGAGAAAAACGCGTTTAAAATTTCAAGTTTAGATCGTTTTGTCCGGTTAATTTAAATCAGCACTGTACCAAGAAAATGAATAAAATATGCATAAATTGAATAATTTTATCATTTTTTATAAATTGAGTTTTAAAACACCTCGACTAAATTATTAAAATTCTGCATAAACTATTGCTTTTTTGGTAATATTGACACTTCTTATACTTAACTTACCGATTAGCGTACAAATTTGATATTTTCCTGTTTTTCTGCTCTTGGACCCATTCTGCTCTTAGACCATTCTGCCCATTGACTGGCCACCAAGATCCATGTTATAACTTTTCTTGTAAAAGGTCGCTCTGGTAAAAGGTGGCTTCCCTTTAAATCAATATCAATTAGAATGCACGTTTACCGTGTAAGAACATAATTATCGATATTTCGCTAGTTTTGTAGTTTTGCCAACCACACATTGAGAGGAATTAACTCTAATTATTTGAAATATTTCAATTGCCATTCAATGTATTTTGATTTTTACTCATTACGTTTTGATTCTTATTCAAAGTATTTTGATTCTTACTTAAGTTTATAAGGTAATGAATTTAGAAATATGATTTCAATTCACTTTAAACGCAATCAACTTTGCTTTGTTTTGCACCTAAAGTAACTGTATTGAATTCTGCGAATAATTCTTATAATCTTTGTAGGATAGAAATTGGTTTCATATGTAGCCGAAGTCGAGGGCAACATTTTTTGAAGTTTTGCACTGGAAAAACATGATTTCAAAGTTTTCAAACGGACCAGGAAGTTTATAAAAACAGGAGATGATTTTTCCTGAAAAGAAAGCCAATTGTGGATCTTTTTGATGTACTGGAAGAACTCAAACATTACAATTTGTAGTTATTTTTAGTAACTGTGCTCGGGGGCAGTTGCGACGACGAGTTTGTAGATGCAGAGGAATTGGATGGCGAATTATAATAGAAGAAATCTGGAGAACACGTTTGAAGCTGCGGTTTTGATAACTGATTTTTTTTAGATATTCTTGTATGTAATTTGAAACTATAAAAGATCAGAAATGTACATGCATCCATTTTTCTTGGTAGCATTCCTACTGATCATGGTAAAAATACTCTAAACTAATGAGCCATTTTCTCATCACGATTTCAGCAATTCGCTTATTTAACACAAAAAATCCCAAGAAAAATTAAATTGGATGAAAGAAATGATTTATGTAAACCTATTGAATGCAATGCGTATATTGATGTATTGAATGTATTAGTTATTGTGAAAGGTATTGTATTAAACATCATGCAATGAAGACCCTCGAATTTTTAAATATCATTTTTGTTTGTAACGAAAATCCCAATTGAAAAATTTAAAGCTTTGAACGCTTGATCTTGCCGTTTGAAAAAACCAGAAAAAAATAGCATTTCAATGAAAGTAAAAACAGCAATAATCAACAAAATTAAATATTGAATAGACAGAACTTTGAAAAAATGAACAAATAACCAAAATAAATGTATCCCTAGTCATTCAATCAAATCAAAGAAGTTGTTGTTTTTGCTGCAATCAGAATCAATATCAATTTTTCAGAAAAAATACCGAGCAAAAATAAAAATTTTTAAAAAAAATTGAAGAAACCATACTCAGACTAATCAATTTTACTAAAATTTACAAAAAAAAGAGGAATAAAAAATTCGAACAAATATCCTTACCAATTTGAGATATGTTTAAATGTTCACAAAATTGATAAACACATTTTGATAAACGGCATCAACAGTTCAATAATCAAAATGAACAAAATCCACCAAAAACAATTAAAAATGATTTACACCGACCATAGGATCCAAAACAACATGAAATAAGTGGAGATAAACCAGATAGATGACGATGAACCATTGAATTCAATCTAGATAATAAAGCAACACTGGAAAATCCAATGAAAACGCTGCCAAAAAATATAAATTTCATTTTTATCAAATGAAGATTTTTCAACATCAGAAAAGAATTTTCTAAAAATTTTGAAGCCAAAAACAATACTTAACATCAACAAGACTACTCGTATCAGGGCGAAGCCCTTAATGTTCCGACTGCCTTTTAAGGCTTATGGAGCAGTAATAACATTAAAAAAATTCAATGAAATAAAACAATTTTTTTTTTTTTTCAAAAATGTGAAATTTTTTAATGAAAATTATCCCCCCACACGCCATATAAAGTACAAACGGATAGATTTTGCCCCTTGTAACAAACCAATTATGGCAGTTAAGCTTCTTTCAACCAAGTTGGAACGATTTCTAAGACGGATTAACTCTCCGCTTACGCGTTAATAGCGCGAAATATATCGCGTGTTAATTATCCCAAATTGACCAAAATGACAATCTTTAAACCCCCGTATCCTTACAAAAAATGATCACAGGTGAAATATCTTTTCAAATTTGAGCTCAGGACAACAATACCTTTCGAATGATCTAAAAAAATTCCGTCAAAAATGGCTAGTTAAAAAGTCGAAATTTGTCTGAAGAAAAAAAAACCCTCCCCGAGCACAAATATTCCGTTACTTTCGTATCGAAAGTCGGAACAACAAGTTATATGTTGCAAAACAGAAAAGCGATTTTGCAATGAATCGATATAACGTTTAGCAATAGTAATAGAACCGCTAGTTGGAGGACCATTTTCGCTGGATACACATGATTAAAATGATGACAGAAATTTCAATAATGAGCCCAAAAAATGCTTGAAAAAGAGAGCGTCAAACCTTTCTTGAAAGAAAGAACCAAATCTCAACTTAGAAAGTTTTTTTTAAAATAGCACAAATCAAAAAAATACTATGGATCTCAAAAAAAAACGTAAAGTAACACAATCTCTCAAAGCATTGATTCTCAGAAAAACACATATGAACAAAACTTTTTTTTATCTCAGAAAAAATAAATAAAAAAACAAAACTTACAAAAAAGACA
>NC_087065.1:23994434-24049859 GCF_963678635.1 Symsagittifera roscoffensis | reverse complement strand
AGAAGTAAAATTTTCAGTCAGACTTTTGTCGTTAAATAATTCAATTAGAGTAAAGTATTAACCAAAGACTTTAAACCTCTTAAACTCCTAAGGATGTTTGGTTTTTTTCTAGCTAACGGGCCGCAAACTTTCTGTCCAATTAAAATGAGTATCAATTTAGTGATACTTTTTTAATTTAATTTAGTTGCAACCGGGTGTATATAGTTTTTAGGCTATCCGGGAGTGCGCCTCCGTGGGATCGCATCATTTTAAATTGCTCCGAGAGTCATCATTAAAAAGGACTTTTATGCTCATAAAACAATGGAACATTTGTGAATGATCGCAAATGATTTCTAGATCCATTAATAAACTATTAATTTTTTCGCTGCAGTTTAGCTACCTAAGAAAACTCAAATTTTTTTTTTGAAAAACTCAAATATAAAAAGGTTTCAAATGCATTTGAAGATTTTATCCAATTGTTTATCCAATTGCTGGATTATAAGACTGAAAAACGAAATAATTTCATTGTCGTAACCTAATCAAGCCAGCAAATTTAAAGTATTATGCTTTACTCATTTCCTCGAGTCAGTTCATTTGAAGATGAAATTGACGCTTAGTCCTAAGTAAATACCATCACGACAAAGCCATTTTTTCTTCTAGGAAAGGATTTGCTTGTGGGTTTGGGAAGGATATAGTTTCGCTTTCTGACAACCAGAATCCTTTCTTTAAGCCAATCACAGATTTCCAAGGATGGTTTAAATTTGTGCTAAATTTAATGTAGATGATGCAAGTCGAGCTGATATAGTTTTAAAGATGCGTGGGTTTACCGCAGTTTTTAAATAACCTTTTGCTTTATTTGTTGCTATGAAGAACTATTAAGGGTATTTCCCAGAAGCGCAAGGTTAGAGTACGAGCCAAACACGTGCACAAAAAATACGCTAAAAGGTATGTCAACTTTATGGAATCAAATTACACCCTCTACCAAGCTGTTTAAGGGTCTTTCATGCTATAACTCCACCAGCAAACAATAACCATAAACTTGAAATACGAGTCTAAAGCGGTATACTTTTTGTCACTTTAAAAGATTGTGGGCAAAATAGAAAAAAAATCTACTTTTTTGGGTTAACTGGAGTTGAAGCCGCCTAAAAGTACACTTTCCTTGAAATAAAAAAAATTATTTTCGGTTTAGTTTTCAAAAGACTTGACGAGGAACAATTTTATTCTACTTTAATTACCTTTTTTAAATACAAACCTTATTTTGTTAAAGTTTTTAAGCATGAGATCTAAAAATTAACGAGGAAAATTAATCAAAGATATAAAAGATCTGGAAAAGTAAAATACTTTATCTAAAAATATAATAACTTTTCTTACACCATCTACCTTAAATTGTTTTGCACGATATTAAATTTGGGAGCGGTTTTGATGAGGCTTAGACACTAGCTTCAACCGCAGAACAAATTCAAACAATTCTCCGCATTTTTCATAATTCTCATCAATACAGTGCTGGTAGCGAAAGTCTGGAAATGGCAACTCTTGGTCGCGAGAGTCTGGACATACCAAATATGAGTCGCACCTCAGCTTCGGCGCGATAGTCGCAACGGATCATCAAGGTCGCAAAAGTCTGGAAATGCCATGTTTTGGTCGCCAAAGCCTGGACATGCCTAATTTTGGTCTGGAAAGTCTGGAAATGCCAAAGTTTTGTCGCGAAAGTATGGACATGAGTTTGGGACCTCGACCCGGGAAGACCGCTCAAAAACCGCTCAAATCTTGCTTGAAAAACCGTTCAAAAATCACCGCAAGAAATCAGCGGTTTTTGAGCGGTTTTTTAAGCAAGATTTGAGCGGTTTGAGCGGTTTTTCCAAAAAAACCGCCCAAACCGCCCAAACCGCTCAAACCGCTCAAATCTTGCTGAAAAACCGCTCAAACCGCTCATATCTTGAGCGGTTTTTGAGCGGGATCTCGACCCGGGTTTAAATTATCCAGACAAAACAAAAAAAACTTAAAAATTTAAACGTTTTTCTCAAACTGGATTGATTTAAGACAAATAACGACACGAACCAAAATAGCTTAATGTTTTAGCAGAATTAATATGGTGCAAGTTTCTTAAACAAAATTCGGGACCAAAAATAGGAGCCCAAAAACCTAACACACTTGGCTTTTTAGTCAAACAATTACTACGCCAAAACAACTCAAGGTGACAAAACTATATTAAATTAACCCTCTTATACAGTTCAAAAAGATTAAAAAACGTATTTAACGCAATTAAATGTTCCAAAATTTCAAAAACTGTTTTCAAATAAAAATTGGAACTTTATCTTATATATATGATTTTTTTTGAATATTTAATGGAAATAAATCTAATTTTGGAAGTGTGAGAAGGTTGGAAGAGTGAGAACCCTCTAAAAATTTATTGGGTTACAGTCGAGGCTTACTTTGATAAAGTTTTGTCAGCAATTAAACCACTGAAATTTGAGAAATGATTGATTGAATAAAAAAGTCAAAATCGTTCGTTTTTGATATAATTTTTGGGCCCGAGTTTTTTGTAATATTCTGATATAAATCTAAGCATTTTCTTTTCGTAATCACTTTTTGCCAAAATACAGGCAAAATTATCACATTTTAGAAAAAACCTTTTTCAACTTTCAAGTTTTTTGTTTCGTCCAAATAAAAAATCAGCTAAGTAGTTAAAATTAACAGCTCAGTAATTAACTCTTCCTAAAAGATTTCAAATATAGTTTTTTTGAGTCAAGTCATTTCAAAAAACCTATTGTAGTCTTTTAAAACACTCGAAAATGAGCTCACGCCGAAGAAAAAACAAAAATACTACGAAGATCAAACGAATTTGTTTTAAAGCTACGATACTTTGTGAGTCTTAATTAAACATGCTCCTAAGTTTGATAGCAAGCGAAACAATTTGAGACCTAGGTTACGCAATTTCTATTATCTAAGTTCTGGTAGAGTTTTTCTGTTCTGAAGTTTTATAGAAAGTCCATTGTTGATCACCATTTTGTTCAGAAATCATTTCGCAATTTTTTTCTCCGAAGTAACGCAAAAAATGTTATACTGATGAACAGATTTTTCAAGCATTTGTTTGGGTTTGTTTTTAGTAAAAGTTTTTGATTCAAAAATTACCTTCGAAAATTTTTGGTATCCTTTCAAAAGAAGCCCGTTATGTTTGATCTCGCTTCCAATTAAACAGAAAATTTTCTAACTTAAAACTTTTTAAAGCAACATGGCGAGCATCATCTATGGTTAACTACACGTTCACGATATCATTTTTGAGAGAGTTTGGTATTGAATCTGGTTAAAAAAAATTTTCTATACTTAAGAAAACATTTGAGCAAGAATCAATAAAGAATTTTGATAACTTTTTGAAATGTTTTTTTTTAGAAAAATCCCTAAGTTCAAGTTTGATCAAAATTATTAGTTTTATTTTTACGGGTCAATAAGTTCAGAAAACTTTTAAGTTCAGAAAACCTAAAGATGGTTTTTAAAAAACTTTTTGGCTCAAAATATTTTTAAGTATGATTTCCGACAACCCGGAAGTTTTCCTAAAAGAAATTAAAACTTGAGTAAAAACTGAGATATAGTGGAGATCAGAAAATTTGAGGATGATTTCAGAAATAATGAAAAGCGATGCAGCATATACATATAGTTCAATGATTTGAACCAAATTAATTAATTCTAACTTTTTAAATAGTTTCAATAATTTAAACCAAATCAGTTAATTCTAACTTTTAAAGTTTGATTCTGAAACAATTCTAATTTAGAAGAGAAAAATCCAGTTAACATTGAGACGTGGACAAAAAACACAAGATGTGTTTTCTGTCTGTGGTATCTGTATTCTTGGGTGATTTGTGTTTAAAATATCAGAAAAACTCGAAAATAGTTTAGCCTAATCTTTAGATCTTGCTCTCTGAAAATCAAATAATTTTCATGGAACCAAGGGGCTGATTTTTTACAGAAGTCTGGACTCCCTTAAAAAAAAGCTTGCACACCTTCACTAGAATTTCATGCTTAATGATTGAATGTACTGAAACTTCTTTTTTGTCAGTCTCTATAAACTCAAAAAACCCTCTCCTAAAATGGAATATAATGTTTCTCTTTTTCAACTTATAAAACCCATTTTTAATCGACTGAATCGAGATATCGAATTCTGCTCATATTTTTCAAAATCAATCTGAAAAATTGAATCACAATTCAATTTTTTCAAAACTTGATCATTGTTTTCGCTTAACACATTTGTCATTAGTTAAAGTAGGAATTACGTTGGCTTAGGACTTTTGTGTGTTTTTTCTTTTCGCAAATTGTTCTTATTTTCTTATACACTTTTTTTGAGTTTTGCTTACTATGTTCAACCGCATCTGCGCCAAATTACGCCCTTTCGTTCCCTTCAACGCTTGTATGGTCTCCATTTTTACCCTTTACCGACTCCACAATCTTACCAGACATAATCGCAATTGTGGAGGAGGGGAGTTACGCTTAGCAAGGGGTGGCAATTGAAGTTTTTGCGTCTGAGAAAGCAATTTATTCAGCAGAAATTGAGGAAGCAACATGCTCTGCAATAACTGATTAAGTAAATTGCTCTGCAGCAAATTAAGTTTTTATGCATTTTAAGTGAAGAAAAATTTTCTCAATGGTACTAATTGAAGAAAAATTGCTTTTAATGGATTATTCTACAAAATTAAAACTTGTATGTATTTTTAAAATTTATTTTTTACTGCTTCTGGTCGTTTAGAAAAAAGCTGTTGAGCAAGTAATTCTATTCAATTGGAATGATTATTTTCAAATGAAGTAACAGTTTTTTCAGCATTTAACATTTAGACCAACAATGATTTCTCCTTTTGTCACAAAGCACCAATTTTTGAGCGTGCGACCACGTTCACACTTTTGGCAAAACACGGTCTTGACAGACAAAAACTTGTCAACATAGGTCAGCCACGGCCGCTTCATAAACCAACTTAAATAGCTAACCAAAACGAAAAAAGTTTATGGTTACGGAGCGTATAGTTTATGTTCTCTCAAATTCGGCTCAAATTTGTGTTTTCTAAAGGAAACAACTTAGTTGGGATTCGAATATGCGCCAAACCCGCTAGAACGTTCGAACAACTCCGTGAGTATACGCTCGGCTATACTGTCCTTGTATTTCATGCAATTTGAGTTCAACTTATTGCCGTTACGTTCTTAATTGTTCCGACTTTCGATACGAAAGTAACGGAATATTTGTGCTCGGGGTGGGTTTTTTTTTTCTTCAGACAAATTTCGACTTTTTAACTAGCCATTTTTTCCAAATTTTTTTTTATCATTCGAAAGGTATTGTTGTTCTGAGCTCAAATTTGAAAAATTATTTCACCTTGATCTTTTTTCGTAAAGTTATGGGGGTTTAAAGATTGCCATTTTGGGCAATTTGGAACAATTAACGCGCGATATATTTCGCGCTATTAACGCGTAAGCGAGATTTAATCCGTCTTAGAAATCGTTCCAAATTGGTTAAAAGAAGCTTATTTGCCATAAGTGATTTGTTACAAGGAGCGAAATCTATCCTTTTGTACTTTATATGGCGTGTGGGTGAATGATTTTCATAAAAAACTTCAAATAAAAAATTAAATTACATTTTATTTAATTTCATTTAATTTTTTAATGTTATTACTGCTCCATAAAACCTTAAAAAGCAGTCGGAACATTCAGGGCTTCGCCCTGATACGAGCAGTCTTGTTTACATTTGTTTTCAATTTACTATTTGCTCAGCAGCAAAACTGGCATCTATATATTCGAATTTATTGATCAACATTTTTTGTAATTTTAGCGTTTTGATAATAAAAATCTATTAAAATTTTTTAGTGCTTCCTTTTGGAATATATTTTGGCAATAAAGTATGATATTATCAACGATTCAACATTTAATTTGAAATATTTCGTTGCTGAATTACGCTAAGTGTACGATTTTTGTTCATAACCATTTTGATATTGAAAAAAGCCGTTTGAAGATAAGTTGTACTTTTAACATGATACGTTTTGTTGTTGTTTGATCCGCACGCAATTATAAGATTTTCTAAAAATTAATCATCAGAAAAAAGTTCTTTTAAAACGTTTTATCCATTATAAGAGATTATAATCTAGTATAACGAAATTAAAAAGAAATAATATTGATAGAAAATCTGTTAAAACTGAATATTTTTAGATTTTATAGAGACTTAAACTTAGAGTAATTATAATTTAATATAATTGGTTGAAAATGATTAAAAGTTGATTTTAAAAATCTATCAAAATTGAATACTGTGGAGTTTGATAAAAACTTAAAATTACGATAACCCTGATTCGTCAACGCTTTTATGCGTTTGCAGTGAATTAGCGCTATTTTTCTGCTAAGTTAACGCGTCTAAGGTCCGGCATAACTCGATCTCCCGATACTTTTGTTTGTCTCGCGCTCATTTTTTCGCAGGCCTCTCCCGCCAAGCTGAACACACAGATGGCAACTCATATGTTTTTTAAGAAGCAATAGTTTCGCATTCAAACTAAACGCAGAATTAGCCAAATAGTATTTTACCAGGCTAAAAAAATAAAGATCAGTATACCAGGGCGGAGCTTGTAATTTTATGATCAGACTGCAGCCAAATTTGGTATTTCCAGACTGTCGTGGCCAAAATTGGGTTTTTTATTTCGACTGCTAACACGTACATCGTGTATTTCCAAAATTTGCAGACCAAGGTAATGTGTCCAAGACCGTAGCGATCCACGAAGTTTTATCAGCGACCCGCGCGCGACCCAAAATATTTAACCGCGATTGGAGCGAAATTTGCGGCCAATGCATTTTTGGCACCTTTCTGACGAATTATGCATAGTTTATCCAAATTGATTTTCGGTTGCCTTCGACTTTTTTTGCTATTTCAATTAACAAAACTTTCTAAATCTACTTAACAATTGCCTTCCCTATGGTATCTACTAACAAACTGCAACACCTAAACTTAAAAGTAGCAAATTAGCGCTGGAGCGTTCTATGTAAAATCCGAATTTCGCTGCATTCTGATGGGTCGAAAATTGGACTAAATTTACCTAATAACAATTTTCCCCTTTCTTGAAAGGGGGAGGGTAATTGTTAAGAAAATCCAACGTGCTTCAATTTAGCAAATTTTTGTTAACAAAAGTTGGATTTTTACGCATTGCAATTTTTCCTTCGTTTCTGCAACTTGAAGCTTACTCATTGTGATATCAAATTCTGAAGCCCAAAAAAGTTTTACTTCGCAAAATCATATCTTGGTTTTTTGTTTGCAGTCATTGCTTACAAGTTTGCAGCTTATGTCCCTGAGTGGTGCGACGTGAAGCCCAGACTATCAGGACTAATTTTATCTCTGTGACACGACATTTTTAGAAGATGTCGCGACTAATTTTCAGACGATGTCGGGTCTAACTTCTAAGAATTATGAGTTAGAACCGATGTGGTTAACTCATAGAGTAATTTCGGATAGGGTTCACCGTCTGCTCGTCACGCTATCTTATTTTCGGCCGGATAGATTCGTGCAACTTCTTAGTCTAATACCGATCCTAATCTTACTCTTATACTTTCTAGTCTCAGGGTGTTTAACTAGTCTCTGCTAGGCTCAATAGATCTAGGGTATACTGGTTTGTTGCGGCTGCTGAAGTTCTCTTGGAGAGACAACTAATTTCTAAGTTAAATTCAAATCTCTCTGGTGCTGAAATTACAAGTAATTTCAGCACTTACAATTAAGTGGGTTGTTAGTTAGATGGATCATGATTGGTTAATATTAAATACTTTACAGTGGTAAAATATCTAATTTATCCAATCATAAAATATAGTTTAGATCAGGTTCCACCCATCCGGGTTTTACAGAGTTTTTTAGATTTATCTTTCTGTAATTCAAAGGATGGATGATGAACGTTGGTATTTGGCGAACATCGTATTCTTGTCCGGTTCCTCTTGTTAGAGAAGTTCCAGGACGCTGGAGTTAGGGACATCAATCGTTGTGTCGTCTTGTGACAACGACTGTGTTTCCCAATGAAATCAATCTGATTTCAAAATGGTTTGCTATGACGGGTTTTTCTGTATTATGTAGAGAACTTGTTTTGTGTTCAACCTCGTCTGGGAATGGCGTGGAGAATGTGTGTGGAAGGGATGCCCTGTTACTCGGATCTGTACGTATACTTGAACATCGAGGTGGTCATTGGTCTATTTCAATGAAGTCCTTTTCTGCGAAGTCAAGTCGTACTCTAAATCCTTTGAGTTGTGATTGTGGACGGCATATCGGTTGTGGTTAGCCATTCTTGTTCGAGTGTAATGGGATCATTTTGTCTTTGGATGTTCGTCTTTGTTGTTGTGTGTTGATCTATATACTGCAAGGTATGATTTACATTTTATAAAATTTTTATTAGTTTGGTTTTTTAATCATGAATTTAGTTAGTTGTTTTCACAAAAGCATTTTGTTTTAGTTCGGTTATTTTGAAGAGTTACTCACCCTTGAGTACCTCTTATTAAAAATAGAAGTGTGGTCACAAAGCGTGGATGTAGCGCGGTGGGTTAGGCCGGCTATAGAGCATGCTCAGGATGTCCTCTCTAATGGGTTAGGCCAGGAGTGGGAGTATGATTTCGTGCGGTTTCTTTGAGAGGTCCTGTTCTGTGATAACGTTTTATGTTGGGTTTATGTTGGTCTTTCTTATGTTTCTTTGGTTGTGTCCTTTTTTCAAACATCAAATTGTTTTTGTTATGGGTTTGTCTTTCGACTTTTTTGTGTTTTATTATTTCTTTCTTAGACTTTATAATAGTCTTCAAAAGAATAAATTATCCAGTTTTAAACTGGGTTAATCCGGTTTGGGTACCGTTGGTTTTCGTTTCTTAGTCATGCTGTTATTTTATGATTTGTGGTGTTTAGTAAGCTGCGTTGGTTAGTTTGGTTTAGTATATAATTCCTTTCCAAACGGGTTAAAGGAAAGTTTGAAACTTGTTATCGTGTGTTAGAGTTGTTGAGTGTGAAAACTTGAAACTTAAAATCATTATTCAAACAATTCTTCGTGGGCAAGCTGTGCGAGTTTGGATAGAATTGCTGTGCGAGTGAATGAAAATATCAAAAAGTTAGTACTGCATTTTCACTTTGTCCATTTATTAGAAGGAATTTCAATTTTACTTCTAGTTTTGGGGCAAATTTAAAGTTATACATTTTCATCATAATTAAATTTACTGCGTTATGGGGGAATAATTTATAAATTAATTTACTACATTTAGTATGAATTTTATCAGATTTATCTTGTGTAAAATATTAATGAAGTTTAGAAGAATTTTAACAAGTTTATTTTTTATTTTTCTTTTCTGTTTTTTGCAGATGATCGTGGTATGAAGACTAAAAATGTAAAAGAAACATGAGTAAAGAATGGTTAGTACTAATTTAAATTTATTAGTTAAGAATATTTTCAAATTACACTTACCTGTTAATTGTCTGGGAAAAAGCTGTGGGGAAAGATGTCGTGTATTATGTCCGAAGTTGTTAGTAATTTTGCTAGTATGCGAATGATGTTTTTAGTTTGGAGCAGTGGCCAAAGCAATTGTAGTGCTTTAATGGTTTTTAGTTCTTCGGTGCCTACTGCAAACTCATAAGGTGTGTTTTGAATGAGGTTATATATTTTGTGATTATATTTAGTATTGTGAATAAATTCTAATATTGGGATTTCTATAGGTTGGATAAACTCATGTGGGATAAGGAAGGGTCTGGATTCTTCGGCATTAAAGGTCTTCGTGATGGGACAAAATATATACATTTGTGTTACTGGGTGATAATTGCGTAGGATGCCGTGGAGGTTAGTATCCTTGATGCAATAGGTGAAATTAAGAAAAAATGGTGAAGTGTACTTCGAGTTAAGAAACTGAAAACGATGGTGTGGTTGTCTTGATGGAGTATGTAAATCAAAATGATTTTGTATAAAGCGATAGTATGTATATGTGTGAGTCTGTTTAGTGCGTAACATAATGTCGTGTGAACACTGCAAATCGCGTTCATGTGGTGCAAGGAAGTAAAAGGTTAGTGAAAATAACTGAAACTTTAAAACTTTCGTAAGCTTGAGTATCAGTTAGTGCTTCAGAAATGATGTGATCATATTTTCTATCAAAAATATTAAGTGTGAATACATATGACGTTTTGATGAAGAATGTTTCTGTTAGTTGTGGGTTAGCGAAGCGGTCGTCATCTAGAAATTGGTCTTGATTAGTTCGGATGATATTATGGTCGTAATATTCTATTGTAAATTCGTTAGCTCGGGGTGCAGTGAATGTTTTTAATGATTTTTTATATCCTATATAAGTAAATTATCTAGGTATTAGTGTTGCGGTGAGTCTATATAGCATATCTTTTATTCTTTTCTATATCGTTATGAGTACTAGATAGTGGCATGCAAAGGTGATTAGTAAAATGGTAATATGCTGTCCAATGAATTGTTGGCATTAAAACATGTTCATCTACAAAACTACGTGTGTCGTTAGTGTCGTTAGGTGTGTTTAAAGTATATTGTGGGAATGAGGCTAAGGTGATTGCTAGAAAATCTTTCGTGTTGGTGTGGTGTGGATGATTAATATATTCGCAGGCTGTTCCTGGTTTGGTCGGGAATGGATGGTTCGGGAATTTTCTTTTAAAAGTGCGATAAGCTCGGTGAGTGCTATTTGATAATTCGGTGGATGTGGATGATTGTGCTAATGATGCAGTGTAAGCTGAGGAGGGTGTAGGAGTAGGTGGGTTTGAGGATTCTATTGTGGATGAAATTTGATTTATAGTGAGGATGTTAGGGTGTATTAGCTGTTGTTGCAGGGTGATAAAATTATCGAGTTCCTGGGAGATTTGGGGGGTATCTGGAGAATTATTAGATGATCGGTCGGAATGAAATGGAGAATAGGTTGGGGTTACTTGTGAAGCATAAGAAAGAGTAGAAACAGATGGGAGTGGGTTATTTGGTGGGATCGGTTGAAAAGGGGGTTTTGAAAAAACTGAGGAGTTGGTTTGAAAATTATTGGATGGAGATGGTTCGGAGTCTGCAAATTTGTCAGGGGTTTCTATATTAGGGTTATTAAGTTGTGAAATGGAGTATAAAACTGAAATATCTGAATTAGTATCCGAATTCATGCTTGATGATATATTATTAGTTGGAAAATCGGGTGGCAGGAAAGCAAAAAGTGGGATTATTGGGATTGGAGTGTGGCGGTTGGTTGGATGGGAGTTTGAGCGGTGTAGGGATCCAAGTTGTTGGCTCATCGTGGGCTAAAAAATGATTATTTTGAGACTAAAAAGCGGTGGTATGGGGTTGTTCTATAATTTGTTCATATGAAATTATCATCTTGTGAATGATGTGACATTATATGTTGTATGGGACTTTGCGATATGTTTTGTCTAAAATTTGGGTTATGTGTTATTGCTAGGTTTCGGAAATTACGTGGGACTAAGGTTAATGGATGGTTATGTGGTAGGGGTGGCAACTGTGGTGCGGTAGGTGTTACTTCTATTTTATTATGTTCTTCGTCGTATGTGTTCTGTCGTGTCGCTATTTTTGTATTATATTCTTTTATTTGTGCGTCTAGAAGAATTTTATTAATTGATGATGAAAAAATTCCAAAAAATCCTCCAAATAATATGAGTGCTACACTTGCTTGTCTATTTACTTGTGTGTGTATAGCGCATGTATTATAGATTCCTTTTAAAAGTGAAAAAAGAAATCCTATAAAGTTAAACATTGCGTCTAGGATAGTTAATTTTTCTAAGATGTAATAGGGCCACCCTAGAAAATCGAGAATTTCATAATTTAGTGTAACAAAGCTAACAATGTTTGTAGGTGAAATATCTTGTGGTCTGTATTTTTCACCGTTTAGATATATATAGTCTTTAATGTCTTTAAAATATCCGCTATAATCTTGTGTATAAATATCTGCAAATCGTGCGGTTTCGGCAAGTTTGCGTAAATTTTGGTCAATTGATTGTCTTTGTATAGTGTCCATTTGTGTTACTAATTCTTGGAATTGTTGTGTTCTAATGTGGTGTTGAATATCTGATTTTGAATATATTCCAATTGATTGTAAATCAATATTTGGACTGCGAGCAATAGCTCTGATGCTTTCGGGTGAAAATTTTTTGAGTGATTGCATAAACGTGGGGTATGGAGTAAGAAAATAATATTTATCTTCATCAGGGTTCAATTGTACTACATTGTGGCTATTTTCTGATCCACATGGGACTGCGGTATCCCAAAAATATGTTCGTCTTGAAAGTGTGTCAACAAAATGTACCTTATTTTTATAAAAGATAGGGATTTTTTTATAGCAGCGTTTATCTTCAAAAACATATAGTGGTGATACTTTTTTGGTACAAGTATGAAAGCTTAAAATGTTTCCTTCGTAGTCTAGAAAATTTGATCTATTTCCTTATAATAAATATCCTGCGTAGGGTATTTTTAATACTGCTAGTGCGAGTGATTGTAGGATTTGTGTCCTTTCTAATTCGCATAGTTGGTGAAGTGTTTCTAATTCGGAGAGTGACATTTCTTGAAAAATTCGACTAATCGTGTAGTCTAACTTCATATCTAAGTGGATATCATAGTGGATATTACCAAAATAAGTATTATTCATTAGTGATAGTTCTTGTAAACGTGTGCTTCTAGTGTCATGAGGCTTTAGTTTTCCACCGGGTTGACCATTACTTTTTTGAAAGTTAACTGGTATATATGATGTTCCTTCGTGTAGAGGGTGACCTGTGGCATAAGGGTCAATTTTTATTTTTCGTATTCAACTAATATTTCAGAATATTGTGTTTTGTGAAGTGTGTTTCTGTATTTGCATGCGATTTCTGTTTCTTGATATATTCGGAAATGTGTTAATTTATTTTCTATATTATGGAGATTTCGAAAAACAGTACTTTGTTTTCGTGATGGATGGACTTGTTCATATGGAATTGATTGTATAAAATATTTTTCGTGAAATTTTATCATTCGAGCGTGTATTTTTGCTACTTGAAATGTTGTGCATGTATCTTCGGGAAACCAAACAATTGTTGCTTGTGTCCGTGTTGTAGGATCACAATAACCTTGATCGTTTTTACAAGGTAATCTAATTCCTTGATAGATCATTGTGTTGTCGGATAAATCTCGTGTGAATTGTATTTTTTCGAGTTGTATTTTCCAATCGAAAAACATAATTTCTTGATATCCTTTATTTTTTGTGTCTGCTTTGCAGTTTGATGGATTATTTATACCAATGTGTGGTATCCAGTGCTTATCGTGTATGTCATAAGTTAATCTTCCGTGTGCGCCGTTGTATGGGTATTTTTCATCTAGTTTTATATGTCCTTGATATCTTTCAAGTTCTGCTTGATGTACAGAATCGGCAAAGACTTGAAAATATACTATTTTTCTGTCGGTGTTTTTTATATCTTGTGATATTTAATCTGAGTAGCTCGTTTTTACAATGATCGGGATTTAGATGTAGAAGTCGTTCTATTTTACTTTGGTAGAATGACTCGTGGTCAAGTCGGTTTTTATTTCCGTTCGAAACTTGTGAACAATGTACTTTCTTTTCGGAAAATGTTGCTGTAAATTTATATCCTACGACTGTTGTTGCTCGGGCTTTTGAATACAGTGTCGCTATTACATTTGTAGTTTCTATAGCTTGTGGTTCCGTTTCGCATTGTGATACTTGATTTATTGCATATTTGTGTAGTGTTTTTTGTTCATTTTCTTCACAATCGTAGTGTGTTACTAATAGGTCCTGGGGTCCTGTGCGGGGAGAAGGATTTGTGTTCTGATCGGAAAATGCTAGAAAAAGGATTTGTTGAAGTATCAATATTTTTGGAATATACATGTGTATGATAATCCTGAGTATGGTTTATAAAATGTGATGAAACCAATTGTCTTTTTGGTATATCTGTCGTATTTATATATTACTTCAGTTGTTATAAATGGTAGTGGTAGCGATTGAGCTGTTATATTGGGTGGCTTTAATGGGTAAGGATGTTGAGCAATGTTGTTAAGTTTAACCGTGATTTCAAATTTTAATTGTAGACTATTTTGTTGGAGTATTTGGATGTTATGGTCACGAATGTCTTCGTGGATGTCTTGTCTATATTGTAGTCTATTTAGTGCCCAATTGTGGAGTCGGTTACTTTCTAGGTGTTGTCCAAATAATGGTGGAGGTGCTGTGAATGTATTCCAGTCTAGTCCTAAAGGAATATTTGTTGATGATTGTTCTCGATATCTAGCGTCGAGGTTATTTGGGAAATTTAAGTTAAAAGGTGGTGGTGAAATCTGGCTTATTGATGGTGTTGATGGTAGTGATAATGTTTCTGGTAGTGATGAGGATGTTGTTGTATCCGTAGAAATATCTATTGGATCATTTACTAAATTTAGTTCACCTTGTGTGAATGAATGTGTTGTCCAATATGGTAGTCGTGATGCTTGGTTTGGGGGATTGAAGGGATTTTCACGTATTTGTTCAGATGTTGGTGTTGAACCTAAGTAATCTGAGGGTATACTTGAGGTGCTACGTTGTGAAAGAAGTGTAGGGGTTTCCGGTAGCATGCTAATTGGGTTTTCTGGAGTACTTGGTCATGGGGATTGGGGTATATCAAAATGAACTCGGGGGATTTGAAAATTTCTGTTTCGTCGTGTATGTATAATTTGTCTATTTTTTTCAACTGTATTTTGGTTTTGACTAATGTTTCTTTTTCTACTTAATTCTTGTGGTAATGTTGGGTACAAGTTATATGTTGGTTCACTTAGGGGTGCTTGTCGCTGAACTGGTTCTAATGGTTCGGATAAGCGAGCGTGTCGTTCTTCAAAAGTGTATGGGTTATCTTGGAAAGAAATTCGTGTGGATGTTTGGGGGTTTTGGGTTGTTGTAGGTATTGTCGGGTTTTCTTGGGATGATGTCGGTGAAGACTGACTGTGTGATTGTTGGTTAGCAATTTTTAAAGGTTGTCTGATTGATTTTTCTTAGTGAAAAAATTTATGTTTATTGTAGTTTTCTTCAAGGAAAAGAATTAAAAGGATTGTTGCTAAGGCGAATGTTATGATTGCCTTTTTTATACATTTGCATATTGTCAATATTAGGGATGATAAAATTGTTATAAAATTTACAAATAGTAAAAAAATATCTGTTCTACTAAAAATGGTTCGTATCATTTAAATAAATATTGGGTTATCGTACCTGTGAATATGGTCAATGGTTTGGGAAAGTTGGAGATATGTTTCAAATAGGGAGTAGAAAATTTAAAAAATATTGCAAAAAATGATTAAAATTATTATAAAAGCGACAAAGGTATCAAAGAGAAATATGAATAAAAGTTCAAGTATTGCGAAAAAGTTTATGAAAATGTTGAAAATTGTATCTTTAAAGATATTGACTGATCGAGAGAAGAGCATTTAAGAAACGATTTCTTGGTCGAATATTTTTTGTTGTTTGGGGCGACTTTCAAGTGTGGTCGAGTTATTTATTGATTTTTTGACAAGTGGGTTGAGTTTTGTGAAAAGTTGTTGGGGGCTAACTTTATGGTGTTCGAGAGATCTTCTTTGCTTTATTTTTATTTGTCAGATGATCTGGGGTATTTTTGAGAATTTTGTACGTTAGGCTAAATGATTATGGTCCTTTTTTACTTTAGGCTAATATGTGATTTTTGGTTGGAGGGTTTTTGAGGTCTGAGTTGGAAAATATTGTTGATCTTTGCGTTATTAGATAGGGCAGGGTTGTAATACTATGGTGGTATTTATTTTAGTTGTCAAGTTTTAGCAAGTTGCTTATTTTTGACCTGGAGGTTGCAAAGTTATAGTTATAGATATGCCTGGAGTTGAATACCTTTCGGCTAATAGATTGGTGTTATAGTTATAGAAGGGGACGGATTGAATGAATCCTATTGGCTAAATTTGAACTAGAATCGTTGCGTGTTTGTCAGCATGTTATTTTGAAAAAGGAAAGTTCAAAATGATTCAGTGATGCAAAGATTATCAATTTTAAAATTAAAGCTGTTTTTGAAATTCAACTTTCTTTAATATTTTAGATTGTGGGATGAATGTTTTGTAGTTTTTACGTGGTTGATTTCTAAGTCGTGATGACTCTCTATGTTCTGATTTCTCGACTTGTTCTTGTGGTATAATTTTTTCTATCATTTTTCTATTTTTCCTTTCTTTTTGGGGTATTTTTTGATCTAGCTTTTTTGTATTGTTTTGGGTTGTAGTTGGTTTTTTATTTTGTTTTTCAAGGTGAATGTCGTTTTGTTCATTTATTTCATTTTCCGTATGTGGATGATTTTGAATAACTTTTAAACCTGTGAAAGAATATAATTGAGTTAATTCGCGTAGTGCGTATTCTTTTGGATAGTAAGGCAATAGATTGTTCCGATGTTGAACAATTTCTTTTTGGTCTGAATCGGTGATTTTATATTTTACGTCAGTGGGTTTGGCAATGATTTGGTATGGTCCTTTGCGAAGGGGTTGTAATTTTTTAGAAATTCCTTTTTGTGTATTAAAATTAGGTATTAAGGCAAATGTTCCAATTTTTAAATCTGAGGCTGGTGTAAAGCGTGAATTAATTTGTTCGTTAATGTTTTGCCTTTGTAACAATTTTTTTGTTACTCTTTGGTAAATTTCATTGTGTTTTTTATCTCTATTTAAAATCCATTCGGTGTGTGTACCCGAGGCTAATTTAAGGATTTGTGGGTGATGAAAATGATCTTCATCATGCGTGTGTAAAAGTAGGTTATAACAAACTCAGTCTTTATTTGGTTGGCAATGACCTTGTGCATTTTTATGAGAGTTTGCTGTAAACATAATTGGTTTACGTGGCTTTTGATTAAAAACCATTTCGTATGGTGACATTCCTAAAGTTGTCGTAATTTGTGAGTTATATGCTAAGGGAAATAATTTTACATTTGCTGACCATTCTGTGTATCCTGTATCATTTCCGTTTATGATACATCTAAGATATTCTTGTAGTGAACGGTTCATACCTTCGACTAAACCGTTTGTCCAAGGTGCATGAGATGTACGCGGTTTGTTTTTGATGTTATATAAGTGACATAGTGTGATGATTTCATTATTTATGAATTCTGTACCGTTGTCTGTAACTAAGATTTCGGGTAATCCGAATTTAGCTATCCAGTGTTCATAAAGTGTCGTGTAAGCATAATAAGCATTACAATTAGGTACCGGGTGCAATTATGAAATTTGAATATGTTTTCTCTGATCCAGAGTGTCCTTTAGTGTTTTGTGTATGTGAAATGTTAAAAGCTATTAGAATCATACTTAAAGGGAGACAGGGAACTGTAGAGTCATTTAATTGGTATTCTAGAAGGTCTGTGTTTTCATTAATTAGTGTATTATTAAATTTTCGGAAATATCGGAGGAGTGTTGTATTTCCTAAAATTGTGGTATCTGCCTTTACGGGCTTAGTTTTGTATTTGTGCCAAGATTTTATTTGTCTAATTACTGGGTCAAGATTTTGATATTGTTTCAAGATTTCAATTGTAATTTTATCTGTTGGAGGGAGAAAAATATTTTCAATTTCTAATTTAGATAGGGGAATTGTGTCAAGTGGGTCATGGAGGTCAAAGACTTGATTTATTTTGTATTTTGAATCATTTGTTTGTGGTCCTGATAATTTTTTTTATCAGTTAAATTTTCTTTTTCAATTAATGGAAAAAGGTCTTTTTTATGCTAGTGGTGTTTTATTCCTTTTTGTTGGGTTTTTTTTTATCCATTGTGAGTATGGAATTGGTTTGAAAGTTGATGTTCCTAGTAGATCAACTTCATAATGATTATTTTGGCAATCTAAGTAAAGTGGGAAATGTTGTATGTTATTGATTTGTGATTGTTCAATGTCAAATTTTACTGCATATTTGCATTCTAGTCGGGGTGATGTTTCGTCTTTTGCGAGGTAAAATTTTATTTTTTTGGGTATTTCAACTGTAGTTTTTCGTGTAAGTAATTCAGGTGGTGTATTTCGACTTAATGTATCTGGTAATGCAAGATTCTTTCCTGCTGTCCAAACTATATGTAAGTTTGGAAATTTCATTAGAATTAATTGGAATCTATAAACTCGGTGATTGGGATTTAACTTTTGTGTAAAGAGAAAAATGATTGGTTTATGACCTGTGAATAGAACTGTTGGATGTTTTGATCCAAGTATTGGAAATTCATATTCTGTAAGTGTATAAATTATAGCTGTACATTCTCTCATTAGAGTTGAGAGTCGTAGCTCTGCTTGAGTGAATAATCGGGAATTTGCTGATATAAGGTTCATTTTATTTGTACCACTGTGTGATTGTAGTAATGCTGCGCCTATGCCAAAATTTGAAGTATCCCACATTGCATAGAATGGTTGATTTGGATCTGGAATTGTGTTTGAAATTTGTTCAGTTAAAAGTTTTTTAATTTCTTCAAATCGTGTTGATGTTCAGTGGTCCATTCAAAATTATTTTGTTGTCTGAGGATATTAAAGAACGGTCTTAAATATAATTGCATTTTATAAACGTACTTGCTTAAGAAATTTAACATTCCAAGGAATTCTTGGATTTTATTTTTGTTTGTTGGTGGTTGAAGTTTTTGAATAGCATCAATGCGTGATTTTAATGGAGTGATTGTGTTTCTTTCTATATTATGTCCTAAAAATTTAACTCGTGTTAAAAAGAAGTGCGATTTATCGGGGGCGGCCTTCAGATTTTTGTTCTGAAGTATTTTATGATAGTGTTCTAAAACTGTAAACATTTCTTCTTTTGTCTGTGATTGCATAAAAACATCGTCTAAATAGGTGATTGCGTTTTTCTTGAGTATTAGTGGTCTGAAAATTTTGCTCATAAAAGCTGAAAATGCTGCTGGTTCTATCTAAATTCCATAGAATAGGCGGTTGAATTCATATTGTTGATTTCCATTAACCAATTGTGTTTAACGTCGTGATTGTTCATCTAGTGGCATTTGATTGTATGCACTATTCATATCTGCTGTTGTAAAGTATTTTCCGTTTATTTTTGTTAAAATAACTTGTATTGGTTCAATAGGCCAATTGCATTTCGATTCGTCTATTAGTGAATTGAGGTATCTAGCGTCTAAAACTATTTTTAATGATTCTCCTTTTGCTAGGATGATAACAGGGTTAATAAATATATTTCCTTTTGGTTGTTCTTCTTTATTTACTGGTGAGATAATTTTGTATTGTTCTAAAATATCAACAATCTGTTTACTTTGTCATGTAAATGAATTGGTACTTTACTAGCTCTTTGTTTTTTGAAAACTGCGTCAGGTTTTAACGGGAGATGTAGTGATGAACTGATTTTCCCAACATCAAATTTTGATGTTGCGTATACTGTTGAATATTTTAACAGTTGTTTTGCTAGTTTGTCAAATTCGATTTGTGTAATTTGTGAGTGTTCGAAATTAAACATTGTTAAAAATTGTTGTTGTTCTTTTTTGTAATTTGTTATATTGAATGTTGGTTTAAAATATGGTGTTTTTGTGAAATAATCTGTGTTTCTCTTTTCATTGCTTTTTATGTTATTTATGGATAATTATTCGTTAAGAATTGTGGATTGGCAAATATCTAATAATTGGAGTATATTATTTACGCGGTATGCTTTTTCATGTATGGGTGAGATTGTAGCGTTTGTTTCGCAATATCCTAAAAGTCCTAAGGGTAATTTTACTTGATACGGTGTATTGTTATACACGTGTAGCGAAATGATGTCGGAATTTGTGTTTTTCAAATATTTTATAGATGAAATCTTGATTTTGAAAAACTTGTGAATAGGTTTAAATTCAAAGTCTGACATAAAAAGTTGTTGTTTATTTTGACTTTTATCATACCGGTGATCTTGTTTTATTGAAAAGTTATATATATTTCCTGATAGTGGTTTCAGGTGTTTCCGTTGTTGGTTATAAATTGGATAAAATTTTGAGAAGAATGGTGGTTGTTTATTTAGTCTTTGAAAAAATGTTAGAGCTGTATTTTTTGTTTTTGTGTACTTATCTTTGATTACTATTTTACTAATCAAGATATTGATTGTTGGTATATCTTTTGATATAAATGGTATGCCAATGATATTGTGTTTAATATCAGTATTATGAAATATTTGTTTAAATGGTTTGTTTAGAATTTTATTTTGTTCCATTGTTCTCGTGGGGAGAAGGAATAATTGGATTTTTCCATAATTTACTAATGTTGATCCTTTTGCTGTTGCTAGCTTACTAGAGGTTGCAAGAGGCGTTAATTTTGGATGTAATATTCTGATTTCAGTCCATGTGGGAATATTAATTATTATTGATTCTGCTCCTGAATCATTTAAAAAATCAATTTCAAGATCTGGTGGTTGAAATTCTTTGTTTCTTGGACTTTCTAAGAGAAATGGTATTGTCCATATTTTTTCTCTGGGTTGTTCTTTTTGTATATTTTGATAAATATGATTTGTGTTTAAACATTTTGTTTTGTCTTTTTCATCGGGTTTATTTACCGTGTTAATTTCGTTTTTTTCTTGTGCAGTTTGTGTAGTATTGATGGGTTCAATATAATAATTGTGAAGGAGTTCCAATTGATTTTCATATATATGTGATGTAAAAAGTTGTTCATATATGATAGGTTCGTAGTCGTTTTCGACTGTTATCATATTTACGGAGATGGTATTTTCGGTATCACTTTTTGTATCTGATGATTCACAGTTTATTTGATTTAGTTGTAGTTTGTTACTTCCTGTGTCATCAATACCTGGGGGGTCTGATGTTGTTTCTTCATTTAATTGTACTTGATTAATATGTCTTTGATGTTTTGGTGTACTACTTCTGTATCGATGTTTAGAGTTATTATAATGGTTATTATTCCTATGTGGTGACTGGGAATAATTTCTATATTGATTATTATAACTTGAATTTCGATTTTGTGAATTATTCCGTGATCTGTTTTGATAATTGTTATTTGATCTGTGATAGTTTGATCTATTATATGAGTTATTTCTTGATCGATCGTTTGGGTAATTCTGATTTCGATTGTTCTAATAACTTCTATTTCGATTATGTGAATAGTTTCTATTTCTGTTGTATGATGAGTTTCGTGATTGATTATTGGAATAGTGTTTATTTCTTGGGTTTGATTGGGAACTGGATCTAGAAACAAATTGTGTTTCATTAGAATTTGATCTCAAATAGTTATTTCGACTATTTGATCGATTATAATTATTTTGTTAAGAATTCTGTGTATTTCTTCGTTCTGGTGATCATCCTCTATAATTTGAGTTATATGGTGATTGATTTCTTGTGTAATTGGTGTTGTTCGGAAGTGGCTTTCCTGAACTGTTGTTATTATATACATTTTTTTTTGGTAGATTTTGATCTTTTTTCATATATTGATAGAACGATTTATTTGGTTCTTTATGCTTTTGAGGTTTGTTTTGGTTATCTTGTTGTTTTTGTCTACATTCGGAAATACTGTGTCCGTATCGTTGGCAATAAGTACACCATTTTTTGAAAGATGGTTTGCCTTTAAAATTTGGGTGTTTTTCATAAATATTTAGTATTTCAGTGATTTTTTCAACTAGGTCTGTATCTGATTCCTGTATGTTATTGATATGTGTAGTGTTTGTTTCAATTCGATTAACATATTGTAGTTTTAGATTTTCTGTTTCTTCAAGTTTCATTGTGATTTCCGCTTGCTCTAGTTTGTCTACTAGTTTTTGAAAATCTAAATCTGGCTCTCGAATTGAGGATGGATGAGATGCTCTCTTTTTTATTGCTATTTTCCTTAATTCAGGTGTTAAGGTCATCTTTAGAATTTCTGTCATTTTTTTGTTTTTATAGTCATGTGTATTAAGTGAATATGCTTTTCGTACTAGTGTTTCGATACGTACTGCTAATTGTTTGATGGTTTCATTTGGTAATCTGCGAATTTCATTACATAAAACTCTTTGGTGTTGTTTATTTCTTTCGGAGTCAAACATTTTTGAAAATTCTTGTGTAAATCTTTTCCAGTCTGATTTTAATTCTATAGGTAATACTGGAAACCATTTTTGAGCTGCGCCATCTAAGGTTGTTTGTATCAATGCTGTGCGTCTATGTATCCAATTTTGATGTAGTGGCTTATTAATTGGTTCAGGTCCTATATTTAAAATTAAATTTGCTGTTACTGCATTTAAATAATCTTCTACAGAATATTCAGGATCTGTTCCTGTAAATACCATCAGTAGTTTATTTGATGTTATTGATGATCCACCCATGAGGTATGGATTCATTGTCATTTGTAGTGATTCTGCGGCATTTGGCATTTGCGAAAAATTTGAAAGTTGATTTTTTTCTTATTTCGTGTTGCTGAAGATAATATGGAAGTGGTATTTCATTTTGCATTTGAGTTGGTTGATACGATTGCATAGTCATTGGGTTTTGTGGTTGAATCGGTTGAAAAGATTGTGTATTAGTTGGATTTGGCATATGTATTGGTTGTTGATTTCGTGTATCTGTTGGGTTTGGAGAAAAAATTCTATTATATGTATGATGTCGTCGCGATTCTTGTGTGCGATATTCTTGGGTATATGGTGCAGAAAGGTCTGGTTGTAAATAATCATCATCAGATGATAAGTAATCCGTATGATGAGGTGCTTGCTTTTTATTTTTTTTTATTGAAAGAATGGGTAATTTTCAGTATGATCCTGTGGAGGATGTGATTTAGTTTGAAAATTTACTGAATTGGTTGATGTCATTGGGTTATCCCAATAGTGAGAACATACATGATTATTATTTTTTCGTGGGGGGTAGTTTGTTTTTGACGAATGTGCATAATTATAATTGTGTTCTGCAAAAGTGTTTCTTGTGAACGTTTTTCGTGGTTTTGATGGTACTGTCATGGGTCTATATGTTTGATAATCCATATGTGAAAATTTTGGAGCAACCGAAGGTTTAACGGTTGATTGTAAGGTTACTTGTGCCAGTGAAGTATTTGTATTTCTTGCTGTTGTTAAATTTGGATGTATTGGTGAAATACTTTGTTGTGTAGTTGTTGTTGTTTGGACAATTTCTTCATTTATGAAGTGTGATGGTGTTTGAATATCTTGTTGTGTAAGATTTCTAGTTCCATTAAGGTTTTACTTGTGTATGACGGTCGAATTTAAACTGTTATTTCGTGTATCAGGTAAAAATGTATTGTAGTTTAATGGTGTTGCATCAATGGTTAGTGGTACTACTTTTACATAATCTCTGTGGTAAGATATTGTACTTATTGCTTGACTTGAAATAGATTGTGGGATATTTATAAATGTAGAATGAGACCATTCAGGGTCCCAAACTTAGTCTGATTGTTCTGTAATGGCAGTATCATCATTTGGATTTTGAGGTCTAAAGTTTTTTCTTGCTTGTGAAATTAAGTCTAAATTATGTGTGAAATAATCTATTATAAACCATGCCAAAATTTTCTTTGATTATATGTAGAAAAGTCGAAAATAATGTGATTTCTTGTCGTACTTTTGTATTTTTGGATGTTTCAGTTGGTGAGATACTTTGAAATTCTGTTTTTTCTAATAGAGAGATATAGGTATATATTATTGCAAAAACTTCGTTAGTGAATATAGAGTTTGCTCTTTGTGAATTATGATATTGTATGCTTTTGATATATTCTAAGAATATTTTTGAAAATTCTAATTCAAGATCATCTGTTTGAATTACGTATTTACGATGATTCGTATTTGGTGTGCTGAATTCTATGGTGTAGATTCCATATTGTTGTGTTAAGTTACATATATCTTTCAAATAATGCTCAATAATTTGTTTTTTGATTTTTACATCTGGGAATTCTGCTTTGCATGGACTGATTCCGGGTTCAAACTAATTTACGAGTAAATTCTTGCAAAAATCATGTTACCCTCTATTATCGGGTGCATCTATGAGGAAGGGGTAAACCTCTTCGTCATCTGGACTATCGTCACTTTGAGTGTGGCTCATTTTTTTGTTTGATGATGTTAATATATAACTATCGATGTGTCTAATTGGTTGATTCCAATTATACAAGGGTACTGGTTTGTGTTTGCATTGCTTTTTTATTCTTCTTTTTCCTCTTTTTGATGAATTTGAAGTTGTTTCTGAATCGGAAAAATATAATTGATCGTGAATGGGACAATTTTTATCAATTGATTCTTTTAATTTGTAGAGTTCATCTAAATTGCCGGCTTCTGATTCTGAGAATGCGTTTCTATTTTTTGAAAATCTTTTTCGTGTGATTTGTCTTTGTTTATAATTTTTCTTTTTATTGTTTGTCGTTTTGTTCTAATGTATCAAACTGTTTGTGTATGAGGTGTGATGACAAAATCGTATTTTTTGTTATCTATCTCACAGTTGTGTAAAACGATTGTTTGTTTATTTCCTAGATTTTTGAATGACATAAGGTTTAGGATGAGGGATGCAAAAAGTTGTTAGGTATTTCTATTTTCTTAGACTGTCAGTCCTTACGATTTTTTGGTTAGCTTAACCTGGGTCTTTTTATTTAGGGTTGGAGAGAAAAGTATATCGATTCCGAGGAATGATTTTTTACTTTCTCGTGGCTAGTCTAAGCTAAGGTGTTAACTTACTTAATCTTACTTAGGGGTAGTGATTGTGTTCAAGGGTTGGAGAATAGTAAATCGATCCACAAGGTTGAGGTATAATTAGAACGCAAGTAGTTCTTTAGGTACTATTTTAAACTTACTAAGTCTAAGATCTATCCTGGGTCTGGTAAGAAGAGGGTTCAAGTGAAGGATGAATAACCGAATTTCTTCACTGTTTATCCTAATTTGAATGGTTAATTTTATTTTAAAATTTCTATTAGTCTTGGGTCTTTTGGAAGGGTTGGATAGTGAATCGACGTTTGAGTTCGTTAGACACTTGTTAAGTGGGTGGGGGAGAATATAATTATTTTTTTTGATCCAAGTATAGGCCTTGATGATCAGGTTTTAAATTTAGTGAAATAGAAATTTTATTAAGATCCAAGGATAAGCCTTGATGATCTAATTTTAAAATTAAGTGAATTTAAGTTTGAAATGGTTTAAATTTATTTAAGAAAACGATTTAGTTTTTTAATGATATTGGTGAGCTTATGATTGCTGTTATGTTTAGGTGATGAAGCTGGGACAACAGTTTATGATTTTTAAAAAATTATTGTCATGCTACTAATTTTTGTTTTCATTTTCGAGGTCTTCTTCCAATTCCGGGTAGTTCTATTATCGTTCGGAATATCGGCTCTGATCTATTGAGTCCTAGAGACATTTCGATTAAATTATTATCGTATAACATTTTGAAAATGTTTTGTCTAAATTCTAATCTATTTTTGGTTATTTCTAAGCTATTAAGGTCTTATTCGAGACTTATGGTCGCACCAGATGAGTTAGAACCGATGTGGTTAACTCATAGAGTAATTTCGGATAGGGTACACCGTCTGCTCTTCACGCTATCTTATTTTCGGCCGGATAGATTCGTGCAACTTCTTATACCGATCCAATACCGATCCAATACCGATCCTAATCTTACTCTTATACTTTCTAGTCTCAGGGTGTTTAACTAGTCTCTGCTAGGCTCAATAGATCTAGGGTATACTGGTTTGTTGCGGCTGCTGAAGTTCTCTTGGAGAGACAACTAATTTCTAAGTTAAATTCAAATCTCTCTGGTGCTGAAATTACAAGTAATTTCAGCACTTACAATTAAGTGGGTTGTTAGTTAGATGGATCATGATTGATTAATATTAAATACTTTACAGTGGTAAAATATCTAATTTATCTAATCATAAAATATAGTTTAGATCAGGTTCCAATTATGCCGCAAATAACTATATATGTGACTGAATTCAGCTAACGAAATGAGGTTTCTGTTAACAAAATGCGGATTCAAGTTGAAAAAAATTGCGGAGCTCTACAGCATTTGGAGCTCTACAACATTTAATTCAGTTGTCACTGATTCTTTAACTGCCCAAAAAAAAAAACAGATTTGTTTCTGATTCTAGTACAAAAGTTGATCTCGCTTTGTTGCGGAAATCATTACAATTCACAAAATGCGCTGTTTGCCATCTAAATGCTTGTTTAATTTAGATAATCTGCTTTTTACTAATAACTGCATTGATTAAATGTAGATGCGTACCTATTTAAAAAAAAAACAGAACCAAACCAGTGACTGTGATAATAGAAAAGCTATTGTAATTTCAAACAAGACTGCTCGTATGTCAGAGCAAAACCCTGAATCTTCCGAATGTCCCTTAATTCATATCAAATATTTTTTGGGAAAAGAAAAGATTGAAAATTTATACAATTTGGACGATATCAAAGTGTAAAGTTTTGAGTCATTCAAATCAATGGGACCACTTAGCGTTACGCTCTCAGCATTGTGAATAACTCTTAAAAGCGAGCATAATTTAGTCAAAACATGACAATTTTCAAACCCCGTGAACTTAACAAAAAATAATCGGAGGTGAAATATGTTTTTACATTTGAACTCAGGAAGTTGATATGGTATAAAAAAATTTTGATGAAAATTATTATTTCGATCGGTGAAAATTGATTGAAAAAAAAAACACACCGAGCATAAATGTTCCGTTTTCTTCGAAAGTCGGAACAAAAAGAAAAAGTGATAGAAATCAGAACAAGATCGATAGCCAGTCACGCCAACACGCCCCACTGCTATGCAATGATGCTTAAACAAGAAGCAAATAATTTCTGCCAATTCTGAGATCTAACAGTCACCTGGTTTTTGTTACAAACTCAAATTTCAACGAAAACACTTTGCTCCGCCTTTTCATTTTAATCTTTTTTCTTTCGACTGATTTTGAAAAGCATAAAAATTTCAGGGAATGTCAATGAATGCCCATTATTTTACACCTAAAAATGAGTCAACTGTCCGGCTCGGCAATTATTTTTGAATTAGAAAACGCCAAACATTGACTCTTGAAGAAACCTTGGAAAATTGTCCCGATAAAAAAGACCTTGACAACAAGAAAAAGAAAAATATTTTGCCGTTGAAAACTAGCATAATAGAGACCATTATTTTTATACAAGCTGCGGTTTTCTGTCAGACAAACTTCTTCTCAATTCTCTATGCTAAACGCGACAGCGGCACAAAGAATTGGCGCCTCAAAAACATTCCAAACTTAGAAAACTCTGAAACTTTTCTAACTAAAAAGAGGCAAAGCTGAAACTTTTGATGGCATATTTGAAAATTTATTCATTTTTTTTCTATTTTGGGACAATTTCTAATTTATGCCGAGATGGCAGTATAATTTTAAGGTTTGAAGCCAAGTACCAGCAGTCTCATTTCTTTTTATAATGCTTTAGAACTGTTCAAGCTAATAAATCAACTTTTATTCCACTTATATACATTTTTAGTTTGCTGAGTGTAAAAATAGAAAAAAGAGGCTAAGTTTTTATGTCAGGATCAGTATAGACGTATATCAGGCAGATGAAAACATAACTGGCACACAGCGTACTATAGAAACAAATCCTACTTTTTGAAATAGAATCTTTGAGCCAGATGCCTCCTAGTAAGTTGCTATTTTCGTTATTCTAGATTGACCTATAGGCGCGACCCGCAACGCGACTTTCGCAGTTTTATGTTCAGACTGTCCAGACTCAAACGCTCGGGGCGACTAAACAATTTAGATCTTGATCCGGACGCGGCGCGACTTTCAAAGTCCGAATATAAGTCTGGGAGCTCGGGACCGGGTAGTGATGAAAAAAATGGAAAAAAACGGTTATCTATATCTAGTAGACTTTTGGGTTTTTTTACCTCGCGAACCACAGCTAACGGTGGAACAATGATTTGATATCTTGCAATTTTATCATCAGTCTGTCGAATAAATCTGTTTTTAATCTGATAAATTGAAGTAACCGCTCTTGAAAGCACAGTCAGGGGGAGCATTTAATGTGAGAAGATCAGGTTCAGTCCTTCAGCAATTAAATCCTTGGGTCTTTCAGGGCTTAATCTGGCAGTAGATTACTCACAAGGCGTTTTGAAGCCAGTTTTCAATGGGCCCATTCATCAACATGAGACTCCGAATATGAGCCAATTACGAGCACGCTCAGATCAAAGTATTTAATTGGTAAAAATTCAAATATGGGATCAGAAGTTATCGAGATTGCCAAACTATTTCCAAATAGTGTACGATTCCTTGATTTTTTTGCACGGTTTTGCATATTATTTCACAAAGAATGTTATTTTCATTAATTTCATCGGAAACTTAAATAATTTTATCGCAACAATGTTTAAAAGTGTTCAAAATAGAATAAATATACTTTATCAAAACACATTTTAACATCTCAATTTATGTTTCGAAAAGTTTCGTTTGCTTATCTGAAACTATGTTTTGTTTTTAAAATTGAACAGAACAAGACAACCCGTTGATTTGATTGAAATTTTTGACTCTGAACAACTGTCAAAGGACCAATTAGTGTTCTGATTTAAACTCTGACAACCGACCTTCCCAAGAAGAACAGTACCATGTGTGCAAGAAATGACTACACTGTGCAAGGATGTTAATCAATATACGTCCGACACAGAAATCTTGATCAAATATTGAGAGCCCTTCCTGAGTCTTAAAGCCAATCTTGACACACGTGTGGTTGATACAAAATAAATCTTCAAAATCAAAATTGATAATAATGATCTTTCAACAACAAGAATGAAAATTGCCTCTTCAAACAAATTTGGTGGCTTAGAATTATCTGGTGTTTTAATTTGAACCAGATTTACCGAACTGGTTCCATGAAAACCATATTGACAACTTAATCTTCTTTTCAATTTGTCTTTATGAAAACAAACGTTTTCTTTTTGGTGTCTTAAAACTGTTATTTAAGGCCAAGAAGGCAAGAAAATTACTCCATGGTCTAATAAGCATCTGACTAGAATTTGTTCGCCAGACTTCAAACCAAATTTGACTTGAGAACTTTGCATAAAAAGTCGAAATTTCTCGGCCTTAAGTAAATAGATTTCACTAACTCAATTTAAACCCCTTTGATAAGTGTTTTACGACATTTAACTCTTCTAAACAAATTTGGTCTTCCCTCTTTGTAAACTTTTTATACCATTTACCAGATGGCTAAACCCTACAATTATTATCTTTTGTTAGCTTTTTTGTCACTTCTTTATGCCAGAATTATCACCAGCAGCTCTACATTTTTTGACCCTGATTATAATAAAGTACAAGAGTGATAGTTGGGTCCCTATGAAAGATGTGAGTTTTGTTATTGGCTTCTTAATTGAGGTTGTTGTTTCCATCACAAAACTGACCGCCGCCATTTTGATGGTGTACAAAAACGAGCTTCAATTGAACTGAAAAAATTAATATCAGTTAATTGCAGCTATTAACTGAAAAACTCTGTTGTTTTTATTTGAGTTTTGCCTGTACACTTGGAGTTATCAATTAAGTTTTTTTTTCTTTCTGTGACCCAACTATCAAACTTGCCAACGATAAGAATGTGAGGCCAAATGAGGGCGTGGACGTCGATAAAGCGGAGATTGGACTGTTCATTAACTCCATCAGAACTGTGTCTGAAGTTGACATGACTGTAGTGCTGGATGTATTTGTACAGGTTCGTATACAGCATTAGATAGCATAAAGTATACAGCCACGTCTTTTTTATGACGCACATTACTTATAGCTTTTGTATATCCACTTCTAGTTCACCTAAAGAGAACGCATAGGTTGATTTGAAGAATTATTATATAGTTTTTGCCTTAAAAACCCAAATAAAAAACAAAAGGTATAAAGTTTTTTCTAGCCCTCCATGAAAAACATTTAAAAAATTTGAGAGAACTTGCAGGGGAGAAGCTGCAAACATCTAACTGATAATCATAAAAACCGTTTCTTATAGTTAAGATTTTCTCAAAAGGTTTCTCAGAAGAAAATCAAAAAACTTGCTGATTTTTTTAAATGTCGACTGATTTCTTTTTCGGTTTCTCCCAAAGAGCTTTATTTGCTGATATACTTGGCTTAGAGGGAAAATTCAGCATTTGTAAAAAATTTAAACAAAAATTGCAAAATTTTTGGTGCGCGTTCCTCTCAAAATTAGTATAAATTGGCTCGAAAAGTGCTTCGTTTAGAAAAGTTTTTTGGGAAACCAGACCAGTCTTACATAGCACCAAAGAAGGGACCATTCGGGTGGCTCGACCTTCCAAACACTCAAAAGGTCCCCCTTCTTTGGTTCTGTTTTTGACATATTTTTTTAGCTGACCGATCCCGAAACTTTTTCAGGTGCGATTTCCTTTCACCGAAATTTTGATGCGAAAGCGCGCAATAAAAAATGGCAACTTTAAAATCAAAAAACCAAAAAACAGCCAAACAAACTTATTTTTGGCCTGTTTTTTTAAAATATCGCCAACAGCAATCTTCAGTGTTTTCAGAGTCAGTTCAGGTTTAACGTGTCCCACGAAGCACTTCGCTTGTGGCTCTGGGTGCGTAAAATATTCAGGTCAAATCTGATTTTTTTTATAATGCCCAAACTCAACTCGTCCGTTTCTGATTATTATGAGCGCAATTTCTATTTGGTTTGCTTAGATTTTGTGAGATGTCTTATTTTTGATAACTTTTTTTCCGAATAACAAAACATCCATTCGCTGCAACAAAATACAAGTAGAATGGAGCTCATTTGTAACGAGGAATTAGGCTAACACTTATTTTTACTGTCAACCCAATTCGTAACTCCTCGCTGAAAGCTCTCTAATTTTTCCGACCAGCGAATTGACTGACATCAAGTCGCAGAACAGAATTTTTTGATTGATAAAATTTACGATTGATACAAAAACTTTTTCATGCACTTCGTGACTCCTTCTGGCAATTTTGAGCAATTTTGATAATTTGTTTTTGTTTGTCGAGTCTAGTTCAAATTCATTGCAACAATAACACCTAGATCTTTTGAAAAATTGCGTAATTTAATTGACGAGTTATCAAAGGTAAAGTCTTGGGGACTGTACACTAAACTTAACTCTTTGGTTTTTAATGGGTGAAACATCGGTTCGATTGCAGTCGCACACTCTGATCAGCTATTTATATCGATTTGAATTGGTTCGGACTAAGAATCGGGGTAAATTTCACATCATCGCATTAGAGAAAACCATTGCTGTTATAAACATAATCCGGAAAATATTTTATTTAAAAAAATGAAAAATAAAGGCCCGAAAACATTTTTTTGTGGGACGCCGAAGTCACATTGACTGAATTAAAAAAAGAAATCAATTTATTTTAAACTCTGTATCCTGCGATTCAAGTAAACAGCATTCAAAATAATCTAAGTTTTTGTCAAAACCGTGATTCGAATTTTCGTTTATTCAGGTTTATTCAATTTAATCCAGCATTCAGAAATTGCACTCAGCTTTAATCATACAGCTGGATCACTAAAATCTCTTTTAGTTAAGGGGCTACTTAATTTAACCCTTTTAGTCAAGGGCTATATGGCCCAGCTCGTCGAAATTTTTCAAAATAAAACTTGAAACGGCTGAAAAAGTCATGGACAAAAATTTTTTTGACAAACTTCAAAAAATCTCTCTCCACAACCAAAAATTCTAAATCCGCCACTGACATAAATTTTGTGAATGATCGAACTAATAGCGCCGATTTTTCATTAAACACAAACAATTGCAATAACTCAAAAACAAGAAAACCGACAAATCGATGCAATTAAATTTAGCAAGTGACGAGAATCCAAACTACGATTTTTTTCAGTTTGTTATATAATTTTGGCAATCCACCTTAACAACGTTGTCTCGAAAACAGAAGCAGAAGCGTCCATTCTGAAATTCAGATAAAAATACACTCATTTTGTCCTTGCAATCAGCTCAAAATAACCACCGAATGGTTAAAGTATCCATATTCACGTTTTGTTTCGCTCATTCAACTATTTTCACCAATCATAAAGATTAAGCTGATAGACAATCGCTTAACGATCAACGCATTCACAGCATATGATTTTGTAATTATAGAGTTTTTTGAGAAAAATCTCATCAACCTGCAAAATTTTTGATTGCTCTGTATTTATTCTCATATATTAGAAAAGTGTGAATGTTTCAAACTGCTTTTTAAAAGAATCAATGAAATGGCAGAATTGCGTGTACCATGTGATTTTTACCGACTTTCAATGAAAACATGGATTACAAGTGCTTGGAGCGGTTTGTCATTTCTTTAAACAGTTATTGATTTTGTTACTAGCCACTACTGAACGGAACTTGTCATCCTATCTGAAAAGAGTTAACGTCCAAGTTCAAATGAAAAACTTCTGGCAATTTGACGTTTTTACGAAAAGTAACATGCTGCTTAATTTGGGTCCTAATGGGACTTCTATTATGTTGCAGTGTTTTTCTCATAGAAGATGCATAAAGGATGGGAAAAAGAGTTTTTAAAAGAGCTACAAAAAGAAATTCAACTTTTCCTTTTTTTGTTTTTTTTATCAGGTTTCATCTTAAAAAATATCATCAAGTTGTTTCATAGATCTTTAGGGGGCAGTCAGAACATTTAAATTTTCTTCGCGTTGCATTAAGCTACACTGTTGGTGCCGTATATTTTTCAATAGCATAAATACTAACAAATTGCCAAAAAATTTCAAAGAAAAGAGCGATGTGGGTGAAGTAAGACCCACTGAAAAACCAATATAATCAAAAAAAAAGATCTATCGCGTAGAAGTTGTTGAAATATTGCATCAAATTTTCTGTAAAACTTAAATTCAAGAGCCCAAATTATTCAGACCAGTTTTTCTTGAGACTGGGAAGATTTTTTTAATTTTAACTTTCTAGATTCCGAATCACGACCAATATATTTTAAGTCTGATTCCAACTTTGACTCCTACAAATTTTCTCAGAGGAAGTTACAACTGGCCGGAAAAATATCCAGTGGACTCTATTCTATACTTTTTTTCACTCGGATCTAAAACGATACATTGATATAATGAAAAGTGTCTTTGTTAAACAACTTTGGCATTGTGGTTCTCCGGTAGTGATGGTGCCCAGCAATCATATGATTGGTGGTTCAAATCGCACGTACGCTGAAATTTGTAAAGCGAGCTCTTGCAAGTAAGTCATAGCTTAAATGGTGCTGAATATATGTGCTCATGTCAACCTAAATAATTAACCTCCGGGTTAGGCCTCCAGGTTTTGCAATATCTGGAAAACAACTTTGATGGAAAAATTGATACTATGAAACTGCTCGACAAAAAATGATAATGAAAAAAAAACAGAAGTGAAAAATGTCTTCAAATAACACTTCGCCAGAATACACTGCAAAAATAGAAGGCAGCATTCGCTCGAATGGTTTCATGCGCGTGAATCAGAGGCTCGAATAGTTGCATGCGCGTGAATCAGTGGTTGTGCTACTCCAAATCATTATTCCAACTTTCGAAGAAATTGACCAAGCATTTGTACTCGGGGTGCTTTTTTTCTCCAGATAAACAAAATTTTAACAAGCAATTTGTGACCGGATTTTCCAATATCAATCTAAACTCAAAAGATATTTTACTTGTGATATTTTACCTGTGACCTGTGAATTTGGGAGCATTAACAAGCAAAGTATTTTGTGCTATCAAATCCGGTTTAACGTTTAGCAATCGTTTGTAAATTGAATTGAGACATGCTATTTGGTCTATTTAATACTTGCTATATGCAAAATATTGCATTTTTTACTTTACATATTGTGCGCGGAGATCATTTTCAAAAAAATCTCAGAAAAAACCTTGAATTTTATTTTTTTTTGGAAATTTCTCCATTATATTTGTAAGTGAACACTCCTCGATAGAATTGGAAATACATTTGGAAAATTCGGAGTTTTGGGCTGATACCAGCATCCTTTTAAGTTTTGTTTTGTAATGAAAGAGATAGTGCGGGATGTAAGTTCCGCTTTAAACTCCGGCTATTCTATTCATAAAATGTTAAAATTCCACAATTCCATACATCTCAAAAAAACAGCACTGCTCTTTACTTGTCACTAACTATTTCAACGAAATTTTTTTCCCAGCTACTAACTTTTTACAGCGTGTTTTATGATTTTTTTGTTGCAGAGACCAATGCGGTAGTCTGTCTCGGAGAACTGATTGCTTTTATTTTTTCGATTTTTCGATAGCTTTTTTTCAGGCAACTTGGACAGATGTCAGACTGAATCAAACATGGTACAATCTATACCAAAACATACATGGTATCAGCTACCACGAATGCTCCGAACGGAACCTTTGTGTGGAACGATTCACTCTTGGAAGTGACTTCGCCGATTACATATGGAAGCCGGACTTCTACTTCCAGGTTAAATTTATCAGTATGAACAAATTAATGGTATAAATTTAAACTTTGTTTGAAAAATTTGTTTGCGCGCATAATTTAGATGAGATACAGGTCGTTAATTACATTTTATTAAGAGGTTTTGAATGAAAATTGTTTAAATTTGGACGAGAGTATTATGAATTTTAGGTCATCCACATCAAATATTGCTCTCTCCGCAAAAATTAAAAGACCGTAGATTGTCAAATTGGTATTTGCAGCAGGAAAATTTAGATAATGTGACAGAGTTGTTTTTTGGCTTTTCTGAGAAGACTTTGACCGAAAACCATTCGTTTATTTTGTTCATTTCCCCCTCAAAACGAAGTTATGTTAACCCTTTGGCGTCAAAAGTGACTTCTGGCAAATTATTTTTTCGTTTTTTTTTCGCGGAGGCCAATGTATAATAAATTTTAAGGGGAAGCGCGCTGAAAAAATGCGATAGGTTGTTCGGGCAGAATGGATACCGTATGATTGATAGTGAGACCTATAAAAATCTGTATCCAAAAGGGAGCCAGAAAAATGGTATCGAAAAGGGGTTGAATATACAGTATATGTACTTGATAATGCTAGTAATATGACAAGTTTTTAAAATGGATATAATAAAATAGAAATGTTTACTGCATCAGTTTTAAGTCTACTTAAAAATAAATTTAAAATAATAATCATAATAAATTGTTTTCAGGCAATTTCATTGTGGGTAGTTAATAAATTTACAAACCACGCTAACAATTTTACTGTCTAGAAGAGCACCATTGGGCCTACAGGTCCGTTCACAGGTGTCTAAGATTTATACAAAAAGTTTCGGCAGAGCTCGAAGGCTCAAATTGTCTGATAAAAAAAGTCGACGAAAGTTGTCAAACCCCGATCCCATAATAAACTACAGCAGAATTATTAGATTTACAAATGGCGCCTACTTTAGACGGCGGTGTCGATTGTTCCGGCCGATGACAAGAACGACAACGTGTGTCTGCGATTCAACAGGAGTATGTCAATTCTCTACTCTAGCAGATACATTCTGACCAACTCTTGTCCAATGGAGTTGTCTTATTTCCCACTAGACAGACATAACTGTCGTGTAAGTAGAAAACGTTTAAAAAATGATAACTAGTGTCATTTTGTATCAATCGTCGTTTTGAAATGTTGTTCATTGAAGAAAAAACATCCTGGTACTTTACCTACGTCCCATATTTTCTCATCGTTTCGTCAGATCACGCTGACAACTTTTTTAAAACTTGGAAACAAAATCACCTTTTGCTATATGTTGCTTTATATGAGAGCCAAATCAAAGTAAAACTTTTCAGGCTTCAAAAAATGACTACAAAAATATGAAAATATACCAAATAATTATATTATGAATGATGGTTAATCTGTGTATCTGCGCTAAATTTTGGAAACCATTTTAATCTCGATGGAGCCTTGGCGCAGATTTAGTGGGATAACGTTTTTGTGTGGTTGATATCCCTTGTGATGAAGTTTCTTGAGGACCGAATAAATTGATTTGTTCAGATTCGAATGGGAACGTACAAGTACTACGATGACCAGCTGCGTCTGCGCTACGCTCCTCGGCTGTCAGGAATGTACTCGAACCAATCAACCGCCAACTTCATCTTCAATGACTTCGACCTGAGCAAAGACTACAGCTGGATCGACGCTCCCTACATGGGGGATATTTTCAGAGAACACGTGATCACAATTAGGATGGCTAGGAAGTACCACATCTATCTGCTCACTATATACTTGCCAGCCTCGACGTTAGCTGTTTTGAGGTTAGAAACTGGTACCTGCTGTCAGTTTTTGGAATTGTCTACCTGTACCAGAGACGTCTGTAAACGGACCAGAAGGTCTGATCAGGATCTCCCAGGCTAAGTTTCAAGGTTGTAAGACAGGTTGTAAGGGTTTGAATGCAAAATGTCAGATGGAAATATTTTAAGTAATAGCTTTTTTCAAATTGAGGATCCTTTTCGCCAAACAACAACGAGAAAAGTATTGACTTTTCTTTAAAAAGACAAAATAGGCGAGATCTTTAAAAAGACAAAATAGGAAGTATATAAAACGAGTTAGACGACTGCTCTAGTTTGCAGCTTTAGAACAACAACATAGAAAAAATATATCACTAATAGTTACTGTCATTATGTTCATTACTGTCTTATTTTTTTGTGCTTAGTTTTTTTTGTAAGGCGGATAAATCAGGAAAGTTGAATAAGTTTTGAATATGGGAAGAGATACCATAGGAAAAACCGAACTTATTCGAATTACAGCATTACACAAAGCACAAAAAAAACCTTCATTATGTTTCCCGGGCTCACAACATTTTATAAACCTTACAACAAAAGTCGCAATATCCCGTTTAAAAAAAGCCACAGTATCCACGATTTTGTAAGTCTTACAACAAAAGCCGTATTATCCGCTTTAAAAGTCAGTTAATGGTCTATTGGCTTGAAAGGCATTTCATAAAATAATGCCAATTGTACGCGACGAGGGCCACATTTATGTAAGGTAAGGACAACTTCCTTATAACCCTTGAGTGCTTGTCCAATTTCCGGCAGTTTTGTAATCTGATTTCATCAAGTCAAAACATTTGGGTGGCGAAGGGACTGAGAAGTTTGAAGGGGCGAAAGTCTTAAAGTTTCCGCCCACTAAATTCCCCTAATTCAGCTGGTTATTTATGACCGCAGGTATATCTGATTGTAGCTAGTCAAGACATTATAAATTATATTGGTCTAATTTGAACGAGCTTTTCTTGATTCATCAATTTCTGAAGATTATTGCTGTTTCTAGCATGGTGTATTTAAGGATTTATAGCGACACATTTCAACGTCGATTAACTGCTTGCATTTAATTATTTGCAATATCAGCAGCATTGTAGATTTATTGCTGATCTGAAGCGCGAATTTTGAACAAATTTAAGTTTCAAATCCCAACAAGACTGCTCGTATCAGGGCGAAGCCCTGAATGTTCTGACTGCCTTTTAAGGTTTATGAAGCAGTAGTAACATCAAAAATTGTAATGTAATAAAATAAAATCAAAAAAAAAATTCTAAAATTTGAAATTTTTTATGAAATCATCACCCCACACGCCATATAAAGCACAAAAGAATAGATTTCGCTCAATGTAACAAATCAATTATGGCAAATAAGCTTCTTTCAACCAATTTGGAACGATTTCTAAGACGGATTAAATCTCCGCTTACGCGTTAATAGCGCGAAATATATCCTTGGCAAAAATGGCAATCTTTAAAGCCACATAACGTTACGAAAATTATCACAGGTGAATTATCTTTTCAAATTTAAGATCAAGACAACAATTCCGTCAAAATGGCCAGTTAAAAGGTCGAAATTTTTGTCTGAAGAGAAAAAACCCACCCGAGCACAAACATTACGTTACTTTTGTTACAAAAGTCGGAACAATAACTCTGCAGAAAATAAAGCAATTTGAATCATTTTATTTATAAGTTGTCAATATCGAACATGTATTTATGCCAGTACATCATCCAATATGGGAAGATAAACTTACCAAAATTATAAACTTTTGAGGGCGCAGGTGATGGGCAAACTTATAGAGCGACGCAGGCAAAATTTGAAAAGCAGGCCAAAAAATGATTTTAGGCACCTTTGGGACAGTTTTGAGCAAAAAATTGTGTTTTGTTTCGGTGCGTTTCCCACTCAAAAATAGTATGTATTGGCGCTGGAGTCGTTTTGAAAAAAATTTTAGGGTCAGCCAGCCAAAAACGGAGGTCTTAAAGCAATACCAAAGAGGGACCTTTTGGTAGTCAGGGGGTCGAATCTCTAAAGGGTTGAAAGCCCCTCCCCTAAATCCACCATTTCTTTTCTCTTATCCATCCCAAAATAGCTTAACATCATAGCGTTTGAAAATAAATTCATATTTTGAATACAATCCGGCAAGGTTCTAGGTCAGCAAGCGCAAATATTCATTTTAGACTCATCAAAAAGCAGACAAGTTCGAAAAATTTCGAACCTGATTGGTTGAAAAGGGATATAAATTGCTATTTTAAAATAACCAGAGTCTTCTTGTTGTTCCGACTTTTGATACGAAAGTAACGAAACATTTGTGCTCGGGGTGGGCTTTTTTTCTTCAGACAAAATTTGACTTTTTAACTAGAAAATTTTGACGAAATTTTTCCTGTATATCATTCGAAAGCTATTGATATCTTGAGCTTAAATTTGAAAAGATATTTCACCTGTGATAATTTTTCGGAGAGTTATGGGGATTTAAAGATTGCCGTTTTGGCTAATTTGGGACAATTAACGCGCGATATATTTCGCGCTATTAACGCGTAAGAGGAGATTTAAAGCGTGATAGAAATCGTTCCAAATTGGTTGAAAGAAGCTTATTTGCCATAATTGATTTGTTACAAGGAGCGATATCTTTTCTTTCGTCTTTTATATAGCGTGTGGGGGATGACTTTCACCAAAAAATTCAAGTTTCAGAAAAAAAAGTTTTCATTTTATTTTATTATTATATTTAATTTTTTAATATTATTACTGCTCCATAAACCTTAAAAGGCAGTCGTAATATTCAGGGCTTCGCCCTGATACGTGTAGTCTTGTTATGTTTTCGACCCAAGACGATGTTAAGAAACACCACAGTGTTGATTTGAAGCAAAACGTGGACAACAATCAATGTGCGATCCTTTTTATTGCTCATGTCACATTTTATTTTGGTTGTAATAAGCCCGGTATAGTTATAATTCGCCTTTATATGTTTTCTGTGTTACATCACGTTTTTTGGAAACGCAGCAAACAGTACATTTCGGTGGACAAAAATTGCTCATCATAAAATACTCATACTAAGGCCCATGTACTTTAAACTTCTACCATCTTCTATCTTCTTGTTGTTCCGATTTTCGATACGAAAGTAATGAAATTTTTGTGCTCGTGGTAGGCTTTTTTTCTTCTGACAAAATTTGACTTTTTAACTAGCAATTTTTGACGAAAATTTTCCTAAACATCATTCGAAAGCTATTGTTATCTTGAGGTTAAATTTGAAAAGATATTTCACCTCCGATAATTTTTCGGAAAGTTATGGGGATTTAAAGATTGCAGTTTTGGCAAATTTGGGACAATTAACGCGCGATATATTTTGCGCTATTAATGCGTAAGCGGGGATTTAATCCGTAATAGAAATCGTTCCAAATTGGTTGAAAGAAGCTTAATTGCCATAATTGATTTGTTACAAGGAGCGATATCTTTTCTTTCGTCTTTTATATAGCGTGTGGGGGGATGATTTTCACTAAAAAATTCAGGTTTCAGAAAAAAAAAGATTTCATGTGATTTTATTATTATATTTAGTTTTTTTTATCTTATTACTGCTCCATAAACCTTAAAAGGCAGTCGTAATATTCAGGGCTTCGCCCTGATACGTGTAGTCTTGTTATGTTTTCGACCCAAGACGATGTTAAGAAACACCACAGTGTTGATTTGAAGCAAAACGTGGACAACAATCAATGTGCGATCATTTTTATTGCTCATGTCACATTTTATTTTGATTGTAATAAGCCCGGTATAGTTATAATTCGCCTCTATATGGTTTCTGTGTTACTTTTTTTGAAACGCAGCAAACAGTACACTTCGGTGGACAAAAATTGCTCATCATACAATACTCATACTAAGGCCCATGAACTTGAAACTTCTACCATCTTCTATCTTATTGTTGTTCCGATTTTGGATACGAAAGTAACAAAATATTTGTGCTCGGGTTGGGCTTTTTTTCTTCAGACAAAATTTGACTTTTTAACTAGAAATTTTTGACGAAATTTTTCCTAAATGTCATTCGAAAGCTATTGTTATCTTGAGCTTAAATTTGAAAAGATATTTCACCTGTGATAATTTTTCGGGAAGTTATGGGGATTTAAAGATTGCCAATTTGGCAAATTTGGGAAAATTAACGCGCGATATATTTCGCGCAATTAACGCGTAAGCGGAGATTTAATCCGTGATAGAAATTGTTCCAAATTGGTTGAAAGAAGCTTATTTACCATAATTGATTTGTTACAAGGAGCGATATCTTTTCTTTCGTCTTTTATATAGCGTGTGGGGGGATGATTTTCACTAAAAAATTCAACTTTCAGAAAAAAGGTTTTAATTTTATTTTATTATTATATTTTCTTTTTTTTATGTTATTACTGCTCCATAAATTTTAAAAGGCAGTCGTAATATTCAAGGCTTCGCCCTGATACGTGTAGTCTTGTTTTGTTTTCAACCCAAGACGATAATAAGAAACACCACAGGGTTGATTGGAAGCAAAACGTGAACAACAATCCATGTGCAATCGTTTTTGTTGCTCATGTCACATTTTATTTTGATTGTAATAAGCCCGGTATAGTTATAATTCGCCTTTATATGTTTTCTGTGTTACATCAAATTTTTTGGAAACGCAGCAAACAGTACACTTCAGTGGACAAAAATTGCTCATCATAAAATACTCATACTAAGGCCCATGTACTTCACACTTCTACCATCTTCTATCTTCTTGTTGTTCCGATTTTTGATACGAAAGTAACGAAATTTTTGTGCTCGTGGTAGGCTTTTTTTCTTCTGACAAAATTTGACTTTTTAACTAGCAATTTTTGACAAAATTTTTCCTATATATCATTCGAAAGCTATTGTTATCTTGAGCTTAAATTTGAAAAGATATTTCAATTGCGATTATTTTTTGGAAAATTATGGGGATTTAAAGATTGCCGTTTTGGCAAATTTGGGACCATTAACGCGCGATATATTTCGCGCTATTAATGCGTAAGCGGGGATTTAATCCGTAATAGAAATCGTTCCAAATTGGTTGAAAGAAGCTTAATTGCCATAATTGATTTGTTACAAGGAGCGATATCTTTTCTTTCGTCTTTTATATAGCGTGTGGAGGGATGATTTTCACTGAAAAATTCAGGTTTCAGAAAAAAGAAGTTTTCATTTTATTTTATTATTATATTTAATTTTTTTAGGTTATATCTGCTCCATAAACCTTAAAAGGCAGTCGTAACATTCAAGGCTTCGCCCTGATACGTGTAGTCTTGTTATGTTTTCGACCCAAGACGATGTTAAGAAACACCACAGTGTTGATTTGAAGCAAAACGTGGACAACAATCAATGTGCGATCCTTTTTATTGCTCATCTCTCATTTTATTTTGATTGTAATAAGCCCGGTATAGTTATAATTCGCCTTTAAATGGTTTCTGTGTTACATTAATTTTTTTTGAAACGCAGCAAACAGTACACTTCGGTGGACAAAAATTGCTCCTCATACAAAACTCATACTAAGGCCCATCTACTTGAAACTTCTACCATCTTCTATCCTCTTGTTGTTCCGATTTTCGATACAAAAGTAACGAAATATTTGTGCTCGGGGTGGGCTTTTTTCTTCAGACAAAGTTTGAATTTTTAACTAGAAATTTTTGACGAAATTTTTCCTATATATCATTCGAAAGCTATTGTTATCTTGAGCTTAAATTTGAAAAGATATTTCACCTGTGATAATTTTTCGGAAAGTTATGGGGATTTAAAGATTGCGGTTTTGGCAAATTTGGGACAATTAACGCGCGATATATTTCGCGCTATTAAGGCGTAAGCGGAGATTTAATCCGTGATAGAAATCATTCCAAATTGGTTGAAAGAACCTTATTTGCCATAATTGATTTGTTACAAGGAGCGATATCTTTTCTTTCGTCTTTTATATAGCGTGTGGGGGGATGATTTTCACTAAAAAATTCGAGTTTCAGAAAAAAAAGTTTTCAATTTATTTTATTATTATATTTAATTTTTTTATATTATTACTGCTCCATAAACCTTAAAAGGCAGTCGTAACATTCAGGGCTTCGCCCTGATACGTGTAGTCTTGTTTTGTTTTCAACCCAAGACGATGTTAAAAAACAACACAGGGTTGATTGGAAGCAAAACGTGGACAACAATCCATGTGCGATCCTTTTTAATGCTCATGTCACATTTTATTTTGATTGTTATAAGCCCGGTATAGTTATAATTCGCCTTTATATGGTTTCTGTGTTACTTTTTTTGAAACGCAGCAAACAGTACACTTCGGTGGACAAAAATTGCTCATCATACAATACTCATACTAAGGCCCATGAACTTGAAACTTCTACCATCTTCTATCTTCTTGTTGTTCCGATTTTGGATACGAAAGTAACAAAATATTTGTGCTCGGGTTGGGCTTTTTTTCTTCAGACAAAATTTGACTTTTTAACTAGAAATTTTTGACGAAATTTTTCCTTTATGTCATTCAAAAGCTATTGTTATCTTGAGCTTAAATTTGAAAAGATATTTAACCGGTGATAATTTTTTTGGGGAAGTTATGAGGATTTAAAGATTGCCGTTTTGGCAAATTTGGGACAATTAACGCGCGATATATTTCGCGCTATTAACGCGTAAGCGGAGATTTAATCCGTGATAGATATCGTTCCAAATTGGTTAAAAGAAGCTTATTTGCCATAATTGACTTGTTACAAGGAGCGAAATCTTTTCTTTCGAACTTTAAATAGCGTGTGCGGGGATGATTTTCACTAAAAAATTCAAGTTTCAGAAAAATGTTTTCATTTTATTTTATTATTATATTTATTTTTTTATGTTATTACTGCTTAATAAACCTTAAAAGGCAGTCGTAACATTCAAGGCTTCGCTCTGATACGTGTAGTTTTGTTTTGTTTTCAACCCAAGACGATGTTAAGAAACACCACAGGGTTGATTGGAAGCAAAACGTGGACAAAAATCCATGTGCGATCCTTTTTATTGCTCCTGTCACATTTTATTTTGATTGTAATAAGCCCGGTATAGTTATAATTCGCCTTTATATGGTTTCTGTGTTACATCAACTTTTTTGAAACGCAGCAAACAGTACACTTCGGTGGACAAAAATTGCTCATCATACAATACGCGTACTAAGGCCCATGTACTTCAAATTTCTACCAAAATGTATTACTAGCCTTTCATCCATACAATCAAACTGTAGATCGCTTGTTTTCATAATTTTTCTCTCCTAAACTACACAAACGAAAATTGTTTGATTTTCATATGTTTTTGAATAGTACAAATGGCGTGGTTGAGATACAATGGGCATGTTCATGTTAAATAGTGCAACTGGAATGTTTGAATAGGGGCTGTATAATATAGCATATTGATAAAATAGTATGAGTTCCCAGGTTGACGTCCATAAAAGAAACAAGACTGCTCGTATACAGGGCAAAGCCCTGAAGGTTCCGACTGACCCTCAGCGAATAGTTTTTGGCACAAGAATTTATTTGAGAACTATAAATTTTGGACAATATCAATCAAAGATCAATTGTGTGATTCGTACGAAAAATTTTTTTATCCGACGAAAAAATTACGACCGATTAGCTAGCCTCAATTCAATTTGAAACAATTTTGTTGTGGAAATGATAATTCGCTATGCATAACCAAATCGTGTTACGCTTTCAGTATTATGAATGAAATCTTCACATCGCGCGTAAATTAGTCCAGAGCATTGCCAATTTTCAAACTCCCATAACTTTGCAAAAAAATGATTGGTAGTTGATATCTTCAATGGGGTATTAAAAATTGTTAAAAACTATTTTTTCGATTGCCGAAAAATGACTGGATAAAAAAAACCACACCAAGCATAAGTTTTCCGTTTTCTTCGAAGGTCGGAACAATAAGGGTTAGTTTGAAAGATCCTGTGAATTTTAGCAAAACCAGAATCAATATTGTAAGACACAATTTGAAAACATATATTCAATTCAATGTAAATTCCAATTATTAGTCTTGTATATCATAATTGCGGTTTAAACGTTTCTCTTTCTGAAAAGTTTTTTTGAGTAGCCGTAGACTAAAACGGCAGACATTTTCTAAGGAAACAATTAAAATGTACGGGACAATCAATGTTCCTCTTGCACTTTTTGCGACGACACCTGCCCAAGGTCTTTTGACAGAATGCGTACTCTGGACAATCTATGTCCTTGATGCAGTCCATTCGTTTATCAACTAGTGCGTCTTGTCCATTTACTCAAATAACATCAACCTTAATTTTAATTTCTTTATATGTTTGGTAAAAAGAAAACAGTTTAACATGAAGTATAGTTGAAAAAAACTTGAAGTCAACGCAGAAAGTAGTAATGCAGTGTACGAGAACAATTTTATCTACTCGTTGGGTTAAGAACCTATGATTAAATTAAAAACAAAAATAAAAAACCAGTTGCTATCAAACCCTTTTGCTACCAGCAATGTTTGTGGGAAGGCTATAGAATGAAAATTTCATGAGTTTTTTAGAATGACTGATAGCTGCTGTTCAGCTTGCTAAAAGCCCTATTTGGTTTAGTAGTAATTTGCTTTTACTTTCATAGTAACTTACTTGGTAGTAAAAAAAAATCCGCACAACCCTTATAAATACTCACAAAGTTGGATATATATATATATATATATATATATATATATATATATATATATATATATATATAGAGAGAGAGAGAGAGAGGCTTTGTTTTAAACGCATTTCTTTTCCGGCGGGTTAAACATGCCTAAAAAACTAAATTATTGTATGAAAAAACTAAATTATTGTATCAGTTATGTGTAATTCTTATGTGGTAATTCTAACCATGTGTTTTTATCAGTTTTATCCAATTTATCATTTAGGAAAATCAGTGCTCGTAGTTCTGCAAACGTTTTGCACATAGTCGGAACCTGATAAAACTACAGAGCCAAAAATTTTAGCAAAAATGATTAGCTAAAAGTTGATGCAATTTTTCCCTTGAAGGAAGCCACAGCTAAGTAATAAAATCAGTAAAAATGTAGCCGATTTCATCTTGTTCGTTCTCAATTTGTTGCGTTGCTTACAAAGCCGATTGACATCTGATGACTCTAAAAATGATTTCTGGATTGTATTTGGGAAGAACAGTAAGAAATGACAAGGCATCAACTGAGAATTGTCAATTGATGCCTCTTACTTTCTTCGTACGAGAGCTTTCCTTGCATTTTTACGCGGATAGAAAAACTTAGGATAGAAAAACTTAGTACAGACGAGTCGAACAAGATAATTGAAAATAGGCATTTTAGAGAGTAAAAACCTGAAATTGCGCTTAATGATGCCCACTAGTGTAGTTTGAAAACATGTTCCAAAGTGAGAAAACATCTGTTTAAGCATGTGAAAAACAAGTGAAAAACAATCATGAACACATAAATTTTTCGTTGACTAAAGCATTTTCGCAACTGTTTTTTCACGCACTTGAGAAATAGAATCACTGTGAATTAGTTCCCTCGTGCATAAAAAAACAATTGCGAAAATGAAAACATTTTTGTGTTCATACTTGTTTTTCACTGGTTTTTCACATGCTTAAACTAATGTTTTCTCTCTTTGAAAAATGTTCTCAAATTACACTAGTGGGCATCATTAAGCGAAAGTTCTAGTTTTTACTCTCTAAAATGCCAATTGTCAATGATATTGTTTGACTACAATTTCTTCGTTTTTCTGCGAAGCTATTACATAAACCAAGAAAAAATTATCAGAGCTTCCATCTATGATTCTATCAAAATTTTGTTTCAAACACTTAACAATGTAATCCGACTCTGAAAATGCCAGACTTCCTCGTCTGTACTAAGTTTTTTTATCCGCGTAAAAAAATAAAAAAGAGCCGAGTTTAATAAAGTTTTCACTCTGATTATTTCTTTTTTCTTAATGAGAATGTTTCACGTCGCATATACAGTTTTTTTACTGCGCTTATTCGAGAAAGAGCTCACTGCTGTTCAAAACTTAATGCAGAAGAGGAAATCTGGCTTATTCAGACTAGAATTAAATTGGTGAACTACAAGAAATAAATAACGATACTTTCATAAAGGGTGGTTCTGATACTTTTTTCTTGGTTCAGGTAACAAATGTGCTAAAAATTGAAATGTTTATGTCCAAAATGGACATTGAAAACAAGAAGTTTAGAGAATAAAAACATGAATTTGAGCTTACTTTTGTCCACTAGTATACTTCTACAGCTCATTTGCGGGCTAATTGCTTTTTGTTATCCGTCTCTCTGAAATCTGAAACTTGAAGTATTCCCCATGATATGATTTACGTCTATTTGAATCAAAGAGTTATTGATAATTTCTATCGATTGAGTAAACTCTTAGTTATTGATTGAGTCAATTATCAATTAGAACAAATCGAAAACCGTCCGCAATGTGAAGTTTTTTCTTAGTTTTTGTGGTAAAAAAGGTTGCCATTATAATCGGTCATAATTACATTTTGACACCATGAAATCGAGTATAATCCATTATTTTTAGAGATGAAAATATTTTTTTTTCGCAGTTTTTACAACCTTTTTGATTTCTAAATCTACACACATTACTTAACGTTTGCAAAACCGTACCCCGCCCCCAAATACTTCCAGCACCCCCCCCCCCCCCACACACACATACCCAGCATCGCCACATACACCTAGACTCCCCATCCCACAATTACAGCGTCCTCAAACCCCGATTACTACTGTCCTTTTTACCCACCACCATAAACCCATAAGATTGCCCTACTTTCCAGACGTTTTCAACCCCATTTGTTTCTCGTAAAAGTCTGTAGGGGGAAAAAGGGGTGTGCGTGTATGTTGGGGGCATTCACGTTTTTTTCTTGCGTTTTAAAAAAAATGTAAGTGGGGGTAAGTGGTGGGCGGAGGGGTGATGGTGGTAAGTGAAAGAACTAAGAATTGCGAGAGTTAGTTCGAAGAAACTGGGGTTAGGAGATACATGTAGACTAGTAGAAAACAATACAACGTTTTGCTGTAGCAAAAGGTAAAACTCAATGCAGGCTCTTAATCATAAAACTTTTATTAAATCCGATATATTTTTGTATTTTTCGTTTTCTGTTATAATCCGTTATGATAAAGTAAAGTGATTTCTGCTTTATTACTTTACTTTTTGAACATTCATTCACAAAATTACTTTGTTAATCCGTTATAACCAATTATTTAAGAATTTTATAAAGACAGACTGTAAACATCCATTATAACCGTTTTCTATACATGAAATTTCCATGCGGGTTCTCTCCGTGGTAATCATTCGCTCGTTACCCTCTAGCTTTCTGCTCCTCCCATGATTGTCAAGCTTGACGAGGAAAATGAAAAAAAAAACAGCAAGGGTCATGACTGGCCAGTTTGAACCCGCTGATGAAACGACTGATTGCTGAAAAAACGGCTGCTGCACAAAGGCAACTAAAGACAAGATCATAAAAGCCAGTGTAATAACTACAACGAATAACTACCGAATAAGTTAAACTATTGCCTAAGGATTCGGAAAGAAAAATATTGATGTCCAGTGAAGTTTGCAGAGCAGTTAATACTATACGCAAAAAAGCCATTAAAAAGGCCCTATTCCGACATTGTTTGCGGAATACATTTCAAAAAACCATCCACCAGCTACTCTGTTTAGCGCATTGAGAGATCTCGATGAAATTAATTAAGCGTTAAAGCGTCTGAGAGTTTCACCCAAAGACAGAAGGCAGCAATGATATTGTCCAATGAGTCACACTACAATCAGAAGATGGCGAGGGTAGAAAATGATAGAAAAATAAGCAGGCTTGAAGAAAACGTTGTCAATAGGCAGTAAAAATATACAAGACTTCTCGTATCAGGGCAAAGCCCTGAATGTTCCGACTGCATTTTAAGCTTTATGGAGCAGTAATAACATAAAAAAATTAAATGAAACAAAAAAAAATGAAAATTTTTTTAAATTTGAATTTTTTTAAAAAAATCATCCCCCCACACGCTATATCAAGTACAAAAGGATAGTTTTCGTTCCTTGTAACAAATCAATTCTGGCAAATAAACTTCGTTCAACCAATTTGGAATGATTTCTAAGACAGATTAAATCTCCGCTTACGCGTTAATAGTGCGAATTATATCGCGCGTTAATTGTCCCAATTTGGTCAAAATGGCAAATTTTAAACCCTCATAACTTTACAAAAAAAATCACAGGTAAAAAATCTTAACAAATTTAAGCTCAAGACAACAAAACCTTTTCAATGATATAAAAATTTCCGTCAAAACTGGCTAGTTAAAAAGTCGAAATTTGTCTGAAGAAAAAAGAAACCCACCCCGAGCACAAATATTCCATTACTTTCGTATCGAAAGTCGGAACAACAAGACTTCTGGTATCAGGGCGAAGCCCTGAATGTTCCGCTGCTTTTTATGGTCTATCGAGCAGTAGTAACTTGATAAAGTTAATTTTAATAATTTCTTTTTTTAATTCGAGAATTTTTTAGTGAAAATCATCCCCTCACACGCGATATAAAGTACAACGTGATAGATTTCGCTCCTATTAACAATCAATTACGGCATATAAGCATCCTTGAAAAAATTTGGAACGTTTTCTAAGACGGATTAAATCTCCGCTTACGCGTTAATAGCGCGAAATATATCGCGCGTTAATTGTCCCAAATTGGCCAAAATGGCGATCTATAAAGCCCCATAACATTACAAAAAATGATCACAGGTGAAATATCTTTTCAAATTTAAGCTCACAGCAACAATAGCTTTCGATTGATATTTTAAAAATTCTGTCAAAAAAGGCTACTTAAAAAGTCGAAATTTTTCTGAAGAAAAAAACCCACCCCGAGCACAAATATTTCGTTACTTTTGTCACAAAAGTCGGAAAAAAACTCTAGTTACGTGTAAAAATACCGGAATGAAGCGTTGGAACGTTTTACTTGCCATAGTATTTCAAGACTGTTAGTTTAAGATGTGAAAAAATTAGTGTAAAAATGTTCGTGCTAGAGTTTGTGAAACAATTTATCCCAGATAAAAGGCGTGGTTGATATACAACTGGAATGTTTGAATGGGGGCTATTTATAATAGCATATAGATAATTTAGCATAAGCTAGCTCTTTTTTCGTGTTATCGCGTATGTTTTGTAAGTAAATTTGCTAATGTGGACGAACAAAAAATATCGTGATTCTAAAAAAAAAGTGAACATTTGTGCAAGGCCATTTAATGGTAGATGCATGAATCTTTTCTCTTATTTAACTATTTTTTTAAACACAAAACCGAATACTAGCTAGGTCAATATTTTTGTTGTGCTCCTTTGCAGCAAAATTTCTGATATAAAATAATGAGATCGGTAACCGGAATGTTGTGGATAGAAACAATATTGTGAAATCTGAGTGGCTAATATGTAATTGAACATATTTTCAAAAATTTCAAATTTTTATGCAGATTTCTTTTTATGCTAAAGTTATGGTAACCCGTTTGGATAGTAAAACTGGCGTGTAATAGCAGTAATATGCAATGTCCAAATGTTCAATTTGTTCAATTTGTATCAATTGTTCTTCAGAAACTCGCGGAACACTAAAGTTTCTCATTTGGCGCAGCAAAAGTAACAAAAATTTCTGAAAGTAGTAACACATTTGAACGCCAAACTCAAATCTCAATTTTATGAGCTTGACAATCTAAGTTTCGATACATAGTTGGGTTCCAAGAGAAAGCAAGAACCAAAGATGGGTCCTGCAGTTTTTTGAAAACTTTAAAAACCCAAGTGAAAAGCGAACTATGTTTTTGGGGATTTTGAAGCCTAAAAACTGTTCTTCAGCTTCTCATTCAAAATTAGGGACCCAACGATCATACTTTTACCCGAGTTTCTATAATAAGTGGACATATTATAACTTATTGACTCAATTATTTTTGTCTAAAACGCAGTTTAATTGTTGTTTTTCAATTCTCCCTAAAAACAACTTGGTTTTTTTTTGTTTATACCCCACTAATTGCTCAAAACAGAAAATTAAATGTTTTTATTAGAAAATAAAATTAATATTATTAATAACGTCAGTATATTTATATAAGACATGACTTAGCGAATCAGTTTTATCTATGAAATATCATTTTTTGATGTTTGTTTTGTCGTTTCGATGAAAGTGACGGAATATTTGCGCTTGAGGTAGTTTTTTTCCTGACAAATTTCGGCTTTTTAACTAACCATTTTTGCGGAATATTTTTATATCAGCCGCAAAGTAGTGTATTTCACTTGTGATCATTATTTCGTAAAGTTCAAGCAGAAGCCAATTTTTTTGAAAGGTAGCCAATTTTTTTGAAAGATTAATCAAGGTTTTAAGCGATCACTACTCCATAGACCTTAAGCGGCAGTCGGAAAATTCAGGGCTTCGCCCTGATACGAGCATTGTTGTCTTAACTTAGTTTTTTCACAACCCACTTTTGTTTCAGCTGGGTGAATTTCTGGATCGACCCAAAAAACACGCCAGAACGTGCGGGACTGACCATCACATTGACCCTTGCCCAGATAGTTCTAGTAACAGGGGTGGCCCAAAGATTTCCTTCAGTGAGTGACTTCAAGATGGTGGACTTCTACCTCATAGTCAGTTTTCTCTTCAACATCGCATCTCTAATCGAGACTGTGCTGGCTGCTGTGTTCATTAACCGGAAGTGTGCATACAGAGTACACAAAGTCCACTACAATGCTCACGTCACTGACAAAATGAAAAGAAAGGACAGTCTTTTAAACGTAAACTCATTTTACTTTTTTTAAGGCAAACCATTTCTTAATGCAAAAACTCTACAACGATGAGTGTGGATTTCGTGTCTTTGATCTGACTACTCTTAAAAATATGAGAAGGAACTATGGTCATGCATGAGGGCTTTTCAAACTTTTCCATTGGGTCGCTCAAAGCAACTTCGTAGATGATCTGAGAAAAAATGGTCTAAAAACTTCCGCTTTTGAAACAAATTTACGGTTGTGGATTGAATGGATAAGAAATAACGCGTTGAAATAATGTTATTTCACTATCTCTTATCAAGTTTTTTTGCTCTTTTGACCTATAACTTAAATTCTTACGGCACTGTTTTTTCGCAGAAACCCACACAAAAATTTACCAATTTTTTTTTTTTTTAAACTTTCTTCAGAGAAAAAAAAACAAGTCACACAGATTCACTACATGAAACATGCATGACGAGAATTCAATCGAATCAGTCAAAATTTGTCTGTAGAAAAAAAACACCCAAACACAAATTTTCTGTCATTTTCTTTGAAAGTGGGAGCTAAAAAAAAACTTTTTTTACTCAGGAGACACTTGAAATCGCTTTTTACATCGTTTCGAATTATAGACGTCTTTTCCTCCATAGTATAAAATGTCTTTTTTCAAAGACATCACTGATAAAAACCAAAAGAAAATCGTTTGGACTTAGCTGCGTTTCAGGGAACTAAAGACAGGCGCCTAAAATTCTACTAGACAGTTTTTATCAAGGTTAAAACTTGAATGTTCCCATTCATTCAACATTTTGAAACAAAGTTTGAAAACATCAAAAGAAAACTTTTTTTTTAAAAAATGAAAATTATTTGATTTTTTTTTGTAATTTCATCCACACGTTATGCCGAATACAAAGTGATCAGGGGCGGATCTAGGATTTTCACGAGAGGGGGGCAGATTTTCAAAAGTTTTCGAAAGTTTTGTCGGCCTTTTGTTAGGTTGACCAAATTGATTTTCCGAGTCCTTCCAAAACACTAAAAAGACCCTGCTTTGGTCAAATTTTCTACGCCGCACGCAAAATTTTGAAAAACAGGCCAAAAAAGACGTTTTTAGGCACTTTTTAGAAAATGTTGACAAAAAAAATTGCGTTTTTTTAGCGCGCGCTCCCCCCTTAAAGTAAGTATATATTGGCGGCCAAAGGCGCTTTTAGAAGTTTTAGGGTCCGTCACCAAATATGGATATCTCAAAATAGTACAAAGGGGGGACCCTTTGGGTCGGAAGGGGGTCGAATCCCTGAGGGGAGAAAGCGGACGCCCCCCGCCCCGCCCTCCCTAAATTCGCCCCTGAAAGTGATGTATGAAAAAACCAAAAAAAAACAATTTTATTTAGGTTTTTTGTAAAATTTCCACACATGTTATGCCAAAATTAGAGTGAAATTTTTAATTTTCAGCAACGTGTTTAAAAACACAAATTATCTTGCCTCAAATCAATTGACAAATTGAGTCATTTTCAAATCAACCTAACTCTAAAAACAATGATCACAGGCATTTTATGGCTACTTTTTTTCTGACACTTTTTAATAAATTTTTGCAACCTAAAGTTTCATATATCCTCCAATTTTTTTATTTTTTTAAATCATTTTTTAAGCTCAAAATGGTTTTGTATTCAAACAAACGTTTTACCAAATAATTTTTGGGGGCGTTTAATTTTTTATTTAGTGACAAAAGTTTTTTTTCAAACATACTTTGTTTTCATTTTTGAAAACCGCTGTAAATATTTCACTTGTATATTTAATATAGCTGAATGTCAATTCAAAAAAAGCAAATTCGAAAAATCTATTCAATAACAATTTTAGTCAAAAATCAGAAATTCAATTAGTGTCAATTTGTGTGAGAGGTGTGATCAGATAAGTATACACACGAGTAAAAAAGTAGTAAATTAGGCATAATTGGCAACAGTTATCTTCAAAAATAGAGTCGCAAAAAAAAAAATATATTTAAAAAAAAACTTTTATATTTTTGCACAATTTTTTTTTCTTAAAAAAGCTTTGTTTGGCAAGGAAGTCGTAATTAAAGCTTTCATAATTAGTTTTTATAGGAAAAAATTAAATTATTTTAGCCTAAATGAACAGTATAGCTAGTTATCACCGAAGCTGGACGAAAAAGCAAAACTTTAAAATCGGTGTTTCTCGACACTGCAAAAGTTTGAATCACGACTGAAAGGGCTTTAATATGATATATCATTCAACCTGGTCCGATGGTTATATGTGGCACTTGATTTTTAGTGGAAAAAAAGGAAACACATTAAAACACACGCGAAAAAAAAATTCCTCCCCATTTCCAATGATCGTAACAATAAACAAAACTTCTTATATTAAAATCTCTCGTTTTCAGATGTGTCATTTTTTCTTTCAAATAAAGTTAAAATTTCCTTACTTTCCAGTTTATTGATATGTCTGTCGCCTCGATGTATTAGATAATATCTTCCAAGTCAGTCATGTTTAAACACTCGCACCCGAAATCAAGGCAAAAAAAACAGCTAAGAACCCTCGAGGTTAAATAAATTTTCTCTATCTGATTTCAATTCTTATACAATTTGAATGGTATAATTTATAATTTCCAATCTATTTGGTGGAACCTTTTGCATTTCCGACTGTAGAAGAACCATCTTATCAATACTGATGTATTATTATTTCATCTTGGAACGCTGTGTTATGTATGACATCAGAATGAAGTTTACGACAAAAGATCTGAAAGTTTTGAAAAAATTTCTGAAAAGCCGTTTTTTGGTTCTCAAAGAAGCGTGCGTGTAAACAAATACTCTTTATTTTAAAAAAAAACATTGTAAATGTTTATGAATTTTTGTCAATTGTCTATGTTTAGAACGAAGACCAAAAAATGTCGCATTTGACAAAATCAGAATTGAGTATTGACATTACGGACAACAACAACTGCGATTTCGATTCTCATCCGAATGTTCTAGAAGACTTCTATGACGACAAGGCTGCCTTGGTTGACAGAAAGAGTCGAGTTATATTCCCTGTTGCATTCGTAATTTGGAATGCCTTCTTTTTTGGGCTCACTTGGAAGTTTGCAAACGACAAAGTTATTTGAAACTGAAGACAAATTTGATCAAAACTCTAATTTTATTACCAAAAAACTGTTGCTTTGTTAGTATTTAGATGTTTGGAAATATGTCAGGAAAAAAGTCTGTGAATGAACTGAAGATAGTGAATTAACGGTGTCTGTTAATGGGAGGTAGACATTTTGAAGAATGGGGGAGCTGTAAGCTCCTAAAATTAAGCGATCCCCCTTAACAAAATTTCGATATTTCTTTTTACCGGACAACCATTCGTAAACATCTTTTCGAACCACTGATTTCATACACATATTTAATTTACAAGAAAACAAGGGCACATAAATCTTGATTTTTTTGGCGAAACTTTCAAAATAGTGTCCGAGAAAGTTTCTGTGACCGGGAAAAGAGCGGAAAACATGGAAATTTCTCATAGAAAATTGAAAAACAAAAAAAAAGTTAAGAATCGTTTGCGCCCGCTTCAAAAAGCGTAAGAAAATTATGGAAGTCTTTAGCTCGTTCATATCGAACAACTTTCATATTATTATAGATAGACCTTTGTGGAATTGGTATTTTTGAATAAATTATCCGTTGAATGCACGTCAATACAGTAAATTGATGTTTGAATATTGCAAAACTTTCATTATTTTTCTTATTGATTCTCAAATTTCTATTTTTTTTATTTGACAATTAATTCTACATTCAATTTTCTTGTAAAAAAACTTCAAGTCATCTTGATGAATCTATAATGATCATTTTTTGGATTAATAAAGCAAATTTTAATAAAGCAAGAAATGCCAAAATTCACACGATTAAATCCCAAAAATCAAGTTAATTTTTTATTGAGCCATTTTTTGGACACAAATGACAAAAATGTATAAATCCATGCCTTAAAAAAGTTCTGCAGGAAACCAATTTTGGTTTTTCTGATGAAAAGAAAGTTCAACGGGCTTAATTTCATTCTTTTCTCGTCAAAATGACCGTTCTGTTCGCAACACTCAGAGCAGAAAAAAATGCAGTCTTGTCAGTTGGTTGCGTGCTTCTTACACATCCCCACCTACTCGCTTTTATGTTTAGCAACCCATTTTTGTAGTGTTTTGCCATTTTTGGCTGGGTGACAACTCAATTGATCATTGCGGAAAGGGATTTCTCTTTGATCCCATCTTTTCAATATTGGGAAAGAAAAGTAAAAGTGGAAGCAACATCCGTTTCAGAAAATTTAATCTAGTTATTGGTAAATTTTAAACACATACTCATGGGTGGATTTTCTGCGGACACCATCCCTCAGGGACTTGACCTACTAACCTCTCAAAGATGGAGGTCATCGATATTCTTTTGACTTTTTCAGCCTTCATAGGCTCTTGATATCTCAAAATCAAACTGAGGAAAGTTGTTAAATCAGGTTAATGGAAGTAGTTTAAGGTGAAAACAGTTTCAGATTAAAAAACCGATATCAGGATCATTTGTATTGAATTTATCGACGTAGTTTGCCTTCAAAATGGGGTTTCTTAAATTGAGCAAAATTAATCTGAACACATTACATGGTTTATCAGGGGACTGTCTTGGAACTGCTATGATTCATATGTAAACAAACTTGCCCCCTTGCCAACCCAAAAGATGTTTTAGGATATCTATTTTCGGCTGACCAATCATAAAATTGTGAATGAGGTTTTGGCGCCCATACAAA